>NC_141608.1:43794504-44112004 GCF_047967505.1 Dipteris shenzhenensis | reverse complement strand
CTCAAAGAAGTGGATTTGCTAAACTTACCTCCTACTTTAGGAAGACCACCCATACATCATCAATTGTTATATCTCAACCCAAAATATATTGAGTGAGATGGTAGTCAATTACATGCAATGATTGTAATATGCATCACTTTTCTTTTTTTTCAAGGGCAAGGCACTCTTATGGTTCCACTCCCCATTGCATTCTCCATCACAAGGGCAAGGCACTCTTATGATACTAATTCCCATTACATCCTTCATGCATTATGCCATAATCCATTGACATAGATCATGGTGATCCGAGCCAACTTGTAAAGGATTGAGACTAAAGGAGGATATCCATGGTAGTGCAAGTAGGCAAGGAGCATACCTTGAACCTCCTTACCTAGTGCAGCCCGTGATAGTTACAAATACCATCGTGATGCCTCTAAGAAACTGTTCCCACATGAAGGTTGGTTGCAAATCAGAGGTTTTGGGAGAAAACCAAGTTGCAAATTAATTTGGGTTCACACATACAGGGAGTTTCCAAGCAATTTCAAACTATTTTTACCTGTAGCTTCAAAATCTGATGTGGAAACAAGAAAATTCCCCCACTACCATTTATTATCCCTTTGTTTTCTCTTGTGCTTCTCCTTCCAAGGAGGGGCATCAAGCAACTAGTTTTTTCATTGCCTTGCAACAACCAGGATCTAAAAATCGACTCTAGGTGAATGTGTATATTGCAAACTCCACATTTTAGTTTCAAAACCAAGGGACTCGCATGAACAGGCTCTAAGACCACATCATCAAGAGAGTCCTGAGTGCATGCCAACTGTTTCTTGCCAATAACATCTTTACACTTTTCAAGACCCTATCTTGAGATGAATATGGGAATTTTGTATACTCATGAGTAATTTCCCTTTTATTTTGTTCCTATCAAATGGTTGTGCATGTGTGTGTGTTTCTTTTTACGTCCTCATGGAAACCAAGTAAGTGTCTCGCCTTTAAACATTGGTAGTTACTATTGTAAAATGAAATGAATCCCAAGTAAATTGATTAAATTTATTGAGAATACTAATAGAAGAAAAAAGAAAGGAAAGGTTATCAAGGATGCAAGAAGTTCCATTTATAAAAGCTCAAACCTATGCTTTTCCCAAAGATTTTTGGATACTATATGAGCTTGCCTTATGCTTATATTCCATAAAATTTGTGGTACGATTGATGAACTCAAATGACATGAAGAGTAATGTTTTAATGTAAGAAAACAAGCACATTAGAAAAGTTTATGTCATGTGTGTTTTGCTGATATATTTCATTTAGATGACTAGTGGAGGCAATAAAATCAAATAGTTAGAAGAGATGCATCACGTGAATTAGACATTTGTTGACATGCGAAATGAAAATAATTGCATGTACACAATGGAAATATTATCTAATGGAGGCGAGAGTTCTTTAATGATGCCCATGGTGACTCAACTTCCCATGTTCCTAGCCCATGAGCCAAATGCTTATCAAGTTAGCAACAACTTTGAACAAGAGACATGCAAAAAAGTAGGTGCACGACACAAAGGAAGACAAGCATCAACTCAAGGGTTTTTTAACATATATATGCATGGTTTACAAAGAGGCCAAAGCTCTTATATTTCATCTTCCATCAACAAACTTGGTTTTATTCCAAAGCAACATTTGTCAGATATGAAGAGCAATTGGAAAGGGACAAAAAGAGCAACCCATATCTAAAAAGTTCATGCCACAAAAATAAAAGAGCATGAGCTGTGGTCCACCCAAAGAGCCACCTTTGATGCATGATGAAAACTCATTTTAAGGGGTATATGACAACATTTTTGCATATAAATTAGGTGGGTATAGCATTACATACTCTCTTTCTTTACATGGCATTTGAACAAGTACATACCCCTGATGCAACATTATTGTATACATATGAATGTCAAAATACTCCCTTTAGGTAGAGTGAGTGTTGATGTAATTTGACTACAACCCTAAGCAGTGTGTGCAATAATGTATTTTATAACAATCTTTATTTTATTTGAATCTAAAAGGACTCCAAGCCAACCAAACATGCTTCTAGTAGTATGGCATTCTAGTGCTAATACCCACAAATGGGATCTTAAATGCTATCAAGATCTCACTTACATGCTCCAAAATTTTCTCCAACAAATTTTTAAAGGTCTAATGCAAGCATGAAAACTACCACATGATCTTCATTGCACAAAGGACCCATCTCCAACACTCTTCAGGCTAGCATTTGTTATTTAAAAAGGCAATACAAGCAGTACTTTTTTTATCAAAATAAGGCTTGGGACATGACAAGGGTTGCATGAGTGGAGGGAATCTTCTTAATATCTAGTCCTTGCCCATCTTGTACAGTTATCCTGCAATGAGTTGATAGGGTGCAACCGTTAGAATCAAATAATTTCAAATGCCTCAAGACTGTACAGGGTCACGTGAGCAAAAGACCAAGGCCCAAAATTCACATTATATGGTAACCTTTCCTTGGAATCTTGTATGACTAGGGTTTGTGATATTCCATGATAGCTTGAACTCATGCTCTTAATAAAAGTGTGAATAGCACATTGAAGCTAGACTAAGCCCTTCCTAATATTTAAGGGCTCGTTGTAATCATTCGCACCCATCACAACCTTGACATAGTGTTAGTTGTTGTGTATGGATAGTCCAAACCCAAAAGAGATCACGTGGTCTGTTGTGAGCATGCGTCATTCTTTTACCCAATTAAATTAGTACGAGTTCAAGCTTCATTGCCTTAGTCTATGCATTCACAAGTCATTCACCACATGCTCATTGCTTTCATATTGCAGGTATTAGATCTATTATTTGTGATGTTCTATAATAAGGAATTTGAGCCTCCTTCCTTTGCATTGCATATCAAGGTAGGCGAGTCATGGGGAGGAACATGAATGTCTTAGATGTATTATCTACACATTACCTTTTCACTCTTTCAAGGTAATGATCCTTTGCATAACCAATATGATTCCTCTCCTTGGATGCTTCCATACAAAGTCGCCATGAAAACAATGACTAATCATGAGACAATGAAGATAAGCCATGGAGAGCTATACATTTGTTGTGTACACATGTGTGATTCCTATACTCAGATGCTTCCATACCAAGTCACCATGAAACAAATCATGAGACAAGGATGAGGAAGATAAGCAATGGAGAGCTATATATTTGTTGTGTACATGTATGGTCATACATTGTGTGTTTCATAGGTTTGTAATAACTTCACCATTTGGATGTCGAAGGGATTAAATCTTGTACAAGTATCTCTTGCATCTATACTCAATGGCTAGAGAAATTATAGTAGAATATTGTATGCAAATTGGGAGAAATAGCTAGATATGTCCTAGTATTTATAACATTGGAATGGAATATCATGCATGTGGATCATTCCATTACCTTTGTATGATGATGAACCTTTTGGCTCCTATTAAAGGAACTGTAACAAAAATTCTCCAATTTATCAAGAGCAACACCCATCAAAAGCATTTTTTCTATAACAAAAAACGAACAAAAGTGCACAAGTGCGTGTGGGACTGCCTCCTAGTATAGTTGACCCAAAAGAGAAAGCAAACTGTTTTTTTGAAGGGGCTTGGGAGGAAATTCACAAAGGAGTTTCAATCCTTCACTATAGATAAGTGGGTAGTGCTTAAGCAAGACAATTTGATGAGACAAGGAATAAGTGAATGCACAAGCAAAATATAACAAGTTGAATGATGAGAATCATTGATAAGGCCTACTCAAGATCAAAAAAGAAAACAAATTGGATGCATAGCATGGAAAAGACGACTGAAAGTGCAAAAAGAGAGATTCTCGAGCATTAATTGGGCTTGTCCGAAATAAAAAAAACAAAAAAACAAGGAGAAAATGGTGGAGATCACATGGTCCCAACCAATCACAAAAAAAGCAATGACAATAAGAAAAAATGAATTTTCCCTTTCACAAGGGATGGTGCCTTTACTAAGGCCTTCCATAGAGGGCAGGCCAAAAAGTGAGTCCACGAGTATATTAACAAGATCATGATCCTCATAATTTGTAGATAATTCCTTTGGACTCATTCTTTGAAACACTCACCCTGCAAAGGCCAAGGGCCCAAACCCCTCACCTTCCCTTTTCTTACCTCTCCATCCTCTTTCCTCCACACCCCTCTCCCTCGCCTTTTCTCTCCCCTTAGCTTGTCTCCTTACTTTTCCTCAACCCTCCTCTTACCCCTCAACTAATCGAGGCAAGGTGAGCACTTAAACTTCTTCAATTCTTCAAGCTACCATTCGCTTTTTGTCTAACGTCACGCTTACTTTGGTCACAACGGTGCTAAAATCGAAGGAAAGCAACATACGACCCAAACAATCTCTCGCTCATTCAAAAGTTTATATACTATTTTTCAATGCAATTCAATGCAACAAAGGGATGCTAGACCAAGGCATACACAATGCCAAGTTTCAAGTGAGGCGACTAGAGAAGCTCCAAGAGTCAACAATGATCACTGTGGTCATCACAATACAAAATCATTGGGTAGATTGGTGGTTGAAAAGGTTGTTGCAAGCTAATAAGAAAAAAGAGACAAAATTAATAGATAATGCACAAGGCAAACTAGAGCAATTACGTGATGAAGTTGTGAGGCTACCAACCAACAACTCAAACAAGCTAGTCATGGGGAGAGAGAAATCTCCCAACTCAAGTTTACCGGGAATGTTGGGGGGAGCAAGGGAGAAGAAGGGAGGCTACGAGGAGAAGGGAAGGAGCAAAGTGCAATGGAGGGCAACGAGGGACGAGCGAAGATTAGTTTCTTTTGTTGAGTTTCTTTAGTTTAGTTCAATTTCTTCAATTCAATTTACAAGAGCTACTTGCACTTGAAATAGTGTGAATTTTGAAGTTGTAGATTGAAATTGTTTTCGTAGCATGTGAATTTTATGCAAAGAAAATAATTAACATCAGTTTTCAAATCATGTTCATATTGTGTGTACTAAGAAAGTCATGAGTTTTTCGAAGAACTTAAGCCATAATGTACCATTAGTCATTACAGAATGCTATTCATGACCTTTCCAACCTTAGTGAGAATCCTCAATAAATATGGGCAATGTCATCAAGTGGTGTTTCTAGACACTCAAATGTAACAAGAGAGTTCCTATTATACATTTCGAGCAAGATCATGTTAATCTTGATCTTCTGAACTGTAGCCAATTAGAGACACACTCAAATGTAACAAGAGAGTTCCTATACATTTCAAGCAAGATTATGTTAATCTTGATCCTCGTGAATCATAGCCAATTTCTATGCACTCACCTTTCGTTTGGCAAAAAAAGTTAAGTTTATTAAAAGAAAAAAATACAAAGAGAAATTTGCAGGCTAAGTTAAAAAAAAAGAGTGCCTCAATGCTTGGATGCACTTGTTAATTCACCAGACTTGTAACCAAAAAAGTCAATCAATTCCATCAGATACCTCTTGAATCTCTTGATGGAATTTAGGAGAAATTGTATAGCTGCAAAAAACAATAAATTGTATAGCTGTTGTTCCTACAGTTACAGATCTCTTATAGCACTCTTACTCGAAGGAGACTCCAAACAAGGATATTGGGCATCAATTAGTTGCCCTCTATCACCTAGCCAGGCCTACTTCCACTAAATGGAAACAGAAATCTGAGATCATCGTTGAATAAATCTCTAAAGTGGCCATATCACAGGATAACCCCAAAAAAGGTGAAAGTGACTTTCCAACCCAACTTGACACAGAGGACAGCAACAGAGTTCATAAATGGCAAAACATCTATGCACTCCCCTTGTAATAGTCCCTATCACAAAGGCTAGGGACGTAAAATCTTCTAGTGACTTTCCAACCTCTAAGACTCCTAAATATGACAATATCACCATAAAAATTGCCCACATCTGAAGATATTATCACTCACAAATAAATAAGTCATCCCAAAAACCGTGAGCTTGAAAACATGGATCACAATATAGCTTGAAAAAATCACAATTTATAGCCTATGCCGCCTTTTCTATAACTCATTCAGTTTGCAATACTAATGTGAAACCCACTATCTACCTAAAGGATAGCAGAAAGGAAGATAATAAGTACAACCAACCGCTCAGATTGGCAAACATGATAATGTACATCCTCATTCCCCAATTATCATCAGGCCTTCCAAATTTAATGGATGGCAGCAGCCTGCAAGGCTTGGGGTAATTCAGTACCCATAGCCCTCGAATTCTGTGCACTCTGCACCATCCGTACAACATTTCCGACATTTTCCTGCACACCCAAAGAAAGGCAAGTTTAGCCTTCATTTTAACAGCAATCTAAAGTGATACGTGCAAATTTACATCAATTAGGTCAAACATTCTTAGGTGTACCAAAGAATATAGCCCAGAATTGCATTACATTCATACCACTTTCTTTTTATTTTAACGAGAGCGATTTGGTGAAGAACACTGGCGGTGAATTAAACATCAATACAATTGTTGCGGATATACAATCTTGCAAATTGATTTTCCTGCTTTCTGAAGAAAGAAGGTAAGAAGAACACGTCCACCCTTCAAGAAAAGGGGGGAAAGAAGGGGGGGGGAGAGAGAGACACACACACACACACACACACACACACAAAAACATACAGAAGATATCGGTACATAACTACCTCCCATTGCCTTAATCTGCTTCCAAAGAGAAACACTTACAAATACTTTCGCACTTCACATAGATTATGAAGTTTCACCTGACAAAGGAGACTGAAACAAAGCTTGTATTTGACAACTATGAGTAGCTGGCCTTGCTATCTCTTGCATATCTCAAGCAGTCCTAAGCTTCTCTGAATATAAAATATATCGCAAGAATGAAGTCAGACATAAATAGACGCAGACATTGGTAAAGGGATACAGGAGAGGGAAGAGGAAGGGGCCAGGATGGAAGGAAGGGAAGGAGATGGAGGGGCAGGGGGAGATTCATGGGCTCATCTAATTTCTAATCACCCATGCACTAAGACCCATACCAACCGCTAGATGTGAAAGTTGACACAGATAGTAATGCGCTATCAAAGATAGTCGGAAAGTAAAATGCTTGACAGAGGAAGAGGTCAAAGCTATACTTCAATATGGCTCTGAGCACAGATCCCACATCTGAATCGTAAAAATGCATCCGGCCTATGATAAAATAAGGGCGGTAAAAACACAACTTAGCCAAGTATTATCCCACTGGCAACACACCCACAGCAAAACAATAACACAAGGGACTAGAATGCTCCTGCTCAAAACACAGTACACCGATTGGCCCCAAATCAGCTAACGCCCCTTGCGGTATTTCTTTATAATGTATTCCTCTGAAAACCCAGTACTGAATCCGTCCTGTAGGCATCCAAATAACAACATAACCTCTGCTTGCAGCCAACTCAGCCAATCATGACAACAAGGGCAAGAGCCTTCTGACAACCTGCCTCCAGCTCTCACATGGAAATCGCCCACATCTCTATCAATCCCTAGGAAAGCAAGGCCAGCACTCAGCCCTTGGCTGTTACGGTGCCCCTCCACTTACAACCACTGGATTGCCATGCACAGCAAGGCTCCACAGCCAACCAATTGAGAGCTATCTCACCGTACAATCACTTATAAAGCAGCTCCAGCCTGGAGTCAGCCCAAAATCTCAACAACCAGCCTTCTACTACCCAGCAACAGACCAACCACGGCATCCACAGCCTGGTTTCTGTTAGAAATCAGCAAAAGACAGGCCAGCCAGCAAAAACACAGCCCGGAAGACCCAAAAAGCAACTCGTCTATATCTATAGGAGCTCCGGAACAGCCAGAACTACCACAAATCAATTCGCCCCTGACCTGGCACACTTCAAAAGCACCTGTGCAGCCCCACAGCCAAATCACTCAGCTACCAAACCTGGAAATCAACTGAAATCACCCCCAAATGAAAATCGCCGTGCTTTCTGGCACCTGGATCAGAGATATTCCCCTCCAGATGAAATCGCTCTTCATCCCTGACATCAGAATCAGCAAGATTCAACCCAGAATGAAATCGCCCTGCCTCCCTTGCCTGGAAAAGGGCAAATTTCAGCCTCAGGTGAAGTTGCCCTGCAAATCCTGCTTCAAAACAGCCTGCAGACCTCTAGGATCAACTCACCCTCTGATCAGATTTGCCCTGGAACAGCCTGGGAGCAACGGAAACCAAATGCAATTCCTTCTAGCACACACCAGAGGGGGCAAATTCTCTTCTTCGACGACTTTTGCATGCAATTGACCTGACCTGGTCCCTAATTGCACCGGAATTGGGCTAAGTTTTGCCCCTGGACACAATTAGCTGATTTTATATATACCGCAGTAAGACGAAAATATATCCAATCATACAAATTTACATATTTTGTTCTTCTAAAGTCCAAAAATCTAGATTTTTAGCTAAAAATAGCGAATGGATTTTCACCACTCTTCTAGGGTCACTAGAAAACTACCCCAAGGCACAATTAATGCACTAACAAGTGCACAACTTCCCTAGGATCACTAGGAATTAATTCCCTGAGCCTGATACACGTATCAAGACTCCCACAATTCCCGTGCTACCAAGGTCCAAGGTATTCACATGTAAATTCAATTACACTAGAATTCACATCTTCGTGACATTACCTCCCTTGACACAAGGCAATTGATCTCGATTGCCACCCACCGAAATACATGTAACAAAAGAATTGATTAGATTTACATATGTTCACATGCATTTCGAAACCAACATTGCATTTACGATTTGTAGAGCCATGGATAACAAATCATACATCATTGTCAAACACATCCAAGTGACAAGTACATTGGTCATAGAAGTCCACGGCACATATACTTTCAGCTCAGTGCCTCAGGTGAAACATATAGTGTCACCAAGCAACTTCTATACCTCTGGGCCTATCTGCGACAATGAGGTGGAGGAACTATCCCTCTCTTGAGTACCAAGCAATACTTTGGACTTGCGCCCTGCTGAACCTGAAGGAGCCTCGACCAAGGTTTTGGCTCAAGCTGAAAAGCTTCGAGATAAAGTGTAAAACATGGGGTACATCTGCCCGCTACCCCTCCTCCAGCCACTTCCCATTCAGTGAAGAATAGTTCTTAAATTTCACCAAGTAGCGACGTGATATTTTACCTCGAACTTTTCTTTCCTCATGCTACAAGATTATCTCAAGAATCATGAGCTCATCCATTTCCTCAACCTCTCGCAGTTCCTCAGCAAGTATATCCTCCGAAAGAGGACCATGGAATGGTTTCAAGACACACATGTAAGGCATTGTGAATTCTCCAACCATCCGGCAGTTCTAACTCGTAAGCCAGATCATTTATCTTTTCAATGACTTTGAAAGGCTCATAGTATCGTAGGCTCATCTTAGGGTACAACCTGTCTTTCTCTCTTCAGTTTTTCAGCGTACCTTTAGCAAAACGCAGCAACACATAATGCTTTCTGTGCATTGCAAATTCTGACGATGCTTATCCACAACCTTTTTCTGCTTCTCTTGAGTCTTTTGAAGAGCGAGCTTGATTTTCCTATAAGCTTCAGTTCTCCACAAACTCATCTACCTTAAAATTTGTATCTTTGGTATGCAATAAGTGAAACTTTCTTCCCTCCTTCAACAATATGAAATGGAGCTTTTTTTGTGGTAGTATGCACCGTACTCCCATTGAGCCTTATGGTCAAAGACATAGCATTTCAAAAGATCCTATACCGTTGAATTTGCTTGCTCTGACTGTCCATCAGTCTGTGGATGAAATGCGGATGAGAACTTCAATGTAGTACCCAAATTGACAAACAGTCCCCTCTAGAAAAGACTCGTCATGCGAGGATCCTTGTCATTGACAATAGATGTCAGCATGTCATGATACTTAAAAGATATGCTACATAAATAATCGTGCCATGTGATCTGTTGTAATTTTCTTCCTAATGGGAATAACTTGCTTATTGAATCAATCAATAATCGTCCAGATTGCATCATATACTTATCCTTTTGGCATGTTAAACGTATCCTGACATACTCTTTCACATCTCGGCTCAAACTAGGCCAATAAAAGTAATGCTCCACCGCTTTGACTATGGCATCAATGCCCCTCCTTCAACAATATGAAATGGAGCTTTTTCTGTGGTAGTATGCACCATATTATTGTATGCGAATTCAACCAAAGGTAAATACTACTCCCATTGAGCCTTATGGTCAAAGACATAGCATTTCAAAAGATCCTATACTGTTGAATTTGCTTGCTCTGACTGTCCATCAGCCTGTGGATGAAATGCGGATGAGAACTTCAATGTAGTACCCAAATTGACAAACAATCCCCTCTAGAAAAGACTCGTCATGCGAGGATCCTTGTCATTGACAATAGATGTCAGCATGTCATGATACTTAAAAGATATGCTACATAAATAATCGTGCCACGTGATCTGCTGTAATTTTCTTCATAACTTAAATACAAATCATAGAAGAGTGCCCTCAAGAAAACCCCAATCTACTCTGTCGTAGGCTTTCTCAAAGCCTTTAACTGCTTGGTCACACACAAGTGGCCATGCATCATTCAAAACCCTTAAGACCATCAAGGTCTTGTCGTTGCCCATTTGATAACTGATAAAAAATCTAAGCAAAATCTTCATGCTAGCAATAGAGACTGAAGATACGTGAATAATCTGAAAAATGGAACATGGACAAGAAGTTTGCCCATCGCATATGCTTTTTCCATAGCTTGGACAGTGTGAGGAAATACTACAAAGATTGATGCTCAGTCTGCACTGTAAAATCAGCTCCCAATAAATAATGCTTCCAAGTACAACCAACATTTCCTTCTCAAAAATCTGCAAATGCTTTTTCAAGAAGCTGTAAAATGCCACTTTCATAAGCCACAACCCGTCCTTCTTGCATCAAGACTGCCCTGATAACATTTTTGCCACATGCATCTACATGAACATGAAAAGCCTTCCGTAAATCGGGCAAAATTAGCACCGGAACTGAAGTGAGCTTTTTTTTAGTGTCTCAAAAGAGGCATTATGCTTCTCAGTCCAAACAAACGGTGTTTCCTTCTTCTACAAAGCATATAGTGAACAAGCAATCTCGATAAAGTGACAAATAAGACGAAGATAATATGAACATAGCCCGAGAAAGCTCCATAACTCATGCAAATTCCTAGGTTGGGACCAACTCCTCATTGCCTCGACTTTAGCTGGGTCCATCCATACCCTATCCTTGGAAACAATATGTCCCTAAAAGTATATCACTTGCATGAAGAATTCACTTTTCTTCGGATTGACGATCAACCTCTGTTTCTTGAGCTCAGCAAATACCATAATAGCCAAATGTTTCATATGCTCAACCTCATTCTTTGAGAACACAATCATATCATCAAAGAACATACCAACAAAAGACATGTACTCCTTCATACGATTGAACGTGGCCGGAGCATTTGTAAGCGCAAAGGGCATCACTAAAAACTCATATAAGCCAAAAGTAGTCCTGAATGTTGTCTTTAACACATCCTCAGTGCGTATACAAATCTTATGATAGCAACTTTTCAAATCTCTCTGTCTGCTTGCCAAATTTTCTTATTGTAATCTTCGAGACTATGGCAGCTAGCTGCATTTAAGTTATGCCAGGCTGTCATAACATCAACCTTGAAGGTCGTGGTCAACCACAAAGCTGAAAATACCTATTTAAACTCTATCCAAGAGGTAGGTGCACTGTTCTGCAACAACAGATTCGTCCACTATCCAAAACCTGGCATGTATGGAGGCCAACTGTGCCACCTGCTTAACAGCTTGCTGTCCCTCCTGTGGCATGGACCCCAAAGATGCTCTTGGATAACCCTTTGACCCCTTTTCCTTTGACGATGCCTTCCGCCCCTTAGACCCTAACGGGCCGTGCATTAATTCTCCAAATCGTGGATTCTGGGTAAGCTGAGTTATGACTCCCATCACTGTAATCATCTGCTCTAGCAGCGAAGCATCCGAATCCGCCTCCTCACCTTCTTGCTTCAGCATCTTTAATAGCGACATACGAGAGCCAAGTTGATTCACTTCAGGCTGCTCGACCGCATATTGATCACCTGCAGCAGTTCCTTCATTGATAGATTGCTCTTCACCAGAGACTTCATCACCCTGTTCTGGGTCATCATCCTCCCACTCATTACTCAATTGAGTATCATTGTGTGCCATAATTCCTGCTCTGGGTCATCATCCTCCCACTCATTACTCAATTGAGTATCACTGTGTGCCATAATTCCTGTATATTACCTTGATGTAATTTATGTCTCAACCAGTAATACTTGCTTCCCCAACACGGCCACGGGTAGGAAAGTTGGTTGTCCCGGCAACGGAACCATGCAACCGGATTATCATAAAATAAGAGCGGTAGAAACAGAACTTAGCAGCAAGTATTATCCCTCTAGCAACACACCCACAGCAAAGCAATAACACAAGGGAGCTAGAATGCTCCTGCTCAAAACATATTACACCAATTGGCGCCAAATCAGCTGACGCCCCTTGCAGTATTTGTTTATTATTTTTTTCTTCTGAAAACAGGTTACAACCAGTACTGAATCTTTCCTATAGGCATCCAGATAACAACATAACCTCTGCTTCCAGTCAACTCAGCCAATCATGAAAACGCAGGCATCCAATCCCAGGGCAAGACCCTTCTGACAACCTGTCTCCAGCTCTCATAGTGGAGATCGCCCAACGATCTCAGCCCCGCCAAGCTGCTACGAATTGAAAAAAGTCCCGTTGCTAGGGCTTCAGCTGTATTTTAAATATAATCAGTTGATGCTAGGCCATTTCATGCACCGATTTGCGCTCAAGGTAATACTTCTCTTGGCGAGGAGAAGGTATTGGCATGCACGATTAGAGCTGTATTCCATAACCCCACATACTTTCATGGGTGCCACACATGCCTAGATACTTAGAATGAGAGGTGAAATCAATGGCAGGACTGTTCAAATGTTCATGGACAGCAAAAAAAAGCCTCCATTTCATCAACACGATGAAGTTGCAAACATTAAAACTTGCAGCCACTGAGATCTACCATGGGTCGAGAATTGAGGTTGGCAAAGGACAGCACATGATAAGCAGGATGTGCACAAATCCGGCTCCAACATACTCATTTGCAAGAGATGTATTCGCCTTGGATAAGTACATGCTTTACAGTTGTTTAAGCCACATAAAAGGAATATTTCCCTTCAGCAGGTAGCCTCAGATTCTGCTAATATATTGCAGATAAGTCTTTGGCAAGCACCCTTTCCTTCTCAAGGCCTACAAAAACTAAGGGGGTAGACTGATAAATCAGCACGAATGGCCTATAAGTAAATTCAAGAATCATAAGATATCTTTCCAATTCCTTTGCCTTTCAACTACATATGCTTATAGCATATGTTCTAATTTTGATTGACCCATTCTACCTATGGATAATCAAATATGCTCATATCAATTTGGTTTCCAATCTATTAAAAAAGTGACTCAATCTTCTTGGGGGGTTTTGACAAAAAATGGGACTAAACCACTGACAATACCTAACATATACCTAGATGAATCCAAGAACATTCCCAAACTCATCCTCTAAAAACACAACATAGTGCAGTTTCAATCTCACGATAGTCACTCATACGATTGAAAACCATAAACTCCTTCACGCATAGCAGGGACTAGCTACTATGACACCCCCACTGATGTCATCAACACCCAACAGTGGGTGTAGACCACACATACAAATCCACACACCCACACATACTTGAGCATCCACTTATACAAAGTCTTCATATTGAGTTTCTGGCGGCACTCCAGAGGTGAAGGGCAGACTCAGCCATGACGAAGGCTAGCACTAAAGGAGAAGGCTAATCAAAAAACAGTCTCTTCATTCAAGCTACAACTGCTTGTGAAGTCTAAACGATTTCATTTTAGTCGCTTCCAAACGAGCATCTAAATCTAGCTGATAGGGCAACGCACCATTTAAGATAGAAAGAATTACACTGACAATACCTGACAGCTTGTATAACTTGGAATATTTTCTAGAGAGAAACTTGCCAAGTTAAGAGTTTTCATAACTCAAACTACTGACAATACCTAACAGCTTGTATAACTTGGAGATGCTTTTCCATTTGCTAAATCGAATCTCTAGTAGATAAACTTTGAAGCAAGCCACCCAATTTGAGACACTTGGATTTATTTTACATAATCTTGGGCATCCTTGCTCTCGCATGTTTGGAAGAATTGCTTATCCATCGTTCAAAAAACATACCCTGAAGCCTAGGCGTTCCACACTTACTCAGGCTGGTTCAACCATTTTATACTTTCCTAACCAATGAGAATCTCTAATTTAGCACCATATAAATAGTATCTCCACATCTTTATGGCATGGATAATAGCAAAGAGCTCTGTCCTTGAACCACCCAAAAACAAAACCGCTATCCGCTTCCACTGCAAATGGTAGATTTGGATTTGCTACCTTTAAAATCAGTGCAATTGCTGTAGTACATTAGCCTTTTGAAACCTACATGTCCCACACTTACTCAGGCTCGTTCAACCATTTGATACTTTCCTGACCAATGAGAATCTCTAATTTAGCACCATATAAATCATGTCTATAAGGCATCCCTTCCACTACAAACGGTGGAATTAGATTTGCTACCTTTAAAATCAGTGCAATGCATTCCATTACCTCAACACTCTCCTTCTCAACCTCTTCCCATATGAATGAGGGGAGGGGATCCTTGCTTGCTGATCTGATGATACAGTACTGTTGTCTGCAGAGGACAATCCTAATTTCCTCTTCAGTGACGGGCCTAGAGAGACACCTAGAGGTGTTTTGCAAGGAGAGAGGTAAGACCAAGGTTATGATCTTCAACACCTCACCGGCAATACTTCATCTACACAGCTTCACTACCAAGGAAAGCCAATTGAGATCGTATCATACACCTTCCTAGGGGCAGTCTTCGCGCGATCAGATTTCACGATCACTCATGCACTACTCAGACAAGGACAGTGAGCTCTCGCTTGGCTAGAGCGGCAGGCTTTCAAGCACACTTCTAGGCCCTCCGGTGGCTGGCTATTTGATACACTTGTGAGGCCGACAGCCATGTATGCATCACCCTTTTGGGGGAGCGACTTGTAGATGGATCTCGTACTAAGAATCCCTCCCCCCACCCCCCACCCCCCCTTTTTGAAATTATTATCAATGAAAGACTAATATCAAGCCCAATTTTCACAATACCAAGATTCACAATTACATCAATAATTTCTTCAACATCAAAGTTTAAGTGGATAGATCATTAATTGTAAACCCTAATAAAAAATGGACAAGTAGCTACTCCTTGTTTATCAAATGAACCACATGCCTTGCTCGCTCTATCCCACTCTCCCCATTCCCCTTCCTCCCCCGCTATATTATACCAATGGTCAACTTTTCACACACATCCCCTCTCCCCCCGCACAAAACTAACAACCCCTATTCCATTTTCTCTTGATAGCTAACAATTTTTTACTTCCCAATCTACTCGTTTGCCTAGACTCTCCCCCCTCTATCAATAAACATGCCATCTTCCACCTACAAGCTACAACCCAAAGGATGCACAAACACACAAGGGACTTATTTGAACTCTACTAGGTGTTCAAGATCAATTAAAAATAAAAAATTGTAGACAATAGAAAATACCTTCCACACTCCTAACTTTGAATAAAGCTCCCTCCATTGAAATGGTCCAAAGACTCTCTCTGTACACCGACTGTACAAAATCAAAAGAAAGAAAAGAAAGTTAAAATTATTATTTTTCAAAGTAGAGATAGCATAAAAGAATAAAGACAAGTCTAGAAGCTCCAAGTATAAACAAGTTACAAATATCACATGATCCTAAAGAAAACATATATGTATGTTTGGGAACTATTGTACACTCAACCTTGTAGAATGTGTTGGGGTAAAGGCACATTGCCACCCTTTTATTAAAGATATGACACCTATGACTGTCTTAAGACAGTCATAGGGTGAAAGCCTAATCCTAATAAAACCTATGAGTTTGTGGTGTGGCTCAACACTTCACACCCACATCTTTTGTGTCTCCCTTTCTCTCACCCTCTCTCCCCGTTGTTCCACTCCCTCACTCTTTCCCTCTCAACTGGTATAAGAGCCTTCACCTCTCCCTCTTCCTCTCCACTCCTGTCTACCTCTCCCTCTACCCCTCCCTATCCCCTCGGGCCTCGTGCCCTCAGCAGCGAGCTCACAGCGGGACAGCGCGCAGGCAGCGCAGCGGGTAGAGCAGGCTGCGCGCGCGGGTAGCAGCACAGCAGCGCGCGCGCACGGCAACGCGCACACATCGCGGGGCAGCGCGGGGGGAGCTCGCATACGGACTCCGTACCGCCGTACGGACACCGTACAGGCGGCCGTACGGTCATTGCGTCAGAAAGGGAAGGAAGGTACAGTTCGAATTCTGGTTTTGGGATTTGTACCCTGCACAAGTACAACAAGTACAGCAAGTACAACCGGTACAAGAGGTACAACAAGTACATCAGGTACAACAAGTTTTTTTTTTTTGGGAAGAAGAAAAAGAGAGCACTCTGCTCTTCACATTCCCGGTTGTTCAGTTCTCAAAACTGTGTGTTGAAGGTACAGCAAGTACCCTCGTGTCCCTCGTGCTTGAGGTGACTAGTACCACAGTGTGTGGTGGTTGCACAGTTATCTTGTTTCGGGAAGGTCAAATGCCTTGATTTTGCAGAGGGCTTTTATGCTTTTGCTGAGTGCAAATCTCAGCTTTTGGGTGACATTTTCAAAGGGCTTTTGCCTGGAAGCTTATGCAGTGTATGCCTTGAGGCAGTGTGGAGCCAGGGTGCCCACATTGGTCTTGTTTCCGCAGTGTATTCAGTGACATTTCCTGCATGTCACATTCTGTGTACGACACTTTGAAAATCTCAATTGAGCCACGCCTGGCCAGGGCGCATCAAGTTTACTCGGTCCCTAACTGTCCATCGTTGACAGTGCTCAAAAGATTTTCTCTTCAGTGTTTCTACGTTGCGATCTATGTTGTTACTGTGTACACAGGGCTGTTTATCCATCACATTGTCAGGTGAAAGTGCCAGGAAAGCGCTGTATTTTGTATGCTACCTCAGTGTTGAGGTGTTTTTCACTTGGTACAGGTGTCAAATCAAGGGGCTTTTGCCCAGATTTTGCTTGTGAGCACTTGAGTTACTGTTTGAGACCTTCAGATGCCTTTTATCCCCTTGGCAGAAGGGTGATTGCTTGGGATTTGTCCCATTCTCTGTTGCAGGTTTGTGACAGGCTGAAGTGTCTGGAGCCTCTTTTCAGTGAACAAAACAGTGTATGACAAGTGGTTTATGCTTATAAAATCAGTGCAATACCTCATCTGAGGTGGGAGAAGTGTCCAGGACAGCGGTGTTTTGTGCTTCGTCAGCTGATGATGCACTGATAAAGCACTTGTGGAACAGCTGCAGCATTCTGAAATTACTGTTTTATGCCTATTTGAGCACGGTACAGTGTGTCAAAAGGTACAGTGACTGGAGGGAAATTTTTCTGTTTTGCTGCAGATTTTTTTTTACAGTAAAAACAGCACTATTGTGAGTGCTCCTGGCTCTCGATAGAGCAGGTTTTTCTGAGAAATCAGAATTTTATTCAGTCATTTTTTACTTACAGGGAGTCAGGTACTTTCCTTATCTGATATGGCATCAGGGGGAAGTGAATCATCAATTCTGAACATAAAGAAATTGGAAGGGGCACACAATTATGCATTATGGGCAGAACAGTGTTTGAATGTACTTCTGTTAAAGAAGATTTCTAAGCCCATAAGGGTGAAGGGTGTCAAGCCATCTGGGATGTCAGATGATGAGTGGGAGGAGCTAGATTTGTCCGCTAGGGCTGCTATCATGCTTACTCTCAGTGATTCTCTTGTGTTCAATGTTCAGGCTGAAAAGACCTCTTATGGCCTATGGCAGAGGCTAGCAGAGTTGTATGCCCAAAAGAGTTCAGCCAGTAAGGTTTATTGGTTGAAGAAGCTGGTTGATCTTCGCATGAAGGAAGGTACAGCTATGACCTCACACTTGAGTGAGTTCAATGCCATCTTTACACAGCTGATTGCACAGGGGTTGAATCTTGATGTTGAGGAGTTCAAGGCTACTTTCTTGTTGTGTACCCTCCTTGAGAGTTGGGACACTTTCAAGACCACCCTGTCTAATTCAAATGTCACTCTTATGTATGCTGATGTAGAAAGCTCTCTCCTTATGGAGGAGATGAGCAGGAAGAATAATGCGGGCAGCAAGTCTTCAAATGCTTTGCAGGTACAGGAAAGAGGCAGGACTCAGCAGAAGGGGAGATCTGCTGGAAAGTCCAAATCCCGCAGTCAGTCCCGAGGCAAAAAGGATATTGAATGCTTTTACTGTGGCAAGAAGGGACATGTGAAGTCTAAGTGCTTCAAGTTCATACGGGATCAGAAAGCCAAGAAGGCTGAGACAAAGGATGCAGGCAGTGGAAGCAAAGGCAAAGGCAAGGCCAAGGCAGATGACTTGGATGCAGTGAATGTTGCAACAGAAAACAGTGAAAGTGACAGGCATGATGTTTTATGCTCTTCTGCTGTAGTTGCACATACATTGGTTATTGATGGCCATGACATGCACACCTGGCTCTTGGATGCAGGTGCTTCTTTTCATGTTACTCCTCATAGGGAGTGGTTTACTTCCTACACAGGTACTCATGGAGTTGTTCACCTTGGGAACAACTATGCATGTCAGATTGCAGGGATTGGCAGTATACAGATAGCATTCCCTGATGGACGCATATTTATGCTTGATGGTGTTCGCCATGTGCCACAAATCAAGAAAAATCTGATTAGCACTGGCTTGTTGGATGACAGTGGTTCCCACACCACATTTGGGGATTCCAAATGGGTGATTACTGATGGCCAGGTTGTAGTGGCTGAGGGTTATAAGAGTGATACCTTGTACCCTCTTTATGTTTCCAGTGTAGGTAATCATGTTGTTGCCATAACCGAGCTGCCAAAGGTTTCATTGTGGCATAGCCGGTTGGGACACATGTCCGTTAAAGGAATGCAAGAACTGTCACATTTGGGTTATCTGCCGTCTCTTTCATTTTCAGATTTGCCTACTTGTGATCATTGCATATTTGGCAAGCATTCTATGACTCCTCATAAGAGGAGAACTCCCCAAAATAGAGCACCGCTTGATCTAGTGCACACTGATTTGTGTGAGATGCCACAGCTATCACTAGGGGGTGCAAAGTATTTCATTACTTTTATTGATGATGCCACACGCAAAGTGTGGGTCTATTTCTTGAAGCATAAAAGCGATGCCTTAGATGCTTTCAAGAAGTTTGTCGCTCAAGTTGAGAATCGGACAGGTCGCAGGCTGAAATGCCTCAGATCCGATAATGGGGGTGAGTATGTGTCACATGCTTTTGTACAGTTTTGCGAAGCTAAGGGCATTAAACAGGAACTCAAAGCCCCTCATAATGCATCTCAAAATGGTGTGAGTGAGCGGATGAATCGAACTATTCAGGAGAAGGTTCGATGTATGTTGTCTTATGCTGCATTGCCCCATGGCTTTTGGGCGGAAGCCGTGCAAACAGCAGTTCACATAATTAACAGGTCGCCGAACAAGGCTTTGGAGTTGAAAGTGCCAGAGGAGGTGTGGTCTGGCAAGCCACCTTCATATAAGCACTTACGTGTGTTTGGCTGCGAGTGCTTTGCTCATATACGCAAAGAACTGCACACCAAACTAGAGCCAAAGTCTTCCAGATGCATCTTTATGGGTTATGGTGATGAAGGTGAAATGGGGTACAGGTTATGGGATCCCGTCAAACGGAAGATTATACGCAGCAATGATGTCATCTTTAAAGAGGATTGTGTACACAAAGAACCCGTGCAACCTGTGGAATACAGGAGGGTTGTTTATGATGATGTCGGACAGCAAAGAATGCCCATTAATATGCAACAGCAAGCTGCCGTAGATAACCCTGTTCAAGAGGGTATACAGGCTGAAAATCAGCCAGACAATTTTGCCAATGATGCACCACTGGATATGCCAGCAAATGGGGCTGTAGAACAGCCGAATATGGTGGTACAGCCACCCATCATGCATGACGAACAGGCTAGACAGCAGCCTAATCCAGAACATTTTGTTAGGAGGAGCACCCGTGTACAACGGCCTCCTGACAGGTTTGTTCCAGGAGCCAATAATGTGGCTGATTTTATCATGATGACAGATTGTGGTGAGCCTTCCAGCTTCAAGGAAGCTATGGGAAGAACAGAGAAAAGAAAGTGGGAGAAAGCCATGCAGTCATAAATGGACTCCCTACTTCAAAATGATACATGGGACTTGGTGCAGCTACCTGCAGGCAGAAAGGTTTTGCCATGCAAGTGGGTTTACAAAGTCAAAGTGGATTCAAATGCTTTACCGAGGTATAAGGCCAGATCGGTTGCCAAGGGATTCAAGCAGGAGAAGGGCATTGACTTTGATGAGATCTTTTCCCCTGTAGTCAAGATGACTACTTTGAGAGCAGTGTTAGCTCTTGTTGCTCATGAGGACATGGATTTATGTCAGATGGATGTGAAGACTGCTTTTCTTCACGGAGATCTCCATGATGAGATCTATATGAGTCAGCCAGAGGGATATGCTGTTAAAGGGAAAGAGCAGCTTGTGTGTAAGCTCAAGAGGAGCTTGTATGGACTCAAACAAGCACCAAGAGAATGGTACAAGAAGTTTGATGCCTTCATGCAGTCCCAAGGGTATCATAGGTGTGAGACCGATCATTGCTTGTACACCAAACGGGCAAAGGATGGCAGTTTGATGCTACTCATTCTATATGTGGATGACATGCTGATTGCCAGTAAATCTCAGCAGGAGATTAGTGCTTTGAAGAAACAACTGCATAAGTCTTTTGACATGAAAGACTTGGGTGATGCAAACCATATTCTTGGCATGCGGATTACTCGTGATAGGTCCAAGGGACTTTTGTTTCTGTCACAGAAGGAGTATATTGACAAAGTACTGCAGAGGTTTAAAATGGAAGGGGGGAAGTCTATTAGTACCCCGTTGCCTCCACATTTAAAACTCAGCAGTAAGGACAGCCCCAGATCAGATGATGATAAGGCTGAAATGGCCAAGGTTCCGTATGCATCTGCAGTTGGTTCTTTGATGTATGCCATGGTTGCCACTCGTCCGGATATTGCTTTTGCGGTGGGAGTCATCAGCAGGTATATGGCAAATCCAGGCAAGCGGCACTGGGAAGCAGTGAAAGGTGTCTTGAGGTATCTCAAGGGTACCAAAGACTTGTGCATATGCTATGGTAGGCAGGATGCATTGGTGCATGGTTTTACAGATTCAGACTATGCAGGGAATGCAGATAACCGGAAGTCTACTACCGGTTATATTTTCATATTTGCAGGAGGTGCTATATCATGGGTGTCTCGGTTGCAGAAATGCGTTGCACTGTCAACCACTGAAGCTGAATATGTTGCAGCCACTGAGGCTTGCAAGGAAGCAATATGGCTTACTCGGCTGGTGGGAGATTTGGGCATTACAGGAGATATGCCAGTTTTGCATTGTGATAGTCAGAGTGCTATCATGTTGGCAAAGAATCCGGTCTTTCATCAAAAGACCAAGCACATAGATGTGAAATACCATTTCATCAAGGAGGTACTGGAAGACAAGCGACTTGAGCTTGTGAAGGTGCATACTGATGATAATCCTGCAGATTTGCTCACTAAGAGCTTGCCTACAGAGCGGTTTGCACATTGCCGCCACATCATGGGATTAGGATGAGACCATTCTTATTTTATGGTCTTGTATACAGTAACTGTATATTGCTGTAATTTTTATTCTTTTCTCCCCTTTAGGCACATTGGCCTTTAGGTGGGAGGTTGTTGGGGTAAAGGCAGAAATTTTATTTCTTGAAATTAAATCCATTTAGAGACCCAGTGGAGCAGGTCGCCTAATCCTAATAAAACCTATGAGTTTGTGGTGTGGCTCAACACTTCACACCCACATCTTTTGTCTCCCCCTTTCTCTCATACTCTCTCCCCGTTGTTCCACTCCCTCACTCTTTCCCTCTCAGAATGAGCCCTTTGCTCATATTCCAATTGTAAGACATACTAGAGGACATGTGAGCGTGCATGTGAAAGAGAGAGAGAGAGAGATTTAAAGACGGTATGGGTATCCAATAGAACATGCTTATCATAGTGTAATGACTTCTTTCTTCAATACCCGCTCCACTGATAATAGTGACAAAGAACAATATTACCTTATAATCACTAGTTGACGCATCTGGTCCATTTTTGCATCCAGCAACTTCGAGCTTATTGCTCGCACTATCCAATACTCAACTTCATCTTGAGGTACCTTCAACATTAAAAACCCACTCACAAACTGTCACAAATTCCCATTGTACCAAAATACATAATGAACAAACAGCTTCGCATTAATAGTGGGAAATACCACAATGCAACATGCAAGAATCATGAGGCACATCCACTATTTATTTACCAAAAAGAATCTAGCATGTTATTCACCTTTCAAAATACACACATGCACGCATGCATGCACAAAATAAACACACAAAATGCTCAATAAAATAACCAAAGGGTCTCACAGCTTTTGGATTAGACCTACAGTAATCATCCAGCAGATACAACAGTGATATCTCAATAACAAGTGTACCATAGCATGTCCTCATACATCAGTAGCAAAAGCGGAAGAGATTCTAGTGCTAAATTACAAGGGTCATATACTAAAACCCATGTAACTGCACAAAGTATAAAATTTAATTGTTCTTGTAATGAAACAGTCTAGGTATCTATACTAGTGACAAATAAAGGAAAATAAAATTCACTAAAAGACACAAGACTGAGAGCAGTCCATACCCGCAATGTGTCTTTTACAACAGCATATGGTATTTCTCGCATCGTAGAGGCCAGATCACTAAGAGACATCAACCTCATCTTTGTAATGCACTCATCATGAGACAGCCCTGTGGATATGACAGTAGGAAAAAATTCAGGTTTTCCAATCTAAGATAAGTGCAAATCCAAAACGAGCTTAGGAGAGCCCCTATTTTTAATCTTTAAAGAGGAAAAAAACAGATTTTCCAATTTAAGTGAAGTTTGCTAACTGAGTTGCAGTCATGTACATACCATAGCTCTTCAAAAGAGTGGAATTCGCTGCCTGAAACTCCAGATAAGCATCGAGTCGCCGCGTCAAGAAAATCTGTAGAAGCCGATAAACAGAAGCGTATTTCCCATCTTTCTCAAGTTGGTATACAGCAGGCATGTCTAGCAAGTCGCACTGCAAGTAAGATAGATCACACAAACAACTATGTGTCATGTGATCAAATCAACAACCATTTTTTAGAACTGCGCTGTGCAAAGATATTGCAAGAAAACAATATAGATAAGAAATCTGAGTGCCCCAAATCAGCAAAAATGAAAGGCCATGTTTCTTCTTAGGCTCAAACATTATGATAATATTCATGTAGACTTGATTTTGACACAGTCCATTCCTGAAGCTCTGAACTAAAAAACCAAGAGCATACAAATCAATGTTTTGGAAAGTAGAGGACGATTTCAGAAGTACGTATACATTTGTGAAAATTCTATGTATACTGAGTATATTGTGAAGGCATATGTTCACGATATACTCCATTCCTAGCACTTTTCCAAGAAGAAAAGAATACTCAACTGTGATTGGAACAGCAATATAACCATTGCTAAATCAAAAGCCAGGTTTGATTTTTGAGTTCTGTAGTGTGTGGACCAAGCAGGTTTAACATACTCAACCATGACAGAAACAGGAATATAGAGCGATGCAAAGTTAAAAGCCAGGATTGATTTCGAATTTTGTAGTGTGCAGAACAGCCAGGTTTAACATGTAGCTGCTGCGTCTTACAAATATCTGAAGTTATGGTACGACAATATAGCAACACATTATACACAATACATCACTGTATAACATTCCACCCTTAAAAGATTCTTCAAACACTCATCACCTTAGTGATATTCATACCATGAGAAATTGGGGAGCACTGCAGGCTATACACAGAGGAGAAATTGGGGAGCACTGCAGGCTATATTCACCTTAGAGAGAGGAGAAATTGGGGAGCACTGCAGGCTATACACAGCGAATTACTAAAGAAAACTATTTTCCCAAGCCAATAATTGTGATTAATTGATACGAGCTAACCTCCGGGGTTTCCAAAACTTTTAAACTAAGAGTAACTTGCAAACAAATCCTGCACCTGGAGAGAGACTCTCTCTCTCTCTCTCTCTCTCTCTCTCTCTCTCTCAATGAGCCCTTTGTCCCGGCCCACAGTGGTTTGTATGAGTTACTTAATTCCATACTTTGTCCCATAGGTCCGCAAGGCCTCCTGCGGACGTCTCTCTCTCTCTCTCTCTCTCTCTCTCTCTCTCAGTGCACCCTTTGTCCCGGCCCACAATGGTCTATATGAGTTACTTGATTCCGTACTTTGTTTCCATACTTTGTTTCTGTACTTTGTCCCATAGGCCCGCGAGGCCTCCTGCGGACATCTCTCGCGAGGCCTCCTACGGACGTCTCTCTCTCTCTCTCTCTCTCTCTCTCTCTCTCTCTCTCTCATGTTATGATCTTCAAATATGCGGCAGCAAAAATCCTACTATTGCAATAAATAGGTAAGACAACATGCAAAAAAACACAAAATGCAAGTATGCTAGACTATGTTATCAGTCATCCTAGATCTGCTCTACCTTTCAAGATACGGTGAACTTGGAATCTGCCATACATACTCTCAAAGACAACTAAATTTCCTCATCGATTGACTCGGATGTTATAAAGTGACTCCCTCATTATGCAATGTTAATGTTTTGCTTACAACCAGCACTTCTCAAATGTTGAGACAGCATTCTATCCATCAGCTTTCTCAAGTGAAATGTCTTGGAAAATCCTTTTCAAGGGTAGCTAGACCATAAATCACCAAAATGGATATTAACATGACCTGCTATACATTGGTGAGATTCACAATAAATGGCAGACGGTGGACCTATCACATTCTGTAACAAAGGGTAAATTTACTTAGTTAGCTTTTAGAATGGTGGGCCTTTTAATGGCTTGTAAATCAATAGTTCTTTTAGTAAGGGGAGCCATAAGTTGCCACGTGGCATCATAGGCTGGCCATCCCATGAGTAAACTTGTTTTGATGTCAAGCCCACACCTATAAAAGCGGCTTTGCTGTACTATGTACTCATTTCATTTCTTAATGCAAACTTGTGGTCACTCATTACAGCTGAAGCTTGAATAGCTCTAAGCTGAACTAGGATGTCTTCTCCTAGCCTAGGAATCCTCTTTCCTAGCCCTGTTGCTAGTGCAGCCCCTCACTAGCTATGGATCTACACACAAGCCAGGTACTTTGAAGGTTCAGCTCTTGAATTTCTGCAACCTACATGCTGTACTTTACCTTTTCATTCATTTGCTGGTATTTTTACATCGTTAGGCTGTGAATTAGACCTAAGCTAGCAGGCTGTAGGCTAGCTTAGTTACACATTCGAATAATCATGTGAAGACTCCAGTGCATCATCCAAAATGTTCAAGAATAGTATCACACTATTGTTTAAAGATCCTACCATACAGTAGTGTACAGCATAACATACCTGGAACATGTCAGGCGCTTTAACAAATTCAACAACAGCCCTAACTGCCTCCTCTTTCGCCTCGCTTAAGGTATGTAGATCCTCACCCACAAATGTTTCAAGATACTTCACAAGGAAAGAGAACGACTCCTTTGATGAGCTGTCAGACAAAGTTTTGTCAGAAATGCAGAATTTATTGCATGACATCTGAGATTAGGAAAATTTATGCGGCCTTTTGGTAGGTTCTAGTACCCTTTGTTATCCTTCAAAATATTAGTGATCCCGAAATAAAGCTCGCGTTTTTCGGTTACCCCTATATTCCACTCCTTGAGAAAAGTGTCCATCCGCTTGAAAGATGGCATAATAAGGTCTGCTACCTTCCCATTGATTGCCAACTTCAGTGCCCGCTTGTACACAAGAAATTTACCATAGGGATTACTGAGTACATTATACAAATTGAAGAGTCTGCAACAAGACAGGGCCACATATTTAATGCTGTTTCATAAAAAATGAAACATAAAATCACCAACCCTCATGCACGGCCTTACAAGGATTCAAATGACCATGGTATCTTACATTCTGAGGCGAATGGCTGGTTTATCGGTAGGATGGGCTGTAATTTTTGTAGTAATCTGGTCAGCCATTGCTAAAGCCTCGTCAGGACTTCCAGCTTTGGACACAAGATTGCATATGACGGCAAAGATACACTCAAGATCTGCCGAACAAAGCAAAATTCAGTCATTGACACTTTGTGACACAAGATTGCAGGACTCCAAAGATGCACACAAGATCTGCAGAATGAACTCAAAAAACAGAAATAATCTCTCTCTCTCTCTCTCTCTCTCTCTCTCTCTCTCTCTCTCTCTCTTGTAGGAATGAGTACCACATAACTGCTTGAATATCAATCTGCTAACCATCTCCTCGAACCCCCCCCTCCTCCTCCTCCTCCTCCTCTTCCTCCTCCATGTCCTCCCTCTCGTCCTCCCCCCCCCCTCTCTATCTCTCTCCGCCCCCTTCATGCACTAGGTGTCTTTGGCAAACCCCATGCTTACTAAAATACGTCAAATAAACAAAAGAGAAAGAAAACAAGCAATAAAGAAGGAAAAAGGTGACTAAGCAAAGAAACAAAATCGACCAAAAAACAGAAATAATCTCTCTCTCTCTCTCTCTCTCTCTCTCTCTCTCTCTCTCTCACACACACACAAAGGAATGAGTACCGCATAACTGCATGAATATGAATCTGCTAAGCATCTCCTCTATCCCACCTTCTCCTCCTCCTCCTCCTCTTCCATGTCCTCCTCCCTCTTCTCTTTCTTCACCTTCTCCTTCTCTCCCCCCCCCCCTCTCTTTCTCCCCCCCGGTCCTGTGAATCGTGATTGGAAAGCCCTTAAGTGAATACTTATACTACCACAACTGACACTATCTTGTTACCTTTTCGCAATGATAAGCAATGGCATTTCCTTGACTACACATTTCAAAGTTGAGAAAATACAATTTTGACTTCAATCAAACTAAGTCAACTCAGCTCAAACTGATCAAATCATCGCAATAAACCTTATTTAACCTCTAGTAAGGCTCAAGTACCATCTACATGCATAATTGAGCTCAATCAACCAAGTCAAAGTTAGTCAACTTTGATCAAGCTCATCAAGCAAGTAAACCTAGGCTTGGAGTGTCTCTCCCTCGTAAAGGGAAACACCTTAAGCAATTAGAATGCATGACTCTGTCTTAGTAGGCTAAAGTTAACACTAGTTATTTTGGGATAAGTGGGTTAAGGTAACCAAGGCACACAAGTATGGTCCTTCACTACTACAACTACCACATGCTTGGTCAAATTTAATGCCCTAGCAGATGCACAAGAGACGTCACAAGATTGTGCACCCGCCGTGCATAAAGGTTGACCAACATTACCAAGAGGTGCTCGAATAACATCTAACCTGACCCATGTGGTTATTTGTGTCCTAATGGTTTTAAAAACATCCAAAGCAAGATAAATATCCAAGGTTAAGTCAACTTTAGGTTAAGTTATGAGTTAAAATTTCCAATATACATGACTAGCTTTGATACTAACGATGCAAAAAATATATGTTTGGGACAGCTCTTAGTAGAACACGAAGATGGAATGCTATATATACCATATTTGGCGCCTACTTGCTATTCCAAATTTTGATATAGGGGAGGACTATGCTCGCAATTTATATAATGCCACAAATAACAAGATATGAGACATGCCAAGAAGGCTCAAGCCTCCTAAAAAGCCAGAGAAAAAACACTCAAGCCTAGACCAATAGAGATCATGCCAATTTGCATGTAGAGTACCGCTGTAATGTACTCACATAATCCAAGAACATGCCCAAACTCATCCTTTCAAAACACAACACAATGTGCAATTTCAATCTCATGATAGTCACTCATAAGGTTGAAAACCATAAACTCCATCACGCATAGTAGGATCTAGCGGCATGTGAATTTGTATGTGTGAGATCATAAGTTATGGTCTACACCCACCGTTGGGCGTTGATGCTATTGGTAGGTACATATACTTGAGCATCCTTTTATACAAAGTTCTTCATAATGAGTTTCTATAAGCACTCCGGAGGTGAAGGGCAGACGCAGCCCCGAAAAAGGCTAGCACTAAAGGAAAAGGCTAGTCAAAAAAGTAGTCCACATTCTCTTCATTCAAGCTACAATAGCTTGTGAAGAGTATCCAATTTCATTTTAGTCTCTCCCAACCAAGCACCTAAGCAAAACAAGTGTGTAGACAATCTAGCTAATAGGGCAACGTTGTATTGCACGATAATTGGGAACCTATTCAAAGACCACTTGCATGGGGTTTTCCACAGATACGGTAAATGAACTCAAACCAATAATTGGGGACCTTTTCAATAAGGCCACTGCACGGGGTTCGAAAGCTGCAGCAAAATGAATATTATTTAGACCATCCACTAGGGGATCCCATGGATCCATAAAATTCTGAAAAAGTTTATCTAGACAAAACATAGCTAAGTTGTCAAGCTCTCACATAGGAGACCAAGTGAGGTAAACAAAGATCCATTGTTGCTTTGACCTTTGTCTAGAATCCCGAGTTACCCCAAAATACACTTGGGCAACTTTACTCGAGGTGGTACATGACCCTTAGATGTCATCCAAAGAGAGTATGTCAGACCTGTAGGAGTTCAGAGTTCCATTACTTCATCGCCACAATACTACAAGTTACAATCCTCCCTTGTTCCTACCTAACTTTATTGGAAGCTTTTTCCTTTTTGGCCCCTGGCAACCACACATGACTAATGCCCTCCTTTACCCGTCCCTATAGAATAAAATCAACTCTCATTGAGCTTCTCCAACAATGCCCCCTCCGTGGAGGTTGTATTAGGCACATGAATCTCAGTAGCCCATTATACACTTCCTTCCCCATTGTGCTACGAGATAGCTTTGGAGAAAATTGAAAAGGTAGCCTACTGTAGTATGGATTATATACCTTTGTAAGACTAGAATAAGTCCAATTATACAAATTTAGATTTTTTGTTGTTCTAAAGATCAAAAATCTACACAGAAAATAAAAGAGAAAAAGAAAGAGAAGAGAAAAGAGGTAAACAAAAACTTGAAAAGGTAGCCTACTTTAGTATGGATTAGTCGTAATAGTACATGGCGTTATTGTAAGTTAACAAAAGTTAAAAAAGGTTGAAGTTTACGACATTGGAATCCCATACATCAGTTGTAAAGTATGCTGTCAATTATTGCTTCCGCTCCCCTTCTCAACCCTCCTTTACTCATACTTGGTATTCTCTACTTCACACTAATCTTGCTCCTTCCTACTTTCTCCCTAGTGTACTCCCCTTTTCTGCTTATATCCCTTCCCCTCCAATCTCTTCACGATAGGATTTTTACACTTTCTTACTATATTTAATATATGGATTGTTAAGGCAGAGCAAAGGCTAAGTGAAGGAGATACTCATGTGGCTTCTTTAACTCACATAGGGAGAAAGATAAGGCTAAGTGAAGAAGATACTCACGTGGCTTCTTTAAGTGACATAGGGAGAAAGATTTAGTACCCCTTATGTTGTGACTTATGGATGATAGTGATTACGTTGGGTATTCCATTCAAGAGCAAAGCATTTGCACGCCCTAAATAGCCGACCTAGAAAGTCAGGAATGCGCATGTATAGAAAGACCTATGCAAAAGTGACCAATACCTACTCCACTGGAACATATGTCCACGATGATATGCTTATGTAGTAATACCTGGTCGACATAGTAGTAGTACGTACAAAAATTAAGGCATCGTTTCGCAGTGACACTTAACGCGCTATGAGACGCACTTCCTAAGTGAAGTGTACAAGTATGAGTATCCAAGAAATAATTATTATAAGCCATAAATTTTTAGTTACAAAGCATCCATCCCCTTGGACACAAACCACCACTCCATACCTTGATACATAATGCTAGTGAAAGTTACAGTAGATCAATGTTAAGGGAAAACGAGGGAACCTTTCTCCTGGGCATTGGCGAAAACAAGATCAAACGAGGTGAGCAACAAAGACACCAGATCCGACCATCGTCCCTCATGCATCAGAGCCTCCGCCTCCGCGCAAATATGTGCTACTTGAGGGTCCGCAACCTGCGAAAGACAAGCGGAGAAGCTTAACAGCAGAAAAAAACGGACAGCAAGGAGGGAAGGGGAGAGGGAGGAGGAAAAGGTGGCGTACATCGGGACCAGCATCAGCCCAGGCCATGTCGGCTGTGAAACGGGCAACGGCAAGAGTGGCATCCTCTTCAGAAGTCTCAACGAGCACCGACATTGCGGAAGAAGACTGACTATGGCGGAGCAAACCTGTGAACTTCTATTGTGCAGAGACTAGGGCTTAGCACAAGCCAGGGGTGTAGATTTGTGAAAAATATTAGCCTCCAGGGTCACTGATTTTTTGGCATTCCCTTTATAGAACGCCTTAAGGGTGTTTACAAGGTGCATTGAATGCATCTCTGGCCACTCAATCTTGCCCGTCCATGATCCGTGGGCACTGCCCATGGTGCGCTAGCCTACACCTACTATCGCCAAGGCATGGTTTGAATATTTAGGTCGTAATGATGTGGAGCATTAATTGCATGCGTCTAAATAAACTTGAGGACACTGATTCCTAACCTCGGATGTAGGCGTTCTAACATAGTCATGTATGTCTTCATGATAGGATTGGAATCGAGGTTCTCAGGTCTAATGTCGTTCTAGTCTCCTTCATATTGAGACATAGTTTGTTGTTTGGATACCAGTAGATGAGTGGGTTATCCAGTAAAGATTTGCTCTCCAAATGGTCCATTGCTAGCTTTTTGAATTGTGCACAAACATTCAGGGAGACGGCGATGATAGATAGCATCTATGTATGGAAGACACTCATTCAAGGATCGCCTTGAGGTACTCGGGGTCATAAGTAATGGTGTATGTTTGATGGAAGCTGTGTTTTTGCCCAGGCATCACACATCATGCACCCTCTATTTTGCCCGATCTCTTCAATGTACATTCGTAAGAAGATGTTAGAAAGGTCACACGGTTGTTTCTACAACTCCCATGATCTTTCAATGTTCGTTGATTTGGTATACATTATTTAGTTATGTCACAAAAGCTACAATAGCTTAGTTCTTTGATCAGTCTTGAGCATGTTGTCTCCCAACTTGCTTGGAGTTGTTCGATCATGATCCAGGATGATGATGTGGCATGCAACCTTGTTTTCTTCCTTTGAAACATACGTGCTTGTGCATGTTTCCTTTTTTTAATTCACATCGAATTCATTTGTTAGATCGTTTGTTACATGGTCCTATATATCGTACTAAGCATCATTATAAAATATTGAAATATTACTTTGGTATGAAAGATTGTAAAATGCAAACATAGAATTTTCACATGTATTTTGATTTTATTTTTTTGGGAGCTAGATAGGAATAGGGGTTATCGATGGAGGGCGCAAGGTAACCGGACAATTATAGAAGGAAATATTGTTTGATCTTCAAAGAGAGGAATGGTTGAATACCTAGTTTATACTAATGCAAGCCCTCAAGAGAGATGTGATCCATGCTAACAAAAAAAGAACAATATCCTTTGGTTTTAGTATCTTCACATTGAAGCAATAGCAATAAAGTAATCAACATAAAATAGACATGAAAATGGACATTTGAGTGCAATTTCTTAGTAGTAAGTATTTTTTTATTTAATATAACTTTATTTTTTATATAATATTACATAGCCACACAAAGTGTGATTGGAGAGGCGACCTTCCTCTCCAAGAGCTATAAATCCGAGAACGGACCCTTCCCGCTCTCGGTGTATTGGTGTAATGATCCATTGGCTCATTGGTTTTGGTCCATTGGTTTTGAATAGTGTAATAGTTGATGAAAGAAGATTACCTTTTTGAATGTTTGCTAGGTGGCAAGACCTTGTGAGAAGACGTTGCGAGATAGGGCCAATGATCTCCAGTTCGTCAGTCTTGTAATCTGCGATACAATAAATAGAACTTGAATAGTTTTAACATATTATTAAGCTTAAGCAAGACAAAGAGTTATACTTTTTGCTTTATAACATATCTATTTTAGTACTAAAATTTAAATGTATTCAAAAGCTTGATGCTGGGCAGATTGAGCAGCTAAATGTTTTTTAATCATATATTTTCTCTGGTGCATAGAGCAGACATCTTAGATGCAAAATCATCAACTATTCCTTGGAGTTTTTGTCCCCGATGTCCCATCACTTATTTGGTTAACCGCATTCTAATTTTATGATCTCTTTAAGACGCATGGTGCATTTGGATCAAGTTGAGCTGGCAAAGTTTTATGGTGTTCTTTCTAAAGCATCGGTATCTTTCCACTAATGTTATATATGATGCCTAGTAAAAAAATATAGATGAGGTTGCAAAATGTAAGGTAGCATAATTTAAAAGAGATGATCTTTAATGATAAAGCAAAGCAATTAAAAAAGCCAAGAAAACACAAACCTATGTCACGATTACAAAAACAATGATTACAAAAAGCAAGCACCCAAATTGATCTAATTAGATACCATCGCAAAAGCATAGTAGGAAGATCTCTAGTAATTCTTAGTAGGTATGATCACAAGAACATGCTTGTACTGATTGAGCATATCCAGAAATTCAAGTCGAGCGAGGAACTGCGATTTCTCAGTTATGTCGGAGAGCAAGCATTGGAATTGGCAATTTCATGGGGATTGCTAGCTCTTGCTCCTTACCATTGTTGTAGCCTAAGACAAAGGTGACAGTTTAAAAGTTTAAAGTCGATGCTTTGATCACAATTTCAGTCTCATCGGATTTCACCGAAAAAGCCTCGAGGTGGCCTCCCTCTTTTTCAGTTCAGCGTCGAATCAGACCCATTGCCAATGGCTCTTGATTGCGCAACACAAGGGAAAATGCTAGTTTTTCATCCTCCCCGGATCTGCTTTGTTGCAGCTTAGGCTCACCGAGCATGCTATTGGATTTAACTGACTTGGCAGCTGCCTCTATCTACTGTGAAATTTTGCTCTCATGCCTTTCTTGCGGTTTCCATACTTCTTCTTTTATTCCGTCACGATCTCAACATCGTCCAGGATTAGACACGAACTGGATTTGGACTGTTCATCCCGCATTTCAGCCTGTGAGTCGCAAGAGCACACAACTGAGACACACTTCAGTGCCTGAATGAAAGATACATGTTCTTCATCCGGCACACCTTAATCCGACCTTTCCTCAAACAATTAAGGTGAGACATGATCATGAGAATTCGTGTCTTTCAATTTGAACACTACAGCGTGACTAATATTCGAATTCCTCTAAATCGCAGTTCCAAGAGATTAAAAGCAGGTTTGTCTATAATAGAATGGGCGTCGCTCCCTCATAGAGAAGGTTACGAATTTCTCATCGAGTTCCCAAACAGAATAGTTTAATCCAAATATTTTGAGTCAGTTGATTGCTTCTTTTGTGCAGGTCTTGGAGAATCCTCTAAGTTGCTTCGAGAGGAACCTGAAAGGCTGTAAGCTAAAGAATCAATATAGGGGAGCATTGCGCTATTGCTATGAGCTTTATCTCTTGTTTCGCTTCAGCACTGGCACATACCTTAGCGCATCTTTAGTCGAGATGGCAGCAAGCATTGTCATCGTGCACACGAGATACTACTGAAGGGATACTACTCATGAAGGGGTCCTTACCAATGTGTCATTTAGGAAACCTTAGGAAAAGCTATGGAAGCTTTTCAAAGAACACTTTGTCACGATAGAAGGGAATACAAAATAGGAGGAAGGTGAGATCGCAACGAAATTGTGGATTTGTGTTATCACTCTGCATCAAGGAGCACTTAACAATGCAAAACAATGGGTCATATTTAATTCTGGATTTGTGTTATCGCTCTGAATCAAGCAGCACTTAACAATGCAAAACAATGGGTCATATTTAATTGGGAGACAAGAACCTAGAAGAGTGGATTAATAGACTTCAAAAGGCATCGAATCTTATATTAATATAATTAACAAAAACTCTATAGCCAAGTCCTATCTCCAACATCATAATTTTACCAGAAGACCAAAGCTCATGGAAGTTGTAGAACTTGACTAGCATCGTTACGTTTGTGGATCCTTAGGCAAAGAGCTTTTACAAAAAGCAAGCAGCATTATCACAGCTTTATTGAGTTGGAAAAAGTTTTTTGGTTTTTTGTAGAGGATGCCAAGTGGCTTCATATAATGCCTCCATGTGGCTTCATGAGGATTAAGAAAAGTGAAAACCTTGTATAGGCTACCTTGCATAAACAATGGTTCTTTTTTAAAGCTGAAATTATTTTGTGGGACTTTATTTCATCATCCATCATGGAAAACTAAATCAGGAGCTTCCTTTAAATGTTTCTTACATTAGAGGGCCTCCCCGCATTGCAACTGAGGCTAGGGAGGCCGCAGATTTAGTGTGTGAGGCCTGAGCATCATCTGCATCCCTGCGTGTCTCTTGAGGGATGTTGTTGCATAATTAATCCGCCCTTTTGCAATCTTTTTCAACATGTGGCATCGATGCCAAAATGATCTCAGCCAATCAACATCTTTGGGCATTGCAATGTTGAACCAGCATGCCTGTAAACAGCCTTGTTAGTCTAGCAATCCAATGCTAAACAAAATGATCTCCAGCATTGCTACCAACCATGGGGACACGATTTTTTGCTGCTAGTGGGGGTGGCATAGCCCTACTAGGAAGCTCTCTTAGGGGCATCCTTCAAATGTTTATGACGTTTACAATAGGGGCTCCCTTTAAATGTATCTAACTTTAGGGGCTTCCTTTAAATGTTTCTAATGTTTATAGGGGAGATCGGATGAATGCTATTCATCTTTTTTCCCTTGTTTTTATTTTTGGCCTTGCCTTATGGGAAGGTCTTATGTAGGTGTGAGAACCTTAAAGATGAAAAATACTTTTGGGTATTATTTGTAGAGTTTTCAATTGTGGAAAACTAATTCTGGGTGATTCAATTCATGGCATTGATTGGAGATTACAGTTTGGCTGCCAATTCTCACTGACGCAATTATCATTGATAACTTTGCAAATTTGCAGGTCACACCTAAAATAATTCACGTCTCACCTAACAACAACTTCTTCTCTGTGTTTCAACCTACGAGTCCTTAGACCATTGAGAGACTTATTGGGATGCCTTCATCCTCAAAATCATTATCACCTTCGGCTTGGTTTTCATCATCTACGCCACTGTAGTACATCCTAGGTCTAAAGTGAATGTCCACAACCTTCTCCTCTTCAGAGCGGTTTTGATTGTTGGAGCAAACCATCTCAAGGCCAGCCTACTCAATGAGTAACATATGAAGAGTGTATACGGCCATTGCTACTATTCTATTGACCCTATTGTCAATGCCAAATCCTAGTATCTACAGTACCAGTTGATCCAACAAGGATAATGTGAGCTCCTTGGTACCTTCAACTCGGCATGCCACTCATAATGGCATAGTAATTGATCATATGATCATCATCATTTACATTCATTGGAGTGGCTCTTGTGGGGTGCTCATGCAGTAAAAATTGAAACAAGAGGATACATTTCCATTATGAACTTTCCTTTTTGCGATTTTACATTCTAGGCAAGCCTTATGAAGGGGTAATTGGTGTAATTTAATTATTAGTATCATTTTAGCTTTTGGTAGTTCAAAAGATTCTACGGTATGGCTCTGGAAGGCTTTAAGGTTCATTCACTTGCATGTCTATAGGAAAGCTCTAAGGTCTTCTCATTGTGCTCTTAGCAATCCTAGTCTAATTGGGATGCTTTTGCTGCTTTGTTTTTGTCTTTCTTAGCATTTAACATTTGATGTGTTTGATCAGTTTTTTGCTACTCCTCTCCAGGTTAGTGTCTTCATTCAAGACTTTCATCAAGTTCTTCCTCTACAACCTAACAAATGCATGCCCCTCGAATGTTGCTGACTAGCTTCACTCATAGTCTAGGTTGTTGAGACATGATGAAATCCTTAAAGCACTCTTCCTTTTTGGGTGTTCAAGACTAACGATATGCAAAAAGTGAGAGCCAGCGGTCTGATTATCCACCATACAACGCTTGCCAATAGCATCAAAGGAGTCGAAATAGAAAGTCTTGCACATATGGGAGATGCTGACAATCTCTTTAGACTTATTAAAGTGGTAGAAGAATCAAAGATCACAGTTCAATCCAAATTTGCCATATAAAATTAAATGCATTTTTATCTTCTCATTCTAGAGCTTGAAGTTGCCTTCTCCTTAAGCACCAACACCTAGCTCCAAGAATTTGCTCTCACAATTCCACTATAAAAAAGAACTCTATCTAATGGGCTCCCGCATGATTGATTGGTGTAGAAACGATTATAAAATGCAAGTTGAGAGCTTCTCATTTAATTGATTCTCTTCTCCTTTTTTTTGTAACTCCCTGGATCCTCTTCACCTATTCTTGAGACTCCACACCACTCCAAGATTGAAATGCTAAGGTCAAAATATGGTTTCAACTCTCCAATAAAACTGATTAAAATTCCTCTACACATTATCTTTTGCTTTCCTTCTCCAAGTAGCTCAGGTGATCTTATTTCTTTATAGAGCTCATACTGTCGAGTTTTTCCAAGTTCATTGTTTGATCCTGCTTGTAGGAGTGATCCTCAATGTTTGTGGATTTTAGCTTGTGGGTTTCATCTGTCTTTATTTTCTTCTTGCTTAGTTGTAAAGGTGTTTCAGTTTTGTTGCCAAGAAGAGGTGCTACTATGGTTTGCAGGTATCATTTTGCTATGGTTTGTAGGTATTGTTTTGTCGATTCGGTGCTTTCTTCTGCAGTTCTTTGCTTGCATGTGAGGGAAAGGTACAACTATTGTTGTCGATTCTTCTTCCTTCAGAACGACGATTTCTTTTGTGCTTTAACTCATCTTTTGTAAGTGATCTTTCTAAGGTCTAAACCTTGACACATTCTACTTCCTATCCCTTGGTAAGCCTAATAAAAGTTTCACCTTGTTTTTTAAACCACACACATGCATGGTCATCTACGAGGCTTATGGCCTACATTAATAGGCAATAAAGGCTTCCCAAGGGAGTCGAATGTGAGTAGCCAACTTAGGTGATGAATGCCCAGCCGCCTTAGTTGTTATTGCTTCAAAGGAGTAAGATACTTCTAAATGTTGGTGGTAATCAAAAGTACCAAACACAATGGACAACATTCATGAATATTATTATGGGGACTTGATGTGCATCATTACTTAGGTCCATTGTGTTTGGTACTTTTGATTACCACCAGCATCATTACTTAGGTCATTAGGCATAGGAATGCACTAAATCTCAAGCGAGGTGACCTCGCCTTAAAGAAGCAAGTGATCTTTGTTGATATTCCTCTACATAGGCTTGTCCTTCTTATGCCCAAATGGCGGTTGAAGGAGAGGAGTTGATGTGCATCATTACTTAGGTCATCGTGCATAGGAATGCACTCAATATCAAGCGAGATGGATCTCTTCTTGAAGAAGCATGTGATCTTTGTTGATATTCCTCTAGAGGAGATAAAGAATGATGTGTTGATGCTCTCTTCATGTGGAGGTTATTTATTCACTCAACCTCAAGCATGGTGATCTTCCCTGTGATCATTGTTGATATTTCTCTTGATGAGGTAAAGAATGATGTGTTGATGCTCTCTTCATGTGGAGTTTATTTGTTTTTCTATAATTGACTTCTCTCCTTCAAGGATATAGAGCGGTGGTCTGCTATATTGTGTCCTCTTCATTCCTTGCAATTTGTAGGAATGGGGTTTTATCTAGCCTTGGTGGCATCAAAACAAATGATGGATTGGATTTGTTGTAAACCTTTGGCTTTTAGAGGCTCTATGGTTCTATTGCTACCCTAGACTCCTTCTTTCTTCCTAGAGGATTTCATTCTTTTAGAGTGCCCAATGTGGGTTTCCTTCCTACACCTTCAGTGGATAGCGTGGCTAGATCTTTGGGGTTTCTTTGTTCCCTTTAATAACCTACACTCCTAGATGTAGTAAGGCACAAAGTGGGTTTAGAAATTGAGTGGAGAAAGTACAAGATCACATTGATCTGAGTCTCCTTGGAGATAGTGTCTTGTCAGTCAAAGCTACAGGTTGGCTTATTTTTGGATAGTTGTTTCATATGTTACAAAGTGGTCCTTTTTCTCACAATGGTCTGTGACTAGAGTGGATAATCAAGTTCGACCCCTAGGTATGGGACTTGAAAAGTGTTTGAGAACATGATATATGTAGCTTTGATGCTCACTATGCTCAAAATTATCAAACATGATAGACTCTTGATGCCAAAGTCGGAAATGATACATCATGCATCTCACTCCTAGACCCTATCTTAGAAACAAATGCCACCTCTATATGAAGCATAGTGGAAACTCTTTTACTTAATGGGATGACTCACAAGACAAAAGCCTCTCTTCGGTGCTACACTCAATTGGTAACCAAATGTGATAGAATGACACTAAATTTATCAACCATGGAACACATCACTTTTTTTATTGATCACACATAGCTTTCAAGAAGACTACACCAAGCCATCAAGAGATTCAATATAATAGCACTTTGACTACAATAATGAAGGGGTTGTCTAGAACCTATGTGCCTGCTCGTAGTGCTTTAGTGAATCATGTGTGCTCAACTTTACAACTCTCAAAGTTTCATCTACTCAATTGTGCATGCACTAAGCTCGGCTTAGCACTTTTAGCATAGACCTTCACTTGTGACTATATTAGCCATGAACCTTGATCTTGGCTCTAGAACTCAAACTATAGCTGTGTTACACTACTAACCTTAATTTTTCTTGATGATAAAACTTGTGGTTATGTTATGGTAGAAGCTTCATCCCCCATCAGTAGCCTCCTACAAACACCAAGAGTCGATCCTTCATCATGGCCATCCTACAAATGGAGATGGCATCAATCATGATATGTGCGTGAAATCTCAAACGATAATCACAAAGAAACTCCTCCTAATTTTCAACCATTGGAGACAACCCGCATATCAATGCTATCATCTAGGCTAGGAGCAAGGTTACTTGTCTTCAGGGACTCTTGCCTTCTGAATCCTAGTGTGGGATATTTGGAAGTTCACCTATCATCCAAATCCAACTTGAGGCTCTTGCCTTCTAGAACCCAGTCTGCTAACCTTTGTAATTCTTCTTTGCTCTGAAGAAATAATTATCACTTCATACTTTGGCTCCACTTTGAAGACCAAACATGAATCATGACTTGCCTCTTCATCCTTCTCATTTCAGGGCTCACATGTGACAGTGTGTGTCCACAGTAGTGTTGCCAAAGCCTCTACATTGTGCACTACCCAATCTTGCATTGCAACCAAATTTGCTTTATAGATCATCGCTCAAACTATCAACACCATTCATTGACATCTTGCACTCTCAACTCCTCGTGCTAATAGTGATTTTCCAGGCTTCTCTGACGACCAAGTGACTATAGTTGGACCCATCAAGCTTTCTAGACACCCTAAGTTTGGGGATTGGCAAAGTGCCTAGCAATTGTGAGGTAAAATTTTTGAGTCACTGTGGAATTGATACTTAACTGAATCATTGATCTTCCTTTATTCTACAAGAGCTTTCAAGAGCAAGGCTCTAATACTATGTTGGAGAATAGGATATAAGTAGCTTTGACACTATGCTTAAAACTTTAAAGTAGTATTAGCCAACTCTCTAATACCATGGTAGGCGATTCCCAAGACGAAAGCCTCTTTTGGTCCTACATTTGACCGGTACCGAACATGATTGAACGATGCACAACAAGATACAAATGCCGATTTGGTAGAAAGTTTTGATGCATATCTCAAATCAAAAGGATTCATCAAAACTGAAGATGATTATGTTTTAATCAAAGGAATATTGATATAGTATTACATTACACTGTTTCTTAGAATTTCATGGCATTGTCTTGAAACACACACACACACACACACATATACTACTACCTCTCTCTCTCTCTCTCTATATATATATATATATATATGTATATATATCACTTTCCCTCCCTTTACCACTGCTACTTCCCACACGCTCTCCATTGTGCTTCCATTTGAAATGGAGCTCGAGTCCTTCGCGCAATAGGCTACTAATATAATGAGCTTGAGACTTTTGAATAGCAATCTGCCACTAGACCACTTAGGAAATGGAGGATTATAGACACAGAGACGTTTCAAATGACTCTCAACACAACATGCAATCACGGGCTTCTCCTACCTTGGATCCGAATGGCTCAAAAGGATATAAAGAGCGGTCATCCACTTACAATTTAAGTGTAATGTAAAAGACTTCTGGATATATTACCATAATGTGACAATATACTAGGAACTTTAGGTTCCAAAAGTGGTTCCCTATATTCATGCAATGGGCCTACACAAAGTTGCAAACAGATTCCCCTGCCACTTGAATCTATGACAAGTGTTTGATTTTGTTGACAGATACAACAACTCTTCCATCTCCATGCAGATGGAGAATATCATTTTTATTATTTTACAGCCAAAATATTCCACTTGGCATATGGTCTCCCCCATGTCTCGAAGCCTTTTGCAACACTCCAATGAATAGATGAAGCTCACCAAACTAGTTGAATATAATACAAAGATTCATAGGGGTGGGGTCCCTATCAGCTTGATCCAGAATTCAACATTGAGAGAGAGAGAGAGTTTATTAAAGCCTTCAAAAGACAATGGGTCTATAATGATCTGAAAGCATGTTACTAAACGAGCACCATCACCCATGGTAAGTGCTAAGTACTACATAGTCATAACACCATCATCATCATCATACCAGATCCAATATTTAGTCTAGTCTGATACATCAAATACATCAATGGGGGTCCCAAATAGGTGTGGGATATCATGATGGCCCGATGGTGGGTAGGTCTATACTAGCATGAAGCCATTGATAGAGAGCTTGGTGGCCATCTATTGATGTGGTCCACCTTGGCCTCTTGGTGATGTCTTTACACTTGACAAGGGCCATGGTAACCCATGTCATGTTAGAAATCACTGACCCCACTTTGTGAGTCCCTTGATTTGAGGTGAAAAGGGGAAGTAGATGATAGAGGTCTAGAGGGGGATTCACACAGCAAAGGGGCCCAGCAGTAGGGTAGCGAAGGGGCCTAGTAGTAGGCCAACAAGGCCATACATGAGTGCTTTATATAGGCGTGAAGTTGGCCAGCTAGGGTCGACCATATGGGCCAACTCGTAGGCAGTTTATTGGGGCAGGGTCTACAATGGAAACCCTCACATTCGACCCTTCTGGCATAAAAGCACACGAGCTTGTGTACACAGTGCTATCTCGTGTCCGCGATCTAGCAAAACTATACATACTGAAGCCTCTCTAGCACATGCACATTAAAACCGATCACGCAGTCATTGAAGAGCTCAACAGACTCTGAGCAACAAGACCTTGGAAGGCAAAGCAACTCGATCTCAGTGTGGACAAAAAAAATGCATCACTACAATCACTGAACACAAGATCTTTTCTAGCACATAAGAATGACATCATGTCCTTGCCCAGTATCTTAGCATCAACCATTCTATGTTTGCAAGAAACACACACACACGACCCAATCCTAGCTTCCATCCCATCATTCTTGTATCTCCTTGGCACCAGAGGGCTTGGCGTAGCAACATACTACAAATCAAACTTGCAACTAGCTACTAGTGAATTCATCTACAACGATGGAGTTGAGTGCTTGATAACATCCTTCTTCACCTCACAAAACCAATCAATCACAATCGCAAACATATACAAATCTCCAAGAGCAACCACATTAGCTCTTCTTGCAATTGTTGAGCACGCTTTGCGACAAGGCCAACAACACAATAATGCCTACATTGTCGGTGACCTCAACATTTGCACCAACAACCCAACCAGCTCGCTCGCATCACTAGTTACAGCTCACTCGCATCACTAGTTACGCTCATGCAAAAACACAACATGACATAGCTTATTGGCCAACCCACAACATCACACAAATCCACTTTGGATCACATTTGGATTAGCGGTGACACCGTGCAGCAGACAATGATCGAGACCAACTACATTTATAGGTCTTGGTTTGGACACCAAAAATTTGAGACCTCTAGAAGGCAGTGTACCTTTGCCTATGGATAGAAAAACATACAAATGAGTTATGACATTCTTGAAAGAAGAAAGCGAAGGATTGCTTTCCTTCAGCGATTTGTTGGATCGTTTGTCGCTCATTGAAGAACAATACATTGTAGCCTTGCCTTCTAGCATTGTGCAACCGACACTCTTCTTGCAATGACACCCAAAGGACATATACACTAACAACTTCAATGCCATCATTTCTAGACTGTGGGATGCCAACATAGACATGTAGTACATCATGAATCCGCACAATGCGGCATCATACTGCACATCATACATGACAAAGGTTGATCATGCAATAGCGAGCACTATCAAGCATGCATTGGAACAGTCTTTCCATTCAGAAGCTCCACCAAATGAACGCGTTCGCAACATTGGCAATGAAATCTTGAACACGCAACACATTAGCTTGCAGCAAGCTGCATATCTTACACTATCCCTACCGCTTACGAGTTCATCGAGAGAATTCTGCTACATTAACACGAGCCCTCCGAAAGAATGAACTCTGTTACTCCGCCGACGCTCACAGCTCCAACAGATGGATCTTGAGAGCACAGATTTTCTTTCCCGATAGAATCGCGAAGTATAAGACCAGGCCAGCGACACTACATAGTCTATGCCTAGCGGAGTATGCCAGCATCTACACTGCAACTGCCCACGTCACAAAGAAAAGGAAATGACCAAAGGTTATCTGCTTCAACAACTACAACAAAATGAGCAACCCTGAGAACCACTACAGGGAACTATGCCTTTTGTACTTGCCATTCGCTGATAACGAGCATGCAACAAACGACACATTGAAAACATGGCACGACATGTATTACCAAGAGCAACAAACAATTGATGCCAATAAAAACAAGTTCACCAGGAATGGAATTTCTCTACATCAGCCCAACATCAGCCCACTGATGTCCTCGGCAGCCAACACATAGCATGCAACAAGCAGAGTTTGATGTTGGATTCGAGATGCAAAGCTTGCGCAAATCAAACCAGAGCAGCAAAACAACAAACATTGCTTTCACGTCTATGCCTAACTCGATGTATCACCAATAGCTCCGCAAGCTCAATGCTGTGCAATGACTTCTGCTCGAGGACATCCTACTAAAGAAGCGTTTGGATCCAGAGAGTCATTTTTTCCTTTTTTTGACCGACGATGCTAGGATAGGGAAGACATTCATGCTTCTATTAATAGTCCACGATTTATTGCATTGCTACTCCCACAAAAATACAACATCCGCTGAGCTGCCTAAAGTTTTGCTGCTAGCATACACTGGAAAAGCTGCTTACAACATAGGTGGTCTCACAATCCACTCTGCGTTGCATTTACCTTTGCTAGTGACAACATATAGGAGTCTCGCAAAACTGAAAAACTACAACAACTCTCCCAAGACTACAAGGATGTGCAATTGATTGTGTTCGATGAAATATCATTAGTCGGCCAAAACATTTTCAATGCTGCAGGCTTGCACATGCGCGAGATCAGCACAATCATGCCCATCCTTTTGGCAGCATTGACGTGTTGTTTTGTGGAGACCTTTGCCAAACATGCTCGACGAAGGACAGCTGGAAATTCTCATGCAAGCCCTCATCTCTAGCTCTCGCCCACCATCTGGAGAGACAATTTCTTTTCTACGAGCTCACTATGCCTATGCATCAAAACGACCATGTTTTTCTTGATTAATTGAATCGAATACGGACTGCCATGCACACCTCTGAAGACATAGAAGCCATGAACAGCTCTTACTGTCGCCAGCCACAAAACCCAATCGAAACAGACACATCTATTCGACACAAATGCAACAAAAGATGCACATAACCACGGTGTCTTCACAAAGTTAACAACAACACCATATCATATAAAAGCAAAAGATGTACGACACAAAACATGCAGCAGGACCATAAGAATTTCCACTGATGCCAAGTCCGCAAGTGGTCTCCATGAATAATTGCATCTGAAACCTGGGATGATTGTTGACATTTGGGTGGGTAATCTCGATATTTTCAATGGTTTGGTGAATGGTGCAGACACCATCTTCAAGGGCGCCATTTTGGACATAACAATTCCCATCCTGTGGGTGGAGTTCACAAACACAAACGTAGGGAAGCAAGCACGAATCGCTCGTTCACATCTTTATGGCAAACAAATACCCAGCACATGGACACCAATTCTGTAGATAGCACGTGACTTTTAGGTGGGTAAAAACCACCTCAACAATGTGTGCAGATACCAATTTCCAATACAGCTAGCTGCTGCAAGAACAATTCATCGAGCATAGGGTCTCACAATGGAAACCCTCGCATTTGACCCTTCTAGCATAAAACAACATGAGCTTGTGTACACAGCGCTATCTCGTGTCCACGATCCAGTAAAACTGTACATACTGAAGCCTCTCTAGCACATGCACATAAAAACTGATCACACAATCATTGAAGAGCTCAACAGACTCTGAGCAACAAGACCTTGGAAGGCAAAGCAACTCGACCTCAGTGTAGACAAAAAAAATGCATCACTATTATCACTAAACATAAGATCTTTTCCAGCACATAAGACCCAATCCTAGCTTCCATCCCATCATTCTCGCATCTCCGTGGCACCAGAGGGCTTGGCGTAGCAACATACTACAAATCAAACTTGCAACTAGCTACTAGTGAATTCATCTACAATGATGGAGTTGAGTGCTTGATAACATCCTTCTTCACCTCGCAAAACCAATCAATCACAGTCGCAAACATCTACAAATCTCCAAGAGCAACCACATTAGCTCTTCTTGAACAATACATTGCAGCCTTGCATTCTAGCATTGTGCAACCGACACTCTTCTTGCAATGACACCTAAAGGACATATAAATTGTCGAGCACGCTTTGCTACAAGGACAACAACCCAACGCCTACATTGTCGGTGACAGTGAGCGACAAACGATCCAACAAATCACTGAAGGAAAGCAATCCTTCGCATTCTTCTTTCAAGAATGTCATAACTCATTTGTAAGTTTTTCTATCCATAGGCAAAGGTACACTGTCTTCTAGAGGTCTCAAATTTTTGGTGTCCAAACCAGGACCTGTAAATGTAGTTGGTCCCGATCATTGTCTGCTGCACGGTGTCATCGCTAATCCAAATGTGATCCAAAGTGGATTCGTGTGATGTTGTGGGTTGGCCAATAAGCTGTGTCATGTTGTGTTTTTGCATGAGCATAACTAGTGATGCGAGCGAGCTGGTTGGGTTAGGCATAGTGAGCTCGTAGATTGTCTCTCTAGATGGTGGGCGAGAGAGCTAGAGATGAGGGCTTGCATGAGAATTTCCAGATGTCCTTCGTCGGGCTTGCCTGGCAAAGGTCTCCACAAAACAGCACGTCAACACCGCCAAAAGGCTCGGCATGATTGTGCTGATCTCGCACATGTGCAAGCCTGCAGCATTGAAAGTGTTTTGGTCGACTAATGATATTTCATCGAACACAATCAATTGCACATCCTTGTATAGTAAAAGAATGGTTTAAGAGAACTTGGAGTAATGGAAGTTGGCCAAGGCCACTCTCTTGCAACTCATCAATAGGTCTCCCCTAAAAACCAAAATCTCCACGTAGACTTAGCTACATATGGGACAGATCTAAAAATGAAACACTCTGCAAGCAACCTATAACTTTCATCCTCTATCAATGTTCAGCCTCCTTATCCAATGGCTGAGTTTATGAGAGGTGTTTGAGGTAAATTATGAGAAAGGTCTTGGTCCTCCTCTCACTCCTAAGCATGTGCCCTACTTGATGAAACAACTAGACCATCTAAACTCAGTTTGAGGGTAGTGAGGATCAATAACAGTCTCTCTCTAAGCCTTAAAAATGGCTTATGATTTGAATTCTAGTACCAACAACCTCACAAAGTGGTCCATACCTATGAGTGGCTATCTCCTTCATGATCTCTTGCCCTCACTACTAAACTAGTCACCAATATTAGACAACCCTAAGAGTGCGATCATGCACAACTGGATCTCTTATCACTACCAAGAGTGACACCCTGATATTGCATGAGAAGTAATAAAAAATTGGTTGTCTAGATAACTCCCCCCTAGTGGATGCAACTACTTGTATGAGAGCTAGATTGAAATAATCCCAAATTTGGACAAGTCTCCTCATCATCAGAGAAGTAGGTTGACAATGGTAGTCCACTAAGAAAATCCACCTCACACAACAAAATCTCTATTCCAGCTACTTGTGGTGTGGATTGAAGAATACCATGAAGTAAGAATTGCTTCATGGTTGGTCCTGGTGAGATGGATTTCATGGGTATTTTGCTTATACTCACAGTCCACCAATAGGATGGTCCTAGGATGGTATTATATGGAGGGTCCGGCCCTACATTCCAATAATCAAGATCAATTAGATAGGGATGTCCCCTTGCTCATATCATTCCATTTTTGTAGCCAAGGCTATGGGCTACTTATTTTAGGCTACCAATCAAGGGACATTATCTCTTCCAATTAGGTAGGAATAAGAGCTATTAGACTTTGAGCTTGGATTTGACACATTAGTCACAATTAGGGTAGCTCAGTAGCATTTGGCTCCCATTTCCACACCCATATGCAAGTTCTACCTATTCTTAAGTGGACTTGTTAATTGGAATTCAAAAGATATTTGGATAGGTGCTATGTAGAATAATATGGATTTGAGCATTGACAAGTGTTTTGCTTGGGTTTTTAGAGGCACTTTCACTATATATTTTGGCTTTCAAGTTGGGGTCAATGTGTCTCCAGCTTAGTATTTTGCAATTGTTTGGAGAGTATACAAAAGAAGCTAGAATACTGAAGCACCTCTAGTAGAGCACTAGGCTCAACTAAGTACTTCTAGCTACCATGTGCTATGTGACTTCTTGTTGGTGTTTTCATACAGATAGAATAAGACACTAAAGCAGTAGGATCTTCTCTCTTCCTTCATCATTGGGTGGAATGGGGATTCTTGATCCAGAGCTTTAGAGTAGGACACTCCTAGTCAAGATTATTATTTGATGCTTGACCTTAAGGGTTTTCTCATGGTGCCCTCTAGGAAACTCTAGGCACTCTATCATCAGCCTTCTCAAAATCAAGATATAGGATAGTAGTATCCTCTTGACTCCCCTACACGTAGTGCACCGCCTCCCAAAAGAGAACACATTGTCCAAGATGCAATGATCGTAAACAAATCCTATCATAGATGTGAAGAAGAAGGGGCCTAGGAAACTCCATCATAATATAGTAATATCCTACTCACTCACTACACCTAGTACATGACCTCCCAAAAAGAGAATATATTGGCCAAGATGCAACAATCCTAAATCCTATTTGAGTGGCTTAGACGATGTCAAGAAATGTAATGGGTCTCTAGTTTCTAAGAACTATCTTGTCTCCGCCTTTTGGGATGAAATTAATAAGATGAGCACACATGGGCTTACCCTAAAGATCTAAGCTGAAGGGCCTCTGAGGAAGCTTTTAGAAGTTGTGGTCAGATGATATCCCACAAGGTCTTGAAGAAAAGAGGAGACAAGCCATCCTCACTTAGACATGTTTCCATGGGAAGCTCTCATAGTGCATCTATAACCTTCTAAAGAGATAACGGCGGCCATCTTTTGCATGTGTTCTCAAAGGCATAGTACTAGAGCCAATCTACCTCTATTCTTTTGTCCATGCTTCTATGCCATTTTGGTCTAGATACAACCTCAATCTCCATTAAGAAATGATGTAGTTTTCCATCATTATTTGGCTAGAAGTTTTTGGAGCTTTAGATAATTGCCTTCCAAACATTGGAGGTTGTACTAGCTGAATTAGCTATTTTTTCATTTTCTTGTATTTCTTTTATTTTAATACAATCTTTCTTTTTGCACAAATAAAAAAAAGTTTTCCTTTCTTTAGTAACACCTCAACTAATCTTCCTTTCTTGGAGTAGGACCATTTTAGAAAGCAATTGATGGGCATTAAAGGTTGAGTTTCTTTAGTACTACCACAACTAAGTTATTCCTTTCATTAAAGCAGGCCCATAGTGTTTTTGCCACCTTGTTACACATGGTTTCCTTTTTGTTTTAAAAACTCTTCTCTCTCTCTCTCTCTCTCTCTCTGTCGCTCTGTCACTCTCTCTCTCTCTCTCTCTCTCTCCCCTTCATTAAAGTAGGGCCGCAGTGTTTTTGCCACATTGTTTTACACATGGTTTCCTTTTTGCGTTAAGATGCACTCGAAAAAAGGGGCTCTTGAAAGCATCTTTGGTGTTGTGTGCTGGCACAGGCCAGAACAAGGACCAAAGAGTTCCTATATTCCAGCTCATGGCTATTGGTAAAAACATTCCAAAGACACCACTCGGATAATCCTATCACTCTTCAATGGCAATTGACATCAAATCGAGAAAAAGGGTTCATAGCAGCAAGGGGGAGTCACATTGGCATAGAGATGCAAGGGTGGGATGGTGGACATGTTATTCACTCTTGTAAATAAGATTGAGGGCTTTTGTACAAGCGGCGATAGACCATTGATAACCTTGAAGGGAGGACTACCCCATGAGGCATACATAGTAATTACATAGTAATGAAAGCATTTGTCTTGAGTGTAGTAAACCTTGATGGAAAGGCAAAAGATATATATTTTCATCTTCTAGCAAGTCTTGACAAATTTTGTGCAAAGCTTTTGCCCCTAAGGGACATTCTCGTGTTATGTTTGGATGAGTACATAGGATCTTGAGTTGGAGCTGCTTCCATGAAATTAGTGCACATCCTTTGATGATCTTATCTCGATCTTTTGCTTTTAGAGTGGCCACAAGTTCTTGGTAAGGCGCGGTCGTGCACTATAGTGGGACTTCATTTATTGTGTCATCCATTGCCTCATTGGTCTATACTAGCAATTGGAGTCCAAGCTTTTGAGATTGTAACCTCGTGGGAGTGCAACTCATTAGACTTCTCCTTATGGTAAATCGATGTATATGCACCCTTAAGATTTTTCATGTATAAGGTGCCCTATTCCTTGTTGAGGAATGGCTTCATTGGTACTTGACCATTGCTCCAAGATTATAAATTGGTCACAAGCTATTCTTTGAGTAGAAGGAATTCCCTTATGCACTCCTTAAAGTGGAAAGTGTGTGTCGCCAGAGATTGTTGAATCTCTACAAGCTTTTCCTGGTCATAGAAAGAAACTAATTCTATTAAATGAAGTCACATTCCAAATTTTGTGACTACACATCTCCCATATGAAATAAGGATCATAAAGAGCCCTTTTCTTGTAAGCCATCTAAGCCATGTGGGGAACATCAGTTGGGCTAAAGATGTTTCATAGTAAGTTCAGAAAGGTCCATGCCCAGTGAAGAATACCAGTTGCTGAGATACACCTCGGGTACATGAACTCCATTAGTGGCAGTTAAATTTTGTTTCTCCCTCGCTGAAAGTTGGTACTCTGCTTTGAGTGAGGCACACCTGGCCCCATAAAGATGCCCATGTGCATAGGCCTCTATCTCATGAAGGTGCTTTGCAATACGAGGGGTCAAGTGAATTGGTGCAATGTTAATGATAAAGGACGACTGATTAATTCATATGTTGTGGCCAAGAGAACCATCTCCATCGAGCCATTTGGAGTCAGCCCAAGTGCACCCATGGGGTCTCTTTCTCCATAGCTCAATTAGCTTGGAGAGTAGCTTAGAATGCCCAATTTTGATAGGGAATTTGGGATAATAAATCCTCTTGCCATTTGACACTCCTATAGAAGAAACCTCATACTTCTTGTTATTCTATCCGATGCCATGTGATGATTGCCCAAGATTGTGTGGAATGAGACCTAGCAATCCATTTATAACATAGCCTCTCGCATTTATTTGAGAACAACTCCAAAGCAAGCCCTCTTACAGTCTTATTACTGTCTTGCTTCTTTTTATGGCAGGCAGCCTAGGGTGATGTTTAGGTTTTCTCACACCCACTTTAGCCACATCTAAGCCCTTCATCTTATGCCCTTGCTTTCATTTGATGTAAAAGCTAAGCTTTTGACTAAAGCACTAAAAGCATATAGGTGCTTTTCACAAAAAAAAGACTATATAAATGTTTTAAACCTATTTGATTTGAAGAGATGATGTAATTGATTTGCAAGTTTGGGCTTATTGGCATGTGAAGCTTTGGAGAGCCTCATGATGACCTTATGCTCTACTCTTACAAGCCTAAAAGCTCGACTTACTACAGTGATCAAACTCCCTTTTTCCTGAGGTTGGAGAGGCATGTAACGTTGGCTAAGTTGGGATCATTTAGCTCAAGGATACACAGAGATCCTCTTAGGGTCACATTGGTAACTTTTCCTGATATTGTCTATCAACGTTCGACTATGATTACGACTATGGACATTTAGGTAATATGTCAGTTTCTTATCCATTTTCGAGACTTATCCTCGGCGCTAATATTCTCGACGTTTATATTCTTGGTGTTATCTCGGCACCCAGGGAAGGGCCCATTTCCTCAGATTATAACTTTTTGGGGAAGGAAGTGCGCTGCCTCCCCGCATACACTATGTGTGGTTATAATAATTATATATTATATATTATAATATAAATATTTTCAATTAGTGATCCATTCAAAATTTCTTGTTTTCAATCTGAATTCTTATAACATTCCTCTCGTTGAATGCATGTTATCATGATACGAGGGAGCAAGGAAATCGAAGATGGATGCAACATTGAAGGTGACTACTCCTTTATTCATATGGTTGTAGTCCATGTGACAATATTGTAAAAGTTGCAATGAGAATCAGTTATTGTATCGCTTTATTCATGTATCTGTTGGACTTCAGCTTCTAAAATATGGACTTCACAAAATTAATAATAAGTCACCACCCCTGACATTTGCAGGGAGGATCGGGTCGGGTCCTTGTGTCGGGTCTCATGTCCACTATTTTACTCATTCTCTTTTTTCCTTAAACAGTTGATAAAATAGTAGCATTCAGCTTCAATTTCGAGTTAGTAGTTACTTGCTCCACGATGGAAATAAATCTAATTTGGTGTACCAAAGAAAGGGAATCTTTAATGCCTATTAACTTCAATTTCAAAAAGTCATGTTGACCAAATAAACATACCCAAAATTTCCCAACTTTTCCATAAACCTAGCAAGGCAGATCAACAAGAGTAAACGCGACCTCGCAGTGTGCACAGCTCGGAAACCGTCCACCTGCTCATGACATAAGCCTATGAGTCATGCCTTCGTTGCACCCCATTGTCAAAAGGGACGCGACCTCGCAGTGTGCACAGCTCGAAAACCGTCCACCTCATTGTCGAAAGGGAAGCCTCTTCCAATGCATTGAGGTTCATGCACCTGCAAAAGAGCAGTTGAAAGGGAAGGCTCATCCAATGCATTGAGGTTCATGCACCGGCAAAAGAGCAGTTGAAAGGGAAGGCGCATTGAGGTTCATGCACCTGCAAAAGAGCACACGTCTATCCAGGATGGTTGACGCGCTGGCAGTTCATAAGAGCGTGATGACGCAGTTGATGATAAGAAGATATCGTCAAGCATTTTGATGCTGGACTATAAATATATCCAAAGGAGACGTCGAGACACTCAAATTATTAGGCAGCCTTGCTTAATCCTTTCGCATTGAAGAAGGCCTTAGGCGAAGGCAAATTCTAGCGAGGACTGCTATGTCTGGGACGCAAAAAGCTTGGTTCTATAAAAAATATGGACCTGTAGATCACCTCGAGTTCGGGGACTTCCCCATACCCGAGATTGCTCCTGATCAGGTGCTCGTCAAGGTCCTGGCTGCCGCTCTTAATCCAGTCGATTGGAAGCGCAGACAAGGCTTCTTCAAAGACTCGGATTCCGAGCTCCCGGTACGAGCTCTGCTTGCATTTGACGTATAATTCAAATTCTACTAGACATTTGCCTTTCTCCTGCATATGAGCGATTTGGGCTTTTGACATTCTGTGAGAATTTTCTTATGTCGGTCGTCAGCATGTGCCTGGTTACGACGTTGCTGGCGTCGTTGTCAAGGTCGGAAGCCAGGTCACACAGCTCAAGGAAGGCGATGAAGTATATGGGGATGTGTCTGAGTATGCTGTCAATCATCCCAAACGAGTTGGAACTCTAGCTCAATTCACGGCTGTGGAAGAGAAGTTGCTCGCTTCGAAACCCAAAAGCCTGACGTTTGCTGAGGCAGCGAGCCTGCCCCTGGTAGTTGAGACGGCACAAGAAGCCTTCGACAAGGCTAAGTTTCAGCCGGGGCAAACGGTGTTGGTAATAGGAGGCCCAGGGGGCGTAGGCAGCTTGGCCATCCAGGTGCGTAGTCCCTGTTATCCGCTCACGTCCGGCTTTTGCGCTTTCAATCTTGTACTCCATGCAAATAAGGCTGACAGATATTGCCATTGTGGAGATTTTTCTGATATCGATGCTTCTTTAGCCATGGAGTAACTTAGAAGTTTTGTCGAAATTGTTGTTCTCTTGTGTTTACCCAGTTGGCCAAGGTGGTATACGGTGCTTCGCTGGTGGCCACAACAGCTAGCACAGCGAAGATTCAATTCGTGAAAAGCCTGGGAGCCGATGTTGTCATCGACTACAAAAAATCCAACTATTTCGAGCTGCCGGAGAAATACGACTTTGTGTTTGACACAGTTGGTAATCGACTTCTTCTGACCTATTTCCTGTTCGTCATTAAACAACTTTTTAAATTCAAGTCTTGGAGTACACATGGTGTTTGACAATATAGTTGGCAATCTATTCGTTTCTGAGTTCCAGGTTGGTCATCGTGAGATGAATTTCCCTAAATCCTTACCAAATTCATAAGTCAGTAAGCACAAATCAACGATTTGTGAGAATTGAGAGGAAATGATGGTTGTCTGGGAAATGCAAAACAGTGCATTTTAAAATGACGTGCTAACATCATTCCAGGTTGTGATCAGTAACTCGGAGCATATAGCAAATGCACTCGGATGGTTGAATTGAGGAATCTTCAACTGACTTTAGCTGTACATGGGGTCTGCAGGAGACGCTGAAAATGCTGCAAAAGTCGTCAAGAAGGGAGGGGTAGCGCTCACCATAGCAGATTTTTCCCACCAGCCCGGAGTGATTGTATTTCTTGTCACGTCCAATGGGTCTAATCTTGCGAGGCTGGCTCCGTTTCTTGAGGCTGGAACGTTGAAACCTATCATTGACCCCAAGGCTCCTTTCAAATTCTCCGAGGTCAAGGAGGCGTTCAAATATTTGGAGACCGGCAGAGCGGTCGGCAAGGTGGTTGTAGCTCCGATCGAATAATATCGAAATCGATGCTTGTCGTGCTCACGTTAGGTTCGCAAACAGTGACTTATTACAGCAGACTGCGAATCTGAGATGAACGGGATATGCAGGATGAAGGTCTGTCTAAACCACTTGGTTTTGGGCCCCTTGGCCACAGTGGATGTTAGATTTTAATTAAATCAGAACTCATTGGTCAATTGTTGTGAGATTTTAGTGATATGTATCTCAATAGGAAGATAGAATTTCTAAGAAAAATCCATACGCTAGAAGAGTTACAATGAAGATCGTAGCTCTAACTTAGATATCTGAAAATTAAATGCAAGAATGTCTCGCTGGCACTAATGATCAGTAATGATGATATCGTTACCACTACTAGAAGTACACTACTTGTTGCTTCTATTTGTAGTGATCCTACCTATATGCTTTGATGATTTAAGCTCTAGACTCATAATTCAACGTGAGCACACAATATATAATAATATGTATTATACTTCTCAAAACCTATTCCACATGGTGGGAGTAGCATAGGAAATGCATTCAAGATGGCAAGCTTAAAAACAAAAAAACAAAAAACAAAATTGAATGTATGCACAAAAGCATTGGCTTCGGCTCATGAGACTCTGTCAATTAAGGCTCTATCAAAAAGAAATTTAAGGACAAATTCTGCATCCATGTAGTAGAAAAAATGCAAGGCTACTTCAAAAAGTGGATAGTCTCTACTTACCTTGAGAGACCTGTCTATTGTCACTAATAGCTCTCTATATCAAAGTAGTTTTTTTTGTCATGAAGCACATAACTACAATCTTAAACTAAAACTTGAATCCTACCATTTAATGAAAATATCATAAAGAGAAAAAAAAAGAACAAAAAATATATATAAACATGAGTCACGACACAGGGTCCATCAAGACCCCATCCTCCCTGCAAATGTCAAGGGTAGTATTTTACTATTGCCTTGGTGACATGTAAAGATTTACGCCTTTTGGGAATTGAAGCCCAACGAATACATGAATATGACTATGCTCACAAGAGCTCATAACTCATCCTTGGTTGCAACCCAAATAATATCGTGTCATGGGCTACAACCATATGAAATATCATCCTTCTATCTTGCATCCCATGTGGCATCTTTATTGTTGATTCTGAAACTTATTTGCAACATCAATAATATTAGAGTCCAATAGTATTGACAAAGTACTTGATTGTATCGAATAAGCAATCACCGATGTTGTGTTGATAATGCAAGACAATGTCGATTGAGTGCTTCAAATATGTCTTTACAACTTGAAATTTGGGTAACACATGAAAAAGTTACATTAATTTGAAAGGAGATGGGTTTTCATATTTTAGTGTATTTTTTGTTTTACCCCACCCATCCAAAAGACCCCCCATTGGGCCTCACATATTATGGAAAATATGTACAAATCTTAAAATCTTGCATATTTTCAAGGATTATATCCTATATTTTATGGGAGGGGGGACATGAAATTTTCATATTTTTCTCTTGCATATTTGAAAATTTTAAAGGAAATCCATGCACATTATATATGGACCTTGTCCCCCCATACCCTGGATTTCGAATGAGGGTAGTAACATATTACTTATTGAGTTGGTGCCCCACGAATGAGGGTAGTAACATATTACTTATTGAGTTGGTGCCCCAGGGTTGGTTTTCAACACTAGATGTGAGATTTCGGTCTATATATACTGCAAGAAGTAGAACTTCATCATCAGATTGAGTTTTCATTTCAACAATTGGCTCAAAGCGGTAAGGGTGTATAGAACTATCATCATACAAGATCCATAATGGGGTCGATACGTCTTTATTTCCACACTGTATACATATTTTTTCGGTTGCAAATGACCACACTTGAATTGATCTTTGAAGGAACTTTAAAAGCCATGCAATGGCAAATATATCTCCCCAAAGACCACCGTGTGATATCGTAACACTCATTCGTGTAAGATATTCATTGTGCATTTAACTCCATATTGTTCATGTATGAAGCTCAAATCCAAATATGTGTTGAAACAATTTATTGAGTGTTGGTCATTGTTGTGCAAATTTGAAACAAAACGTTGGATTGTTATAGTCCGTAGTTGTTTAAAGGTCATCCCATTTTTCAATGGGTACGCAATTGCATCAAATAAATAATTGCTTGGTGTGTAACCATAATGCATGATATGGCTTAAGTTTTGTTTGTACAAGATGTTATCAATTGATTTGTTTGGGTCCATTGTTGTTGTTTTGAACGCTAGGCTCTTCTTTTTTATCTTAAAAGAGAAAATATATCAACAGAGCTACTTAAATGAATCACTTTGATGTGCTTCTAGAAGCCATGCATAGCTTAGTAAAGAGAATAGAAAATAACTAAAACAATGAAGGTTTTATAAATGATATCTCCTGGACCAATACTTTTATGCAAAGTGTTTTCTTTTTTTAAACTTTATTTGACTTTTTTTTCCTTTTATAGTCTTATTAAGCAATAATCTTTTCACCGGCAAGCATAAAGCCGTTAGGCAGGCATAAAGCCCGTTTGGTAGGCATAAAGCCCGTTTGGCAGGCATAAAGCCCTTTCAATAGGCAAACATTGGTTTTCAGGTGAACTAACTTTTCTGGCAAACCGTTTTTTTTTCACGCGAATCGGTTTTTCTGGTAAACGGCTGTTTGGATTGTTTTTTTTTTTTTTCTAGGCAATAGCTTCAATAGCATACTCGCCCTTAGCTTCTGAATTCTGCAAGGCACACTCGTCTTCAGGATCTGTTTTATTAATACATAGGAAACCAGTATATTCAAAATCATCATCACTTAGGAGTATTCAAAAGTGCACTTACTCATACATATATAGTGACAGCTAAATCCTATGCGTTATCTAAGGAAACCCTTTCGAAAATATCTTGAAGAAGATGGTACCAAAACACTCTCTATAACAGAATATTAATGAAAGATCATGGGCACATTCATTGACTAGCTTTTTACGAATCCCATGTGCCATTTGAGCAAACCCTTACAGGGATACCCCAAAGCAAATGGGATACACAAAAGCAAACTATAACAAAAACATTCCACAAATATTTTTTAAAAATAATAAAAGAAAAATTCTAGAAAAGGAACTGAGTCATTCACTGACCAGGGCCTGCGAATTACATGTGCTTGTCCTCTTGCTAAATGAGGAGCAAGTGGATGTCGATGTTCTTGTTTTGCTCATGCCTAATCTCTTGAAGCAACCCATGTATTCACCAACTGCTAATGGATTGATACACCCGTCCTTCCTTACCTCCCACCAGCTTGCCTGGTGGTGTCAAGGATCGTCTCCTCTTACGCAAATACGAATGTAGCCATTGACAACCTTGGCTTGCTCCTACAAGAGTAGCAAGCATGTGTGTGATAGAAAAATCACAAATCTAAGTAATAAAAATCCTAATAGCTAAGTAGAACAAAACCAACCTTTGTTAGCAGTCGCTTCGAAATTTTCTTGAGCCCGTTCATGTGCCATCTTGGCTTTTGACGATTACCACCATCCATTTATTTGCTTCAAAGACACGAGCCTTTTAAGACAATGGTTCAAGCTATGAGATACAACAAGCAATGGTAAATAAATTCCGCAGGAAGTGCAGCTAAGTTGTGAAACACATACTCCCCATCCATGCCTTCTAGAGACCACAAAAAACAATCTAAACGCATAGTCCCATGTATAAGAAGGGAAGACCGGGGCAAAGAGAAAACACAGGAGCAAGACCCTACAAAAGAAATAATAAGGTTTATTCAAGACTACGAAAGGCAAAGGGAGAACTTCATGCAAATACAAGGACCAAATTTGGGCAAATAAGGCAGCAAGCACAATGTAAGCCGCATCCAAGAAAAGTCAATCTACCAAGTCGCATGTCAACTTGGTCGTGGCAAGGAGATCAAAAGAAATCATGTGTGGCTCGGGTGATTCCTCGGACTTGAGCATGGTGCTGTTACTTGAACATTTTCTGCGACTCTCATGTTGTTAATCACAACATCCTAGCTACGTTGATGAAGGCTGTGATGATGGATTCAAGTTCAGGGTTTTTTTGAACTGCCACCTGAAGAACGGCTCAACTACTTATTTATTTCCCATGCAAAGCACCCAGTAGTTATAGCATAAATTATGACTATCCTCAAACACAATATAGCACCCCCTGCTATACACAAGGCCCTTGGCAAGATCTGCAATTATGACAACAAGAAGAGCAAGGGCCGCATTCACTTCTCTGAAATAACAAAGCCCGAGATGGAAAAATGGACATGAGTGCTCAAGTGGTTAACCCAAGTCAAACACATGGGCCACCATCAGTTGATCGTGCCAAACATACTGTAGGCATCATTTTGCTAATGATCCAATATATATTTATGCAATGACCTGATCAAGATCTCATCGATACAACATCCCTGTAATTATTAAAAATGCTTTGTTCTTCAATGCTCTTCAATGCCATTTTCTTTGATCCAAAGGCATCTCCTTCAAAAACATAGCATCCATAAAAAATTGTATCATATAGTTGTACCAGTCCGTACCATGGATTGGTTCTATTTTGAATAAGACTACATTCAAAAAATCATCAGGAATGCCTTCGAACTGAGATTGCATCATATAATTTGCTACCAAAGTATATGTGTTAGGAGCAATGTGATAACAGAGAAAAATGTGAGAAGCAAAATGTATAAAATATATAATACAGAAAGCGCATAGCATGGAAGAGACAAAGAGACACCGATATACGTGGTTCACCAAGTGTGGGCTACATCGATGGAGAAACAACTAGTCTTGCATCTTTCTTACCCAGCAAGTGAGAAGATATAAGATACAAGTAGTATATCCAATACTCTCTTGCTATGTGACCCACACACCCTTATCTTACAAAATTGACCACACAACTCATAAGCAACTCATGCACCAATTTTCACGTATTTTTGGCTTCAAGGGCACTTCCCCCAAGACCCTGCCAAGGGGGGCCTAATGCATGTCGTGAGCATGTCATCCACCCCCTTGGAAGCCCCCAATAATGTCCTAGGGGGGGCATCGCCCCTCCCTACCCCCCTTCATGGAATGGGTATAAGCACACCTCGGTCCAAAGCACCGCCAAAAAACAATCTCTAAAAAAAGATCAAGCTCCACATACAACAATATGGACTATTGTGTCTTCAAATTCTTGTGGAAGTAATAACTATTTAGACAATCTGCATGTATGTTGTGCTTTGTTCACCAAAAACAACAAAGCTTGATGATCCTTATGAAACACCACCTCGTCACCCAATGAGTAATGATGAAACTTTCCCAGTGAGTAAATCACACTGAGGCACTCTCGTTCTGTTATGGAGCATTTCCATTCTACCTTGGTCAACGTGCAGCATGCATAATATACTAGTTGGTACTAGACTTTTGTCTTTTTTGAGTCTTTTTTGCATTAGAACTGTCCCAATAGCTATGTCTGAGGCATCCACAAATATGTAAAAATCTAGACTCTATTCCGATGGTTGTAACACCAGAGTTATGACTAGTATCTTCTTGAGCAGTTACAATGCTCTTTCTTACATCATCTCCTAGATAAAAGGAGCAGCCTTTTTGGTAAGTTGGGCACTGAGCGGTTGGTAGATGAATGACAAATACCATAGAAATTGGTTGTGCCACTTCACTTGGTCAACAAACAGTGCAATTCTTTGACATTGCGATGAATAGCCTTGATTTTATAGGGGTCAATGGCCATTCCCTCTTTCTGATAGGACACCCCCTTTTATAGCAAGTGCACATTTGGCTAGATTCAGACTTAAATGAACTATTTGACATTTGGCAAAACAAAACTGCAATTAGCATAGATGGTCACTCTTTTTCCATAGATGCTGAAATCATCCATGAAAACCCCCATAAAATTAGTAAGGTATGATGCAAATACATGCTGTATCCATGACTGTTAAAAACTCCATCTTATGTTTTTACTCCTCCTCCATTTGAATTTGGTTATGGTCATTGAATCTGTCTAGGAAGCCATATATCTCATGACCCAAAACAATATCTAATAGAGTATCACAAAATAGAAGAAAAAATGGATCTTTAATTGTCGTAGCATTTAATTTATGATAATCCACACAAATATTGAGCTTACCATTCTTTTTCAAGACAATAACAATGGGAGATAGCCAGGTTACCTTTTCGGTGGATAAATGAACCTTAATGGAACCGCATCCATGACTGATACTACATAGATATGGTGTGGCGTGGTCGTTCCACTGATACTGCTTGAAAATTTTTGGGGTGTCTGGTTCAAAAATAGAAATCACGAGCATATTAGCATCCAAGAATTTTTTCTCCTCATCATCATCCATTTTAGTCCCCATATTAATTCTTTGTGATGTAACTAGTCATTCTCTTTCTTTAGGACCATGGTGGGGATGATCTATATTGTTAATTTCCTCTTCCCATTTCTTATGGTGATAGTTGATGAGCCTCGATTATACTTCACTCTGGCTACCTTGAACCAAGATCGACCCAACAACATCCGGGACTGAACATCATCCTTCTCCATTTGTAGGACTATAAAGTTAAGTCAAACTATGATGCCTTGAATATATATCAATTGTGTCTAGAGAATGCCTTTTGGTTAGATGCATCTTTGATTTGCCATTCTTACTTGGAATGTTGCAGGTTCCAAACCCTATAAGTCCAATATTTTAAATATGTACTGCGGCAAAATGCTGACCCCTGATCTGCCATCTAGCAATATGCCGGACAACTTCTGGGATTGATACTGGACCTTCAACACTACCACTCTATAGTCCACATCTTATGGTTCGGCTCAACATGTAACCGATTGTTCCAAAAATTACTTCACTTCTTCCACATCAACCTTGTGATTGAGTCGCCCATTGGGCTAGATAAGATCTCCTGCTAGCTTCTTCTTAACTTCTGGGACCATCTGCAACAATAGCTAGTCTACTGTAATCTATACTCGTGCCTTTTTTAGTATTGCATCAAATTTCACCAAAAGATTCTCTAGAATAGAACTCACAATGCCAGGATAAATTTTTGGAATCACCTCAAGATACTCTGGCTATATTGGATTACTGGTAGAAGTATCCTATATCCATTCCATTGGCTCCACCCTCACTAGTCACTATGCTTTCTTGGATATGTCGGCTCCTTGGATCTTTTGGGTCTCTTTTAGGACTCCTATGCACACTTCCTTTTAGTCCTTCCAACACAAGTGATTTTATTTCTTGGGCAATGCTGCCAATATGGGATTTACTATGTCTTAACTCCCTTATTTTTTTGCAAATATTGTTTGGTTTTTTCGTCTTTATAAAAACGGTGTAAAAATGCTTTTCTTCGATTGTCATAATCCCAGAAATGAGCAATACCATATAGACTAAGCCAACTCATTGCCTTACCAGTCAATGTACTTGCAAATTATTCTAGCTTCTTTGTGGCCCTAAGCATTGTGAGAAAATCACTCGCTTGCCACCATTGCATTTTTTATTGTGTGACATGAATGTCTAGATCTTGTTTTTGTGACCCTTGAACTCTGTAAACTTGCACTTCAAACTATATGCATTGGGATTTATCAAATATATGGGTGAAATTGGTGGAGGAGGTGGTACAAGATTCTAAGGTAGAGTTGAATTCTATGGTGGAACCAAATTTCTTGGTGGTATCAGATTTTGTGGTGGTATCGCATTCTATGGTGGTATTGGGTTCTGTGGTGATACAGAACTTTGTGGTGGTTGATTAATCTAAAATTGATGTTAGGGCTCTTGCAAATGCCTTTGCAACAATTCCAAGAATATAGACAGATACTCCTAACCTTATTTGTGGGATTGGAACCACAAATCTAGGGCTACTATGTATGCTGTTGTATTGCTCATCTTTGTCAGATTCTTCTACTGTGTCTTCAAGTATCGAATCCTAGGGCTAGATTAATTTGTGCATTCCTTCTTTCTTGAAGTGGGTCATACTAAAGTCAATGATTGGATTGCCATTGGGCCAAAGCTGTAGTTCCAATGCCACAAAGTCTGATATAATCAATCTCAAAGACTGGCTATATCAGTGTCATCTTGAGTCACTATTTCAACTTGTTCCTCTACCACTAGGGGTGTGTGAGATTCCAATTTGATAGCTGCTTCATGTTGAGAAGCTTGTACATATTGGTTTTGCATCCCTATGGGGAGACCTGTAATTGGCTATTTGGCCGACCAACCAAGCCCAAATCTGGGCCTATATAAGGCCCTGCTATAGGGCCTTTGCTACCGTATAGCTAGCCTTGATCTAGGCCTCTTTGGAGCCCTTAGTATAGGCCTATTTTGATGCAGTGGTGCCTACCTTTCCCCCTACAATTGACTACCTCTTTGTCCCCTCAAATCGGGGGCTCACATGTGGGCAGGTAATTTAGAAAGCGTTTTTTATTTTTTAAAAATGTTTTAAATCAATAAAAATTTATCTAGACTATTTAAATCATTAAAAACACCTATTTTATTCACAAGATCTTGTAATTAGCTAATGAATATTATACCAATTAATCTCTAATTTTTTTACATGGTATATCATACATAAATCATATATATCAGACAGCGGTATGAAAACCATGTTTTTGTAAGCATTGATGAATCCCCCAATCATCCTAGAAAAACAAAACCTTGATTGAGCCATTTTTCAAAACGGTTTTTATTTTTAAAAGTTGATATAATCAATTTTAATCATTGTTTTAAATCCAACGATTTAAATCCTTTGAAAATCCTTGCATGTGGGGTTAGTGATTTCTAACATTATGCTCATGTCTTTCGATGGTTCCAATTGTGGGGGATGCCTATTGATCATTTACGGGCGACCATGTCAATACTCATTGAACACAATAGGAGATTCATTAGATCATTTGGGATGATCTATGGGGTGTCCCCCTCACAGTCACATGTGACCCAAGATGACCTTCTATAGAGAGAAATTCCTCCATCTGAGCAATGATGGTTTAATTCATACACTAGACCTAAGAAACCCATCTTTCCCATGGAGTATGGATTACCATGGGCCATCTCAGGACTTCATCTCACATATTCTAGAGCAAGGCAAGACACATCTTGAGATCACAAGGATATGAGGCCTTGCATGCTTTGTAACACACAGAAGGTGGATACAAAGGAGCATATCTTCTATTGCCTGGCAACTCTGCATGGTTGGGAAAGAAAGTCTCAAACAATACTACCTCCTCTTGGATGAGCCCTCCCTTAGCCCAGACCTCTTCTAAGCCCTCCCCTTGTTTGACGTAGAGCCATAGCTAGGAGACCAAAGTGAACCATGCATTTTGGTTGACACAAGCACTCATATCATGGGTTTCTGCCTCGTCCACCACAAGAGCCTCTATCTATCGACCCTCTTATCCATTCTCAACCACTCAGTAGAATTAGTTCCTCAGACAACATACATAGGACTACCATAGTGAGGCCAGACTGGAGTTCCCATCCTCTACATGGGCTCAGACACTTGGTACTAGTGTTTATGTTTATGTTTGTATTTTTCTTGGGTGCAAATGCCTGGTTAGATTCTCCACCCATTCAGCTCATTGTATCTAGTTATTCTGATCTTTCGAAGACTGTAATAAATTTTCTTTCTAAGCTACTACTGAGTCCTCTAACCATGAAATCTAATAAACATTGACCTTCTAAATGAGAGTGGATCACTATTTACAGGGTATAAGAATCTAGGATGAATTACGTTATATTATTGTTCAGACAGACATTAGTAGGAGATCAACCTACTTGTCACAAAAAGAAACTTTGTGATTCATTTTACCAATTGTGGTTTGAGCTACCAAAAAGCTTTTACCAAAAAGCTTTGCAAGTTTATTTCCTCTATGGCAAACATTTGATTTAATTATTTGTGGCTAGAAATTAGGGGAGAATTGGGGTCTCAAAAGGGCCTCATAAGGAATGGATTAAGAAATGGAAATGATCGCAATGGAAATTTGTTTAGGTTCATATTCCTGTTGTAATTGTTTATTGATAGAGGTAGATTAAGATCTCTATTGTTGGTATGTTGTGGGCTATGTTTAGATTAAATCTAGTTACCAATGTTGGGAGAGCTGGTTTCTATTGGGGTATTGTTATTCTTTGGCGATTGTAGATGGCTATTGATTGGTAGGTTTTAATCTATCCTATCGATAGCCTATACATTGGCTTTTGAGTGAAGCTATTGGTTCCCAACCATGGGTGGCATGGCTTTTCTTAGGTCTTTGGCGATTGTAGATGGCTATTGATTGGTAGGTTTTAATCTATCCTATCGATAGCCTATACATTGGCTTTTGAGTGAAGCTATTGGTTCCCAACCATGGGTGGCATGGCTTTTCTTAGGCTATTGCTTTGCTCAATCACAACTCATTTTATTATGACTTTTGGGGTTATTAGATGTGTAGTAGGGTAAAGAGCGCCTTGGATACGTCTTCTATGCTTTTCATTTTTTAATATGCTTTTGAAGCTAAGATTTTATTGATTCTCTCATCATGTTTGGTAGAGATTTTGAATTTAAATATAGACAACACGTGCGATTTGTTATTTAAAAATTGGTCTTGCAAGTTGATTTGTATACACAAGAAAAATTATGATTAATCTTCTTTCAGAAATTCATCGAGTCGATCTTGCTCTTGAGTAGGTGGTTTCAGAAAGTGGTCAAACTTTTTAGCTAGTTATTCTATTAGAAAAAAAAAGAAACCATTATCTGGGTTCGTGTGTGGGATAAAGTATTGTCTAAGAATCAAATAATTTTTTAGGTTTTCTGTTATTGAGATGTTGTTGGGAAGATTCTTTCACAAAGTGATCGAATTCACTGGTTGGTTTGTTATTTTTTCACAAAAAAAGAGAGTTTGTGTGTGGGACACATTATTGTTTTATAATCAAAGTAATATGTGCGGTCTTTTGTTATTGAGATTATTTTGAGATTTTTTTAATAAAAAGTGATGGAATTCATTGGTTGGCTATCTATCATGCTTCATTATTGAAGATTGAATGTTTCAATCTCTTATGTGATTGTATTTGAATTTTGGTTAATGTTTCTGGCACTTTATGTTGTCAATTTCAATGCTTGTGTGGTTGATAGAATCTTTGTTCGTGCATCTATATGCATTTCAATTTTTGTGACTTTTAAAGTTATCTTTGATGGAAAAGTTTGTTGTTTTGATAGCTTTGCAACAATGTTTTCTGCTTCGTATGCCCAAAGGAATTTTACAGTTGAGAAACACATTTCTTTGCTTTATTTAAAACTTCTCAACTATGGTGCTAGCTTCAAGCTCTATGGACCAAAGCCAAAACGTCAGGGATATGTATTAGAACAAGCTTTCAATGTCTGAAATGAAGGAGTGCAACCTATGGATATTGCTTATGGTAAACCGTAGAACTAATTTGAAGCTACCTCTATGAAATACTTTCAACAAAACTTGAATTAAATGCCTTACTAAGAAGATTTGCTTAGAAAACTTAGTCCAAATTGCTTGGTTGTCCAGATCTTGAGAAAACAAAAGCCAAGAGATTGAGCACAATCACCTTGGTTACATTTGATAGATTTGATTATGAAAAGATTGTCTTTGTCCCTAAGACACCAAGAACCTTCCCAATTATGCTTTGAGAAAACATCTCTAATCAGGCTTAAGAGAAGCAATGCGCACTTTGGGTTTAAGAGAGCATTGAAATTTGCAGTGGTGGCTGATAAAGAGAGGTTGACTAAGCATAGAGAAGGTGACTTGATAAGATTTTTCTTTTTCCAGCTTCATAATCTCTTGTGGTAGTTTACGATTCCTTTTATTGTGGTACCGAAGAGGGAAGGATAATAAGGTTGCTGATGCGTTGTCTCGCATTATGCACAATATGAGTTTTACGGTATTAGAGAGTGCTCTAATGATCGAGATTAGAGAAACTCAAACGGTGGACGAGTTTATCCAGAGCTTATGGCCTAAAGCTCATGTGTTTAGACCCAGGGAAGAAAAGGATGACCTGGCATCCAGAAAAGGCCAAACATATGCAAGATATACCATAAGGGATGGTATGCTGAAAAGAAATGGCAAGGTTGTAGTACCTAGTCAGAATGATCTCAGGCAGAGAGTCATTCGACAGTGCCATGATAGCCCATGTGCGGGACATCCAGGAGTCGAGAAGACATATGATCTCATGAAGCGAGATTTCTTTTGGCCAAAGATGAAAAAGCATATTCATGAATATGTGACACAGTGTTTTTCGTGTCAGGTAAGCAAGGCCGAGCGGGTGAAGCCACTCGGACTTTTACAGCTCTTGGAGATACCACTAAGTAAGTGGGAGAGCATTTCCATGGACGTTATTGTAGGGCTGCTGAGAGTGCTCTCAACGGAAGCAAGAACGGAAGAGGGAGAGAGAGCGAGAGAGAGAGACAGAGAGCCACACAAGTTTGGTGGGTGCAGAACCACCCTAATCTTCTTTTTCATTCATTTATATATGTGTTTGAGTATTGTACATAACTGGGGTTAAGGCACAGTGACCTTTAACCCCCACAACCTCCCACTTAAAGGACAATGTGCCTTTAAGGGAGAATAACCAGTGAGCATACTATCCAATGCCCATCAATACACGACAATACTCAAACCGCTGACTAGGTAGACTCTTCGTCAGCATATCTGTAGGGTTATCATCTGTATGAACCTTGACAAGCTCTATGCGCTTGTCCTCAAGTACCTCCCTGATGAAATGGTACCTGACCTCAATGTGTTTGGTCTTTGCATGAAAGACCGGATTCCGTGCTAGCTGAATAGCACTCATGGAATCACTATGCAATGTCGGTACACCTGTATGAATCCCCAAATCTCCCACTAGCCGATCAAGCCATATAGCCTCCTTGCATCCCTCTGTGGCTGCAACATACTCAGCCTCTGTGGTAGACAAAGCAACGCACTTCTGTGCGCGAGACATCCACGACACTGCACCACCTGCAAAGGTGAACACATAACCAGAAGTGGATCTCCTACTATCCACATGCCCTGCATAGTCTGAATCTGTGTACCCAAGTACACGCATGTCTCCTTTACCAAAGCAAATGCACATCTCCTTAGTACCCTTCATGTACCTCATGATGCACTTAACTGCCTCCCAATGCCTCTTTCCTGGATTAGCCATATACTGGCTAACAACTCCCACTGCAAATGCAATGTCTGGTCTAGTAGCTATCATAGCATACATAAGACTCCCAACTGCTGATGCATAAGGAACCTTGGCCATCATGGCCCTTTCCTCATCTGATTTGGGACTATCTGTATGACTCAGTTTCACATATGGAGGCAATGGAGTACTCACTGCCTTCCCCCCCTCCATATTGAAACGCTGTAATACTTTTGTAACATACTCTTTTTGTGAAAGCCAAAGGAGTTTCCTACTCCGATCACGCGTGATGCGCATACCAAGAATATGACCTGCAAATCCCAAATCCTTCATATCAAAGGCCTCATGCAACTTGGCCTTTAAAGCATCTAGCTCATAAGTATTCTTGCTAGCCAATAGCATATCATCCACATATAGTGCCAAGATTATCAGGCTATTATCCTTAGCCCTTTTAGTGTAGAGGCAGTGATCAATTTCACTCCTTCTAAAGCCCTGGGACCGAATGAAAGCATCAAACTTCTGATACCATTCTCTAGGCGCTTGCTTAAGACCATAGAGACTCTTCTTTAGCTTGCAAACTAAATGCTCTTTGCCCTTTTCTTCAAAGCCTTCCGGCTGAACCATGTAAATTTCCTCATGCAAATCCCCATGCAAGAAAGCTGTCTTGACATCCATCTGCATAAGCTCCATATCCTCTATTGCCACTAGTCCAAGCATGCATCTAAGTGTGGTCATCTTCACAACCGGAGAGAATATCTCATCAAAGTCCACACCCTTCTCTTGCTTGAACCCTTTAGCAACCAAACGGGCCTTGTACCTAGGCACATCATCACCTGTGACCTTCATTTTGTAGACCCATTTACATGGCAATGCTTTCTTTCCATGTGGCAAAGAAACCAAGTCCCAAGTCTTATTCTTCATAAGTGAACTCATCTCTGATTGCATAGCATACTCCCACTTGCATTGATCCTCACGCATCATAGCCTCTCTATAGCAAGAAGGCTCCCCGCAATCAGTAAGCATCACATAGTCTACCCCTGGAACAAACCTATCAGGCGGTCTAGACACTCTAGATGATCTTCTCAAGGGCATTTCAGCTTGCTGTCCCACTTGCATATCAGCCACATTTGGCTCATCATTTCCACCAATAGATGATCCATCATCTACCCTTGATTGTATACCTGTGGGAGTACTTGGTTGTACCATTTCTTGCACATTTGGTGCATGGACAGCTTGCTGTCTATCAACATATGCAGGTGGATTCACATCCTGGAAAGTGATTCTCCTCATTTCCACATCCCTCATGGGTGCCTTATGCATCTTCTTCTCATTGAAGACCACATCATGGCTGCGTATGATCTTCTTTGCTTCTGGATCCCAGAGACGATAGCCCATCTCTCCACTTTCACTATAACCTAGAAAGATGCATTTCCTAGACTTAGGATCTAGCTTCTTTCGAAGCTCTTTTGGCACATGTGCATATGCCTCACACCCAAATATACGCAAATGAGAGTAAGAGGGCTTCTTGCCACTCCATGCCTCTTCAGGAATACCACCATCCAAACTCTTACTAGGTGATCTATTGATCACATGCACTGCAGTCTTCATTGCCTCAGCCCAAAAACCACCAGAAAGACTTGCATTGGAAAGCATGCATTGCAACCTTTCTTGAATGGTACGGTTCATCTTTTCTGCAACTGGATTTTGCTCTGGAGTATGAGGGGATGTGAGCTCCCTCTTAATCCCACGTGTATCACAAAAATGCTGAAAGTCATGAGAGAGATACTCTCCTAGTTCGTAGGCATTTAAGCGTTCTTCCTGACTGATTCTCAACCAAGGCCAGCCATTTCTGAAATACCTGGAACACATCACTCTTCCGAGCTATAGCATAAGCCCACACTTTCCTAGTTGCATCATCAATGAATGTCACATAGTATTCAGCCCCGCTAATGACCGTGTAGGCATGGGACCACATACGTCTGAATGCACCAAATCAAGCATTTCAAACTCTTTCTTTCCCCTTCTTTTATGGGCTGATTTAGTCTGCTTCCCATAGAGACAGTGCTCACAAAATTCAAAATCAGAGAAACTCAAATGCGGTACATAACCCAAACGGCATAAGAGTTTCATTCCATTCTGGCTCATGTGCCCCAACCTGCAATGCCACAAAGAAGTGCTTGGCTGCTCGGTTATTGCAACAACATGATCAAATACCCCTGATACATGTAAGGGATACAAAGTCCCACACTTGGCACCCCTGGCCAAAAGCATAGAGCCCTTTTGAATTTTCCAACTTTGAAAGCCAAAAGTGGTGTGAAAACCAGCATCATCTAGCTGACCCACTGAAATAAGACTCTTGGTCAGCTTAGGCACATGTCTCACATGTTTCAAAACAAATGCAGACCCATTTGCAAAAGAAAACTTTATGTCACCTGCTCCGACTATGTCACATGCATAGTCATTTCCAAGATGCACACAACCTGTCTTTCCACTATCATAAGTGGAGAACCATTCCCTATGGGGAGTAACATGGAATGAAGCACCAGAATCCAAAATCCAATCCTGGGAATATGCATCATCTGAAGTGGTAAGCAACTCTGCAGATAAACTAGACATGAAGAGAACATCATTGTCACTATCATGTGTGACTGCATTGATCTCCTCGATCTTCACTTTTCCTTTGTCCTCCCTTGGACTCTCTTCCTTTTGATTTGCACCCCAATTTGCATTCTTTTTCTTATCCTTTTGCTCTCTTTTCAACTTGTAGCAATCCTTTTTCATATGGCCCTTCTTGCCACAATGGTAACACTCAATGTTCCGTGCCCTGGATTTGCTACGAGACTTCCCTCTTTCTTGGGACTTCCCCCTGAACTGTGATCTGCCCCTTTGCACATTTAAGGCTGCATCCTGCTTGTTGCCATCCATAGACTTCCGTCTAATCTCCTCGGCCAACAAGCTACCCACAACATCATCAAATTTCAGTACTCCACCAGGTGCAGAGTTACTGACAGCTGTACGGAAGGTATCCCATGAGGATGGCAATGAACATAAGAGAAATATTGCCTTAGTCTCCGCATCAAAATTCATTTTCTGAGCCTGAAGCTGGCTGAAAATAATATTGAATTCATTCAAGTGAGAAGCAATGGAGACCCCTTCCTTCATCTGCAGCTCAAACAACCTCTTCATGAGGTAAACTTTATTAGAGGCAGTTTCCTTCTCATAAGTGGCACACAGTTTCTTCCACAAATCTTCCGTAGTCTGCTCATTTACTACTGTGAAATAAACTGACTCTGCAAGATGAAGTCTAATAGTAGACTTTGCTAATGCATCCAACTCATTCCAATCATCCTCAGACATATTTGCAGGCTTAGCTTCAATCCCTGCCAAGGGTTTAATCTGCTTCTTTTGAATAAGCACATCCCTTATCTGTTCTTTCCACAAAGAAAAGTTTGTCCCATCAAACTTTTTAATGCTGAAAAACTCCTTTTTAGGCATGGAAGAGGATGCCATGATGCGAATAAAGCAAAATCCCAAATGCTAGTGCCTGCAAGAGAGAATCACACCAAATACCAGGTGCACCCAAATGTGTATGCCACAATAGTGTGAAATATCACCAAAACTCAAAGCTCAAAGCATCAAAAGATGCATCTGACTCATGTGCATATACTATGCATCCATATGAGCAAATCTGGCCCAAAAGAAAATGCCAATAAGTGCCAAATGACTCAAGCATAAACACTGTCCACTGGCATATGCATCAATAATGTCTCATCCAAGAGAGCATAGCACTATCAGTGCATCACCTGCAATGTGTCAAAGCTGTCCCTCAGCTTAAAATAGCATCCATGTGCAAAGCGTCCATAAAAAATAGCATCCCACAAGGCAATTTGGGCCTATCAGCGCATCCAACAAGGACCGCAATGCATCCAAATGGCCTATAAATCATCCACTGCAACCCAATGCACACCACGAATGAGCGCACACTGCTCAAACTGCAACCAGAGTGATCTGCATAAGGTATGCTCAAGAAATCATAGTCCCACGGTAATGAGCGCTACTGAAAATAGAACCTGAGATGCTTCAAAACATGGGCGCCATTACATAATCGGACTCAGCAAGAAAATCTGCAAATATCTCTCTTCTGCCAGAACTCCAAAATCTCAACCGATGAGTGAGAAACGGGAGTCAATACTTATCCACTGCCATGTGGCATAAATCTAAGGTTTCAAAACCTTAGTATGAAAAATGCATAACAGAGAGACGAAATCGAATACACAGAGATTTATAACTCTGAAAATCCTCCCCCGAATCACGCAAGAACTGATAGGTAGGGGTTTTTGGGCGTCCGGAACGCAATGGGATAGACGGTTTTGGAAACCGTGGCCTCAATCACTGGGTCCAACACACGGACTGAAAAACGTTTTTGGAAACAGAGCTATCTGTAAACTCCACCGGAGTGCGAATGATGAGCAACATAGAAGTTTTTAGACCTCCTGAGTCCAACGGAACTGACAGATCTGCAAATGGTTGCTCCAAACTTGAGTTCCAACACCCGGGCAAAAAACGCAGGAATTGACACAGTGAGTCAGAAATCCACTGAAATGATCTCAGATTCAAGAATGAAGGTGTTTCCAAGCTCCTAAAGTAATGTGGACACCAAAAGCAAGCAATAGTTGCCTCCACAAGTCAATACGGAGTCTCTGTCATCGAACGGAACAGGGAAAAGCTCAAAAAACGACTTTTTCTTTGAAAGCTCTTAACAGGCTCTCAAAACCACTTCGCAAAGCCAAAGTGACTTTTCCAAAGGTTCCTCCAAGGTCTCTACACACTCGGATGCAAGTAAAGTCACCCACAAAGCTTCCCACAAAGCTTCTCCTTCCTCCCACAGAGCTGCTGAGCTTCAAGCATTCACGCACGCTCAGCTAGATCACCCGGGCTCTGATACCAGTTGAGAGTGCTCTCAACGGAAGCAAGAACGGAAGAAGGAGAGAGAGCGAGAGAGAGAGACAGAGAGCCACACAAGTTTGGTGGGTGCAGAACCACCCTAATCTTCTTTTTCATTCATTTATATATGTGTTTGAGTATTGTACATAATTGGGGTTAAGGCACAGTGACCTTTAACCCCCACAGCTGCCTACGACACAAGAAGGGTATGATTCTATCCTTGTGGTGTTACTTATTTTGGGAGTGAGAATCGATTACATTGCTTTTGAACTTGGTGTGTTGGGGGTGAGATTGTTTAAAAAATATGTATGCTTGCAAAATCTCAAAATAATGTAAGAGAATTTGCACTTATTCCATGCGCTCTTCTAAGTATTAAAGGAGCATATTGATGTCTTGCCAATTCTAAACATTAAATACCTATCTGAGAACTACCTTAGATTTGTGTTTGTGGGGAAGTTTTTAGTTAAGTATGGCACGTACCGTGCACCAAGAGGCCCTTGGTTGAAGCTTCTTAAAGTTGATTTGAGTGACCGTCTTGATGAGAATACCATGACACTTATTATCTCTAAGACTTTGATAGTAAGATTCGTGGACATAGTTGAGGTTGATGCTTGCATATGGGTAGAGGGTGCTCTCATCAAGGAAAATAATCTAAATGATGATGTAACATCTTTAATTTATCTACATCTTGATGCCACAACAATAATAGTCATATGTGAGGTAGAAAAAAGTATCAGTCAATTTCTATCCATATCTGATGTATGTACATAATGTAATTGATTGTTGATGGCAAATAATCATGGTAGAATGTAATTAGTCACTACTATGTAATTAGTTAATAATCATGGTAGAATGTGATTAGACACTAGCATGTGATGGGGGATGCATCCCCCCAAAAAACAAAAACAAAAAAATCCCGCGAGGGGCCTTGGTGCGCACAGGTGCGACTGTGGGCTAGATGCCTATGTGCACCAAGGCCCCTTAGGGGCTTTTTTTTTGTTTTTTTAAATGTATTTGTTTCTTGTGTGTGTGTGTAAGTGATGGGGGATGCATATCCCCCAAAAAAAAAAAGCGCCCCAGAGGCCCTGATGCACGCAGGCGTGACTTTGGGCCAGACGGGGATCCCGTGTGGCCCAAAGTCGCGCTTGGATGCACCAGGGCTTCTCAAAGGCTTTTTTTTGTTTTTTTAAATGTATTTGTTTATTTGTGTGTGTGATGGGGGTAAGATATGCTCCAAAAGAAAGAAATCCAAAAAATAAAATAAAATAAGTCCCCGAGAGGCCCTGGTGTGCACAGGTGCGACTGTGGGCCAGACGGGGACCTCGTCTGGCCCAAAGTGGCACCTACGTGCACCAAGGCTGCTGGGGGGCTTTTTAAAAAAAATAAAAATTGGGGGATGTATCCCCCATCACTTACACACACACAAGAAACAAATACATTTAAAAAAACAAAAAAAAGTACCTATGTCATGGCCACCTTTCGATCAAAGACGCAAAATTTTTGCTCGAATCAATTTGCTTCTTCATGCTTGAAATGTGTCCCAATTTATAAACCCATATCTTGATCATTAGCATTCAAAGTTGGGATGCACTTTGAATCATGGTTTCATATGTCATGTTATTCACATCATTTTAATCCATTGCAACCATTTGAATCCATTATTGCTCATAGCTATCAGTGCATTTGTCAACCTTACCATTTTGTATCAAACTTCATTGCAGTCATCACCAATGCCTTCAAAATATCAAGGCACACTTCTAAAGTGATTTTGGCCATTCCTAGCATACTTTACTGGCATTTTACACCATAAGGGCCTACATCTTCAATTGTGTGTAGCACCCCTTAGCCACAATTTCCATAAAAGTCAAAACCCAATCTCCTATGCTAGGATTGAGTCAGTCATATGCTTGTCCTCTATCCAAATTTGATAATACAAAAACACCAACCAAGTATACATGTGGATTATTGCCATCTCCATGTGGAACCATTGGCATAAGTGAGAGCTTGCCATCTCAATCATGGAGCATATATCCTCTTATTTTACATTAATCCTTCCAATTTACCATGCACATAACTAAATTAGCCACCAGATTATTGTTCTATTTTCCTCCTAGGTTTTCCTAGTCCCAAGATGAATCTAAATATGGAAGGGTTTGAGATTGTGCATCCAATTCAACCTTTTGTGTGCTATCTTGATTAGAGTTCATCAGCAATCTTGATCTTGTCTATTCATACACCTAGTAACTTGAAGAATTCTTGAAACCTTTGATAAGGGAATGCACTTTTCTTCAAAATCAACTGTATATTTAAATTAAGGATACACTAAAATCCAAGAAATGAAACTCAATTATAATGCAAAACACCACCCATCTGGAAAACAAGAGAAATATATATTAAATTTTGATGTCTATACAATATTTCTTGTATATTGCATCCAATAGATGCACTTTTTACAAAATATTTGCTTGCTTAGCTTTAGCTACTATTGCTGCTCTCCTTTGAGTTGACAAAAGAGTGGGTTCACTGAAAGATTCTACAAGCTGCCTAGCATTATAAACACCTGCCGAAACACCCATAGCAGCAACCGCCATGATTCTTCCTGCTAGTTTCTCTCCAAAAGTAGATAGTGCCAACAGCAAATATTCTTGCGCGCAGAAGGGGGTAAAGGCACAAGGGAGACTAGCTTTGAAAGTGCCCTGCACTTTATCATCTCCTCCTTCCCATAAGGGGAGAACAAAGTATGGAAGCACACTAGGCTATGGCACTCGAACATTCCCATGTAGTGCCCTAGTGCTGAATCCACACCGATGCTGTCACCTCGACCCCCTTTACATGTTCCAAACTTATAAACTTTGATGACATCTTGAAAATTCAGATAACATCAGTAATATTCTCAATGCCAAACTAAGAACATAAATTCATTCATATTGACAAAATATCATGAACTTACAATGTGGGCAACATCTTGTTCATCCATTCCCGGCCGAGTTATATCAATGGAGCTTTTTCTCTCATCAATTGCTGGAGGTGGTGCTGATGATGAGGCCTCTGTAGTATTCTCAAGTCTCTGGTGTTTATGCGCCCTCTCTGCCTCCAATCTTTCTTGGACCTCACAGAACTCCATCTTTGTAACTGCTGCATTAGTAGAGTCATGCGTTTCCTCCCACACAGTTAAGATCGAATGCTCTAAAGTGTTTGCAGGTGCCAAATCTGTGTACCTATCCAACCCCTCTTTTGGGTAACCTAAGTTACTACTACTCTCCCAAGCGGAGAGTGCCCCCAGTACTTCATCTTCTCTCAAATTTTTAATATATTAAATGTCAATCAATAATAAATATTCTCTGTTTTCAATCAAAATATACGAAAGGGTTTGCATCAAAACCTCATCCATCATACCTTCTTACTCCTCTTTTTGCTCTCCTTCCTCCTCTTCCTCTTCTGGCTATTCTGTGGGGGATGATCTCCCGCTTGCTTCGGGAACCACAACCAACTCTGTCGTCTACTCTATTTATGTTGTGTGCTTTCCCTTGTCCAAAGTTGCACTAGACAATGCCAGCAAAGATCTTACAATGAATCTGTATAAACATTCCAAGAAAAATACGTGGGAGTTGATTCGAGATATTTTGTTTGGGAGTATAACATCTTGGCTTGGCCACTATTTTGAATACCCTTCTATGTGCTATGCTTTGTTACTCATCTATCTCCACTATCAGACTTTTGTATGAAAAGAGTCATTTGGTGGTTCATTTGAATGGATCAATCAAAATTGTGCGGATAGCATTACATGTTACTAGCTTTGCCATTAAGAAACTCATTTTAGTTTTAATGTGTGGTAATGCATTTCCACTTGTCATTTGTACTGAAGATCCTACTATGCCGAGTTTGTTGTGTTACTTAACATATTAATTTCATTGGGTATGATGATACCCAGATTACTTAGTTGGAGATTCTATGTTCTCAATATATTAGAGAGTCTATTCTTCAGCTTTAATAAAACCACCACCTTTTTAGTCCTCAATGTTTAGGTCCTGGTATGCTTGTGGAGAAATATTTGGCTAAACAAGCTTATTGATGCGCTACGTATTTAATCAAAGTCTTCTTTCCCCTTATTTAGTTCTTCTAAATGTTAGTCTAGGGGATTGCATATATGCCCACAATTTGAGCCTGTAATCCTCCTATAATCAGATCACACATCTAGATTCAACACTATAATTATTTTACTCAAACTATGCTCTCCTCATGATATTATTATTGTTAAGAAATAATTACATTATGGGACTAACATGACACTTTTTTTAATTGCGGTTGTATCATTCAGTTATCCACCAAGTGCTTATCATTGTTTAATTTGTAACTTTTTAAAATGGGCTTGTCATTATATGCTCAGAAATTGCAATTTCATTGTGCACGATCTGATTATGCACCAAGCGTAGATGACAACAAGTTGTATAATAATTTTGATACTTATAGAAGAAAGGGGTCAATTTATTTATTTTGTGTGGAAGCAAAGTTTTGTGGAGGCCAAAATGGTACTCCTTGATAGACAATTTATCCCTAGCACCCTTTTTTCCTTGCCATTTCAAGAACAATCTTAGTGTGCATTTTGTCGTTGTTAAAGATTTTACAGTCAATGATAACTTTATAGATAAAACCCTCACTTTTCTTTTCTCTTGGCAATTCTTTTGGGGGCCCACACTCTCTTCACACTTAGTTTTACATCTAAAACCAATTTACTAATGTAGTTTAGAGATGGATGTTTTCAGCCTATCATCATACAAAGCTGAGGCATTTCAAGGATGCAAAGAGAGAGAGAGAGAGAGAGAGAGAGAGAGAGAGAGAGAGAGAGAGAGAGAGAGAGAGAGATGTTTCATTATGATGTTTACCAAGGCATGTTTGTAGATCGATGAGAGTCACCCGTGAAGGTAAGAGGACAACTATTGCAAACCACTAGAATCATGCGGCGAGGCAATTTTTCTTCACATTGAAGATCAAGAGAGTTCCACGTCACTTCAGACATGATTCTTCCTGCTGTTTTGATTAGCTAACTTTGAAGAGCTACGACCCCTAGCTTTCTAACTTCAACATTCATCCACGATGATACATACACCGTGGGATGCTCGACATGGTTTCTCCCATTTCTTCCTTTTGGAGCTAACAATGTGGTTGTTGTGACGGAAAGTTTGCACTTGCAAGTGTGCCTGAATTCCATTACTGACTCTTTTATTTGAATTCAAAAACCTTTCCTTTTAGTTATTCATATGTAGGTGCTAAGAAAACGTTTGCAATTACTTTTGCATGTAGATAGAACTGTTTCGTATGATTTGTATACATACAATTGCAATATTTTCAATTTATGAACAAAGGTGGTCAATGATGCAAAGTGCATGATGAAGGGAAAGAAAGTAGGAAGGAAAGAAAACCTCATGAATTTTTTCAAAGACAAAGTATGAAATGCCAAAAGGAAGAATCCACTCTCACTCAACAACAAAGTAGAAGTATAACTTTGTTCAAGTGTGCTATGATGTGGTTGAATTTGTTGCTGTCAATTGATGTAATGGAGATATTTGAATTCAATAAATCTACATGTGGTTCCATTTTTTTTAATATGTGAGGGTCCAAGAATATAGATCCATCCAATTGCATGGGGCATGACTTGTTTGTGGGGCTTATTTGTGAGTTCTTAACATTTTTGGTAGCCTAATGATCCCCGATCTATGTTAGATGCAAGCCCTCATGGGATGTAATAGTCTTGCTACCTATGATGAGCTCATTGTAGAAGTCTTGTTGTCATTGACCAATTGGATGCAAGGATGAGGTGGGATTTGTAATCTAAGTAATGGGTTGTCAGTCCATGGGTTTTTCCTGATGGTCTTCTTGAGTCTTCCATGTGCTCCTCTTGGTCGAAACAAGTGATGATTGTTTGTGTAGCATCTAGTTGAGTGATTATGTGGGCTTCAGCAAGTTCCAAAATGTGTTTCACCAGGCTTTAAAAACTCAAGTGGCTTATCAGCAGGTTGGTGATTTCTAAATATGACCAACATTCTCTCGTGGTGGCTAACAAAATATAATACCATTCTTCAACCTTCATCCTTGGCTTCTTTGAACCAAGGAGTCTCCGTTGATTTATTTAAATCTTCAAGGATAAGGTTAAGACAATGGAAAGAGCATGGAGATCCCCAAATAGTTGGATATTTTCTATTTATAATTCTGCTAGCTTTTTGATAGTTCTTCGCATTATCAGTGATTATATGAACAACCTTAGATTGACCATCTAGAATTGCTCTCTCTTGCTATTTGGCTATGTATTAACCTATCTTGGCATGTCCACTTGTGTTGATGCCAAAAGTCCTCTCCCATAGATGTTACAACCATGATACTAATTAGAGGCCTCTTGGTGACAAAATATTCTCTCGATACCATCGTATACTACTTGTTGCATCTCCTATTTTATCCTCTCATACTATGCATCTAAGTAGTTTTTGCGAACAACATTATAACTTGGTATCGTAAAACCTAGATCATGTCTTGCTGTAGACACCATGGCTCTTTTCCAATGTAGATTTTGCACCATTATTAGTGGATACCTGGTGCAACAACTGGCCTAAAAAACATATTGTTGCGCTTTCTCTATATGTTGCTATTTGAACGACTATTCCAACAACCTTTATTGTGAGTGCACACGTGATTTTGAACAAGCCACATCATTGCCTTGTCCACTCTTCATATGCATCATGCTGTCTATGTCACATTAGGGGAATTTTGGACTCAAAAATGGCCTCTTGGATTAGTCCCTTAAGATTTGTGATTAGCAAACCAGCCAACGGGAACTTGGCTTGGGCATTAAAAGAATGGAGGATTCCATATTGGCCTCTCATTGGTGGAGAGTCCTCCTTGGTCCCCACTAGGCTTCCACTTGCCTCTCTCTTGCCCCCACCACCTCTTGAGGCATTTACCCCCCCCTTTCACTTTTTGATGGTCCCCATACCCTCCTAGGCTCTCTTATTAGGCCCCCAAATCCACGACTTTTTTTTCCCTCCAAAAAATTGAAAATTTCCAAAAGTGTCCCTAGCACCCCAAACTCCTCCTAGGAGTCTCCCCAAACTATCCCCATTTACTCCCCACCTTTCTCTGAGCCTCTTCCTCCTCTCTACCTCCTCTCAACCTTCTCCCAACCTCTTCCTCCTCTCAGCCTCCTCCCAACCTCTTCCTCCTCTCAACCTCCTCTCAACCTCCTCCTCTCAACCTCTTCCTCCTCCCAACCTCTTTATCTTTGCTTGCTCCCATTCTTTCTACAATGGTGAAGCACTCCCCTTCCCCAAGGCCAAAGCTATCAATTCAATCTTGTGTGGGTCGCATTTTAAAGGACAACAATGATATTTGGATCCCTCAAGAGTTTAGGTTAATGTCATGGGTCACAATGCAACCATCTGCAATAGGTCCATTCAAGGTGGGAGGGAGAGAGAGAGAGATGGGGGGTTGAGGGGCATTAGGGGGAGATAGTACAAGGGAGAGATTTGAGAGAGAGAGAGAGAGAGAGAGAGAGAGAGAGAGAGAAAGAGAGAGAGAAAGAGAGAGAGAGAGAGAGAGAGAGAGAGAGAGAGAGAGAGAGGTGAGAGAGAGAGAGAGAGAGAGAGAGAGAGAGATAGGTAGAGAGTGAGAGAGATAGATTGATTGGCCCATTAACATCTTTCTTTGCTTTCTATGTAGATATCTTTCCCTCTACCAAAGTTGAAACCCAGCCTCTGGATAGTCTCACGGGAATATTTCAAGCTTTCCATTCAAATATTGGGGAATTAATGCTATCAGGATGGAGTGCTGCCTCCTTGACAAAGTCTAGTATTTTTTTCTATAATTCATGTTACCAAGTTCCTCGAAGAGAAGGTGCATATGGAATCCTACATCCTATTCCTCTCCCTAACTTTGATAGTCCAGAATGGCCTCTTCCTGATCCATTCTCTATGGATGCATTTAGAATGAAGATGAGATCAGATATTCAATCATCAATGAAGTTTACTTTCGGTTCAAAATCTGTGGGTGTTAGTCGGTTCATGCTCTCCATTACATTTATTTATTTTTTCAAATCAGTCTTCATTCTCAAGACAAAGACCATGTGGGTATGCAAAAGCTTAGAAAATGAATTTCTTGATAATCTTCTATACCCAATGTGGGATGTTAGGGAGGGTTTGCAGAAGCGAGATTATTTTTTATGTATACTTACTAAACAAAGTATAGTAATAAGATATCAAGTATTGCGGAGTATTTGCTACATGAGATACGCTTACAGACGTTGTAAAAATAATCATGGCACATGGATACCTATGGATTGTGATGTAGTGGACACCACAGAGGTAGAGGTACATATGCCCAATGGGGATATCCAATATCTTAAGGTCACAGGTAGTTGGAGCTTGAAGCACGTTCGAGAATACATCGCTGTCACCTTTGATGATAGTGATTTTTTCTTTACACTAAATGGGAAGATAGTGAGAAGGTGACTCGAAGAAATATCAATTCTTGAGAAATGGAAGCCTCCTTGTAACTTGTCCATTCATATTGGTATTGAATAAATGTAATAGTTTTTGAAGTGTGATATCATTTGTACTAGCAATGAGTATACTTAATAAAATTAGTAGTTTTTGATGTGTGTTGTGATAGTTTTGAAAATATGATATACTTTTTGAAGTGTGTTGTAATAGCACTTGAATAAATGTAAAAGTTTTGAAATTGTATTGTAATAGTTTTTGACTAAATGTAATAGTTTTTGTTAAGTGTGATGTCATTTGTACTAACATAGGCTCCCTAAATTCCAAAAAAAAAATCCATTATTTTGGGTGGCGAGGGGAGGCAGGAGTGGAATATGATGGCAAATTATTTAGGCCAATATATTACATTGTCCAATATTTTATTACCTAAATTGTAGTCGAACCTTTAAGGTATTTGAAGAGACTGAAGTCAACTATATAAAGGGTCATAAGGTATGACATAGCCTTTATTGTCCTCACCTCCTAGATAGCCTGCTCTTGCCATCTTCCACAAACCTCCAATGGCCACACCCCGCAAGGCATACCATGACTTCGTTGCTTCTACTCATCTCTAGAGTAGAGAGGCAGAGTTGTATGACATTTTTGATCATTAGATAGATGTCATCGACACAGTCCACAAGCATCTAGATCTCTTTAGAGATGTGGTAGATTATGTGAGAGAGAAAATCAAGCCTTACCTGATCTGGCTAGACATAGATAGAGTACATTGGGTTCCTATGAATCTCCTCATTGATCGTCACCCGGCTGATAACACTTTCAAGTTTAGCTTGCAAAGAATTTGCAAATCCCTTAGTCCAAAAAGTTTTAGAAGGATTTCCAACAAGGATGAAGAGTTGGATCTACAAGCGGGTCCTATAGGAACTCGTTTTGTATCCCTGGAAATAGCCTATTGTGTAATTCTTTTGGAAATGGAGGACATAGATGCACCTCCATTCATCAATGTAGAGCCACCTCTTCTTTTAGCAGCAGAGCAAGATGTGGACATTGAGGAGAATCCTGATGTGGTTGCGGAAGCCGCCATTGCTCTAGAGTTTCTTTTCCATGTATCAGAAAATCAATGCGTGTATCATAAATCAACTCCCACGTATTTTTCTTGGAATGCTTATACAAATTTGCTGTAAGATCTTTGTTGGCATTATTGAGTTTCTTATGAGTTATGGCACCATTTAAGTGTCACGATTGCAGATTCTTATATATTGATCGTGATGATCAAACCGGTAGATGTGTTTGTGGAGTCCACCGAGAGTTCCTTGGCCAACTAATGCCACAAATAGAAAGGGCAAGCATTCTCAAATTAGAATGAAAGAGCCATTCATGCCCCACACAATTGGATGGATCTATATCCTTGGACTCTCACATTAAAAAAAAAATGAAACCACATGTAGATTTATATCTCCATTACATCAATTGCCAGCAACAAATTCAACCACATCACAACACATTTGAATAAAGTTATACTTCTGCTTTGTTGTTGAGTGAGAGTTGATTCTTTCTTTTGGCATTTCATACTTTTTCTTTGAAAAAATACCTGAGATTTTCTTTCCTCCCTACTTTCTCTCCCTTCATCCTGTACTTTGCATCATTGACCACCTTTCTTCTTTAAAATCTTAATAAAGTTTTCTTTATTTCCTTGTTTCTCTCCGTCAATCCAACAAATGTGAGTGGTGGTATCTTGGTCTATTGGCAATATAAGGCTTCTATTCTAAGTCATCATAATGAAACATCTCTCTCTCTCTCTCTCTCTCTCTCTCTCTCTCTCTCTCTCTCTCTCTCTCTCTCTCTTTCTCCACATCCTTGAAATGCTTGAGCTTTGTATGGTGATAGGCTGAAAACATCCATCTCTAAACTACATTAGTAAGTTGGTTTTAGAAGTAAAACTGAGTGTGAAGAGAGTGTGGGCCCCCAAGAGAGTTTCCAAGAGAAAATAAAAGTGAGCATTTCATCTATAAAAGAAATCATTGATTGTAAGAGCTTCAACAACGGTAAAATGCACACTAAGACTGGTCTTGAAATGGTAAGGCAAAAAAGGTGCTAGAGATTTGTCTATCAAGGAGTACCACATTTTGTCCTCCACAAAACTTTGCTTCTACACAAAATAAATAAATTGACCCCGTTCTTCTATAAGTATCAAAATTATTGTACAACTCATCATCTATGCTTGGTGCATAATCAGATCATGTACAATGAAATTGCAATGACTCAGCGTCTCATAACAGGCCCATTTCAAAAAGTTACAAATCAAACAATGATAACCACTTGGTGCATAACTAAATGATGTGCAACCACAATAACAAAAAGTGTCATGTTAGTCCCATAATGTAATTGTTTCTTAACAATCATAATATAATGAGGTGAGCATAGTTTGAGTGGAATAAGAAGAGTGTTGAATCTAGATGTTGATGTGATTACAAGAGGATTACACGCTCAAATTGTGGGCATATATGCAAGGGGAAAGAAGAATTTGATTAAATAGGCAGCCCCATTAATAAGCTTGTTTAGCCAAAATATTTCTCCACAAGCATATCGGCACCTGAACATTGAGGACTGAAAAGGTGGCGGTTGTATTAAAGCTGAAGAATAGAATCTCTAATCTATTGAGAACATAAGATCTCCCACTAAGTAATCTGGGTATCATCATACCCAATAAAATTAATATGTTAAGTAACACAACAAAGTCGGCATAGTAAGACCTTCAGTACAGATGACAAGCGTAGAGCATCACTACACATTAAAACTAAAAAGAATTAATGAAAAATCTGGTAAAATGTAATGCTAACCTCACAATTTTGATTGAGCCATTCAAGTGAACCACCAAATGACTCTTTTCATACAAAAAATCAGCTATTGGAGATAGATGAGTAATGGAGCATAGCGCATAGAAGGGTATTCAAAATAGTGGCTGAGCCAAGATGCCATACCACCAGACAAAAACTAAAATGCCTTGTGGCAAAGCTAGTAGCAATATAACTGAGCTCCATTTTTAAATTCTGCCAATGAAATACACAGTTCCATAATAGAATATCCTCTATGGTCTTTGAAAACACACATGAGATCACCAATATAATGCAAGAGACCTGCCACTATGAATTGAACTCGAAAGCAAGTTTCAGGGTCTGAACTTTCTACAGGTTTTGCATTGTAAGTATACAGAATCCTTCAAAACTGACAAAGCATACTTAAGTTGAGCATCCCTAATTTAGCAAGCCAATACTATCAGCAAGTGATAAAGCTACGAAAAACCCCACACACAGTGCTTAATTATATATGAACTGTAAAGACATAAAGATCATGTCTTTCAAAACAGTAGAAAAGTTTAAATCTGGCAAAATTGCACGAAATGCTTTTAAAAACAAAACAAAATAGTGAGTATGGTAAAGGAAAAAGGATGCGTCAAGATGTAAATATTCTCTTACATTTCTATGAATACTTTTTTCCTCTTTTCCACTTGATTGGTTGGATTTCTAGTGCTTAGAGCTTGAAAAAAACATTCTATACTAGGGGCTCAAGTCAATCAAGTGAACTCACGAAGCAAAAAGGATGCGTCAAGATGTAAATATTCTTTGTACATTTCTATGAATACTTTTTTCCTCTTTTCCACTTGATTGGTTGGATTTCTAGTGCCTAGAGCTTGAAAAAAACATTCTATACTAGGGGCTCAAGTCAATCAAGTGAACTCACCCTCCTCTCTTCATCTGTTTTCTCTTTGAACTCTTGTGAAGCAACAATAACAAGCTCTTCATTTGTAAGGTGGAACCGTAAAACCTAGAGGTAAGATTGTTTGCACTCTCCAAGGATTAGAACAACTTTACTTCTTTAAGGGTTTTAAGCATGGTTCGAAATGCTCAACTCAAAGAAATAAGACCAAGAGATTTAACTCTTGAACTATCTTTATTCTTGTTTTACCAAGCACTTTATCTTTACAAGGAGACCCAAACTCAATTCCACTGCATCCTCTTTTGCATAGTCTATAATCTATGACTGAGAGCAATCTAAACAAACTAGCGTGCCACGCTTTCATAATTCTGTGATGGATACCACCATCTTATTGTTTCTACATAAGGAGTAGAACTACTTTTCCAAGTGCTCGTGATTAGATGTACCACCTAATGTGATTTGCATCCCAATGACATGTAATGCCAAATTATCATTAAACTTACGACGTGTCTCAGGATCATCAAAATTTACACATTTTTAGACTTGTCATTTAGCAAATGGTGTGCTTGTGATAACTAAAAGCTGAGAGAACATATAGGACACAATAGTCTTCAACCAGACTCTTCAACCAGACTGAGACTAAATTTGGTACCCCTATCGAACCAAACAATCCCATCACATTGAAGCCACTTACCCTTAAAACAATTGCCATCTCTCGCTATGGATTCATGAACTTCATGCTCTACTATAAACTCAAGTAAGGAATGATTTCGCTTTTCCTTCATCACCTCCCGATTAATGGCATTCTTCCATTCTGATTTGAGAATGCTTGCCCTTTCTATTTGTGGCATTAGTTGGCCAAGGAAGTCTCGGTAGACTCCACAAACACATCTACCGGTCTGATCATCATGATTAATATATAAGAATATGCAATCGTAACACTTAGATGGTGCCATACCTCATAAGAAACTCAACAATGCTAGCAAAGATCTTACAGTGCATCTGTATAAGCATTCCAAGAAGAATACATGGGAGTTGAGGACTGTTCGTTATCATCGAATGGATGCAGTCATTCAAGCAAACCATTGCTAGATGACAAGTCTAAAATATTTGCAAATTCTAACGATCTTGAGAAACCTCATAAGTTTTATGATAATTTGGCATTACATGTCATTGGGATGCAAATCACATTAGGAAGTACATCTAATCACGAGCACTTGGAAAAGTAGTTCTACTCCTTAGAAACAATAAGGTGCTGGTATCCATCATAGAATTATGAAAGTGTGGCATGCTAGTTTGTTTAGATTGCTCTTAGTCATAGATTATAGACCATGCAAAAGGGGATGCAGTGGAATTGAGTTTGGATCTCCTTGTCAAAGATAAAGTGCTTGGTAAAACAAGAATAATGACAGTTCAAGATTTAAATCTCTTGGTCTTATTTCTTTGAGTTGAGCATTTTGAACCATGCTAAAGAAGTAAAGTAGTTCTAATCCTTGGAGAGTGCAAACAATCTTGCCTCTAGGTTTTAGGTTCCACATTATAGATGAAGAGCTTGTCATGTTGCTTAGTAAGACTTTGAAGAGAAAACAGAAGAAGAGAGGAGAGAGTTCACATGATTGACTTGAGTCCCTAGTATAGAATGTTTTTTTCTAGCTAGGCGCTAGAAATCCAACCGATCAAGTGAAAAACACGGAAAAAATTTCATGGAAATGTACAGATAATATTTGCAGCTCGTTGCATCCTTTTAGCTTTACCATACTTGCTATTTTGTTTTGTTTTTAAAAACATTTCTTGCAATTTTGCCAAATTTATACTTTTCTACTATTTTGAAAAACATGATCTTTATGCCTTTTTAGTTCATATATAATTAAGCACTGTGTGTGGGGTTTTTCATAGCTTTATTGTTACTTGCTGATAGTATCAGCTTGGTAAATTAGGGATGCTCACCTATAGTATGCTTTGTCAGTTTTGAAGGCTTCTGTATACTTGCAATGCAATTATTATAGAAAGTAGGGAGAGAAACAAGGAAATAAAGAAAAGTTTATTAAGATTTTAAAGAACCAATTGGTGATCAATGATGCAAAGTACATGATGAAGGGAGAGAAAGTAGGAAGGAAAGAAAATCTCATGAATTCTTTCAAAGACAAAGTATGAAATGCCAAAAGGAAGAATCCACTCTCACTCAACAACAAAGTAGAAGTATAACTTTGTTCAAGTGTGTTGCGATGTGGTTGAATTTGTTGCTGTCAATTGATGTAATGGAGATAATTGAATTCAATAAATCTACATGTGGTTCCATTTTTTTTTAATGTGAGGGTCCAAGATTATAGATCCATCCAATTGCATGGGGCATTAATGACTTGTGGAGCTTATTTGTGAGTTCTTAACATTTTTGGTAGCCCAATGATCCCCTATCTATGATAGATGCAAGCCCTCATAGGACCCAATAGTCTCTTTGCCTATGATGAGCTCATTGTAGAAGTCTTGTTGTCATTGACCAATTGGATGCAATTTGATGCAATTGTAGAAGTCTTGGTGTCATTGACCAATTGGATGCAAGGATGAGGTGGGATTCGTAATATAAGTAATGGGTTGTTAGTCCACGGGTTTTTCTTAATGGTCTTATTGATTCTTCCATGTGCTCCTCTTGGTCAAAACAAGTGATGATTGTTTGTGTAGCACCTAGTTGAGTGATATGTGCACTCTCAACAAGTTCCAAAATGTGTTTCACCAGGCTTTAGAAACTCAAGTGGCTTATCAGCAAGTTGGTGATTTCTAAATATGACCGATAGCCTCTTGTGGCTAACAAAGTATAATACCATTCTTCGACCTTCATCCTCAACTTCTTTGAACCAAGGGGTCTCCGCCAATTTATACAAATCTTCAAGGATAAGGTTAAGACAATGGCAAGAGCATGGTGATGCCCAAATAGTTGGATATTTTCTATTTATACTTCTTCTAGCTTTTTGATAGTTCTTTACATTATCAGTGATTATCTGAACAACCTTAGATTGACCATCTAGAATTACTCTCTCCAGCTATTCAGCATTGTATTCACCTATCTTGGTATGTCCACTTGTGTTGATGGACTCACGAAAGGCCTCTCCCTTAGATGTTACAACCATGATATTAATCAGAGGCCTCTTGGTGACGTTTATCCATCCATCGCTGGCATTGGTACAACCTATTGTCTCAATACCATTGTATACTACTTGTTGCGAGCTTGTTGTAGCTCCTCTTTTATCCACTCATAATATTCATCTAAGTAGTTGTTGCAAATTGCATTATAACTTGGTATCGTAAAACCTAGACCAAGTCTTGTTGCAGACACCATGGATCTTTTCCAATGCAGATTTTGCACCATGCTTGGTGGATACTTGGTGCGACAAATGGCCTCAAAAATGAATTGTTGTGCTTTCTCTATATGTTTCTATTTTAACTACTATTCCAACAACCTTTATTGCAAGTGCACATGTGATTTTGAACAAGCCACGTCATTGCCTTGTCCACTCTCCATATGCATCATGGAGCAACTTGCTGTCTATGTCATTGAACCCACACCACTTTTGTGAGCTACCACATTTTGTGACTAACTACCTATAGCAACAGTTTGAGGTCCTCAATGTGTGAGTATCTCATCAGGTATGAGTTCATGGGGCTGGATTGGTGGCATGCTACTATGTTATCGACCTAGGTGTTTGTACTTCTAGGTACTTCACCTAGAATGGCTTTAACCCTCTCCACTCCTAGGCCCTTTCATTTTCTAATTTGTTTCTTAGTATCACCAAGAAGTTCCTTTGCATTCTTGTGCCAAATCCTGAGTACTCTTCATGGGCAAGTGTTGCATTTCCACTTCTTACTATGTAACATTTTAACATAATCCTGAGCCTTTGTCAGGTTTCGTCCTCTTTTCTATGGAGCCATGGTTGTTGTCAAGCCTATAAGAGAAACAAAAGCAATTTATATAAGTTATATTTTCATTTTCAAACATTTCCACTTTTATATTTCAAGACATTTCTACCATGAAATTTAGCACAAATTACAATGTTTGGCTTCATTCGCACTTCTACATCTAGAATTGGGGTGGCTATTTGGCACATCTAACTTAGAACATTTCATGTAAGCTTGCTAGACCTTAAGAGAGAGAAATCACCCTATTGTCTTGCCCCCTCCTGACGTGAATGGATGCTTATAAACGTGGTAATCTTCCTGTTGAAATAAGTGTGGGATGGCACGTCGCCTTTTCCCACATCCCTCTCTCTCTCGAGTAAGCATCTATCTACACCATGATCATTTGCAACATTATGCTCTGTTAATGAATGTCGATATGTCACACACACTAGTGCAGTAGCCAGTTGTTAGTTACACAAGCACATAGAAACACTTTTTTTTATGTAGTGTACTTTGTAGACCTCAAGATATCTTTTCTACATAAGTGTGGCTTCATGTTCTACAAATTGTAATATATGCAACATAATCATATCTAGACTTTCCTACCTGATAACACTTAAATAGAATGATCATTAACCTATGTATACTATGATCTACCCATGCACATGCATCATAATTTTGTGAGTTGCTATGAGTCAGCAATTGCAAGCCCCACAACCGGCTAGACTTTGAGTGAGATGCGAATGGCCAACATAAGCAAGACCGCAATAGGCTCAAAGTCAAGTATTGTCTTTACACTCTTGAGTCCTACCTTGTAGCGTACTACTAGTATATAATATGACATTTATATCCACATGCAAGATGTTATATGTCGGCCTAAGCAAACCCCCAACTGGCATAAGGACTAATATTCTTCATCAATGAGTGAGTTGTTATAGGTCAGCTTATGTGAACCTCCAATCAGTCCATTGAATTTTTCTTAAATAAAGTTGTAACAATATATTTATAAAATAAATCAATATGCCAAAAAAGACACGTTAAATATTGCATGCAACTGACATGGAACATGCAACTTGTTCACGTTGCCTGCAATCTTTCGCCTTGGGGTATTTGGGACTCAAACTCCCTGAGCTTGCACTGTACTCCTTCCATGGCTGTAACCGTTGAAGTAAATCATGAATCACCTCTAATCACTGATTACCCTGCATTCCGTGACTGTACTTTGTGGATGTTAACATGCCCCCCTTCCTATTGCTGATCCACCCTCGGGTTAGCCATGCTAGAGGAGGTGTGTGGTGAGGACAGTTTGTAGGACAACATAGCGGTCCAATTGTCGTGGAGTGAGTCGAGTAACGTAGAAGCGATACTTCCAAAAATGGGTGGCATGCATATCCTTGTACGTGTGGATGTGGTGTCCATGGAGATTGCGGACATGGAGGTAGAGGCGGAGGCCCTAAAATTGCATAGGACCGATGTCAAGATTGAAGACAATCTGATTGTTCAGATTGTGGAGGGGGTCATCAATGGGGTGACTGTGGGCAGGTAGATTGTGAAGGAGTAACAGGAGGAGGCGTTTGAAGTGGACAGCTACTACAATGGCAGGATCAGGTACCAAGCCATACGTGTCGTTCAATGACTGGAGACGGAAGCAAAATATCTCCTGAGTCATCTCCTTGGGGAAGTTTTACTTCGAAAAATTATACAAGATATTAGGGTACTTTTTTTGGAGATCTCTGAATTCTGCCCAAGTCCATCGCCATCCATTGGCATATATAGGGTGTGGATCCGGCGATCAACGTGGTCACTACGGTAATATCACCAAAACTGCTCCAGTTTTAAGAAGGGGATGTGCCACAGCGAGGTTGTAGACCGACATCAGCATCGGTCTTTGGGACTGGAGCATTGGGGGCGAAGTTGTATCCTCCTCTTTTGTGCTTTGGATGCACGTGTCGCCAGTTGTCGAAGGATTGGGTGATGAATTATGTGAGGGGGCGCACCTCTAAGATTTTGTATGGATGGAGGTGAGAGCCCTCGAGCTGGGGCTTCCAATGGTGCATAAGTGTAGTGTCCGGTAGCTCTTGAAATGACTGCAAGTCAGGGCACCACTAGATTTTTTTCAAGTGGGGAGGAAGGAGGAGCTTGCGGAGCCTCGTCATCTTCAACAGGCATGGGTTCTGGCTCTGCTGTGCGTGTTGGCATTGTATCATCGGTCGCCTAGACAAAATTGGCTGCTTTGAGCATCGTGTTGAAAGCCTTGTCAGGGAGGTCAACCAAAGTTGTAGAGGAGATGGATGGGGAGGTCCCATGCTATGTGGTGGTGGTGTTAGAGGCATTGGAAGAATACTCGAGTAGTGTTGTCCAAGGAAGGGGAGGTTGGGTGGGTTGGACAGGATCCAGAGGAGGTGGTGGTGGGATTTCGGTAAGTGGGGCAGTAGAATTAAATATGACAATGGGTTCTTGCCCTTTCTCCTCTGTGAGTTCCTTGGGATATGCTACATGTATTGTTTCAAAATTGCTCGCCAAGGACTCAAGTGAGTCTTGGAGAGCTTGTAGCACCTGGTTGAAGAGGATTATTATGACAAGGGGATTGTAAGTGGTGGATTGGAATGCCGCAAGATGCCCTTGAGATTGGATTGTGGAGGATCGGCTGTAGGTCTACATCCAATCAATGTCTACTTGTAGACTTTCAGGGGTGCAGACCCAAAGGCTGAGTTCCTCGAGCTTTGCGATTTGCATCACATCATCATCCATTGGATAATTAGTGGACTCTGTGAGATGATGCGGCACCAGACTTGGAAATTCAGCAATGAAGTGGATTTGTGCGGCACCCCTCTGCTATGCTTATGGCCGCTTGCCCTATGGCTTGGGTGGCAACCATTATTGTGTGGATGTCATGAACGGAGACCTGTGCCTGGAGGGGATTTGCTGAGAGCTGTGAGGCATGTTCTTGCCTCCTTTGTAGGATTGTTTGTGCCACTTGTGGAAGCTGCGCCATGGCTTTGAATAAGTTTTGTTCCATCAGGTTTGCATGCCAAAGCTACTTGGCTGACATGTGGCTATAGCCACTTGGTGCCCGATACTGGGGCGCACTACAAAATTATAAAGTCTCTGCTAGGCTTGCCCATGGAGAGGAGGAGGTGCCAGTGAGACAAAGGATGTGCTCTCTTGGGCCGTTGTTGAGGTTGAGACATAGGGCACAGTGGGAGTTGCTAGCATGGCTTTGGCTCCTGGGTGGAGGCTAATGGTGACCTGGGAGGTCCTTGATTACGATGTGCTCCTGGTGAACCCTTTTGCCCTAGCCCTAAGGATCCGCTTGTTGGAGTCATAGTTGTCAGCTAAAGAATTCTTGCATCTAGCAATCCTCATATTGCGCGAGCAATTGGCTTGGGCCCTATTGCGCAAGACGGTTGGCCAAAGTGCCACTAGGCTCTGTCCTTGCTCGCTTGGGCTTGACCTCTGCTTCTTCTGGCTTTGTTTGAGCCAGTCTCGCAGCGGACTTTTAGGCCAACTCATAGCCGATAGGTTGATGTTTCTGTAGCAGTAGGTAGTATAGAATCGACATATAGAGCATTGGGTTGCCGATGACTTCCTCGTGCATTTTGAGGTCATCCCTCATCTGGTTGCAAACATAGTTTGCCCAATTTGTAACTTGGGGATCCACCAACTACAACAAGATATTGGGCTCTTATCGGTCTTTCCACCTCTGGCTTGAGAATTGCAGTGAAGTGGATTCGGCCTTTGCTTTTATGTCGGTCGTAGTGGCAAACCCTTGCTGAGGGCATCCGGCTTCTTCTTCATTGCATACTTGTTGCTGACGATCGGAAAACCGAAGGCAACATGTACCACGTCCTGATTGAGGTGGTGGTAGTGGTGGGGAGTGCCTGTTGCATCTCGCAGGATGCCAATATTGGTGTTGTTGTTGTATACCTGGAGGAACTCTCCTAGGAGTTTCATGTCTAGGTGGCATGGAAGGCAGTTTGCCACTCTACTCAGGTCTACAACTCTTAGTGCATCTTGCACCTCTGGCTCCTTAAGTGCCACGTAAGCTGCCGCTATGTGGGAATGGAGGGTGTAATTGTGACCCTCATAGGTGAAGGGCTAGTGAACGGCACATGCGTCTAATTCCTGGAGCCAAGCTTCCCCGAGCGATTTGGGAGCGCACAACTTTGTATTCTCCTTTTGTGGGGGCTGGGGTTCGCTTCTTGATCTTGAGGGGGGCGTTCCTGGCTGTTATCGTACCCTCCTGGGTGACCTGTCTCTTAGACACTTCCTCCTCCCCTTGCAAATCTTTGATGGGGAATTCGGAGGGCATGCGAATTGTTGCCGAAGGTGTGCTTTGAGAATCGGAGGGGCCAGTGGCCTGTGGAATAGGGTGAGGGTGGAGTCCCAGCTCCGCCATCTCGAATTCAAAGAATTTATTTTTGGGATCCATGGGGAACCATGGGGAAGAGTGAGGGTAATTGAGAGATGAGGGAATCGATGGAAGAGGAAGAGTGGGAGGACATAAACAGACTACTCTGGATGGCTATGGAAGAGGGTAGGGGGCTATGAGAGTTCTGATGAAATTTTGGCAGAGTCTAGGGAAACTGCTATGGTGATGACCCGATGGGATAGGACCTATTTATATATATTTTTGTATCCCCACGATCGACGAGGTACGGGATGGCGACGGTCAACGGGGTATGGGATAGCGACGGTCGAAGTGATGAGGTGATGGCGACGATCGCGAGATTCTTTGATGGTGATGGTCGGTGGGATAAGTCAATGGCGACGGTTGGTGGGATAAGTCAATGGCGACGGTTGGTGGGATAGGTCAATGTGGCGACGATCGACGGGATAGGTCGATGGCGACAGTCGGCGAGATAATGCTATAGCAATGACCGGCACAATACTGACTGTGTAGAGAAGGGGAAGGGAAAGAGGGGAGAAGTGTAAAGGAGTGGGTTCCATCGATGAGAAGCAAAACATGAACTCTTCTTTCTTTAGTACATTTTTATCCCTCGATTATCATTTGATACACATTGAAAGAACCTTTTCATAAACTAAAATACTGGCATATCTTTTCATATGAGATTCTACAACATCCAAAGTGAAGCTTCATTTGTAATCGCTCATCATTGTCTTGCAGTAAAATGTCATGAACTTGGAATTGGAAGCCATGTTAGTATGTCTATCTATTTCGTGAAAAGATTCCAAATACTTAGGCAAGGACAAGTTTAAGAAACAGCTCGACAATAACTCTTGTTTCAACCTTTTTAAATAGCAAGAAAGAAAGAACAATATCTCTCAACCATTCATTTTAGGTTTAAAACGGTAAAAAAGACCATTTTTAATTATGACCGTTTTTTGAAATCGTTGTTTTTTATTATGACTGTTTTTTGAAATCGTAGTTTGTTAAACAAGATCTCAGTTGTACTCACTCGCAGCCAATTCAAAAAGCCACGTGCTTTCTTTCTTCTCATCTCGGAGTTCTTGTTACAAGGTTTCAATTCTTTGCAGTTTTGATAGGCGGTTCATTGGTTATTCCGCGAGTTGCATCAATCGCTTTTGGATGATCGATCAAATGAAGTGCATCTCTTCACTGTCTCTTTCGTTCTCTCTTGAAGGGGTGGGTTTGAGGGAGCCCGTAGACTTTGGCGAGGAGTTGGCTCTGGACTAAATAGTTTCTCCACGTTCCGTCTTGTTTACTAAATCGATACGCAGGTCAAATAGTACTTTCTCCATGTTCTGTCTTGTTTCTTAATGAACGCATCATGTTGCTCATCCAGAGATTAGCATTCACCTCCCGCAATCACAACACCTCATGTTGCTCTTCCACAAGCGACAAGTGCAGCAAACGTAGTGCTAGGAGAGCAAGCTCAGTAACGTCACAATTGATATGCTTGCCAATCAACGGCTGGGAAGGAGGAGCAGATCGGGCACGTAACATTCAGATAGGCAGCCCTTCACAGCAATTGGACATGAACTACAGAGAAAAGAAACTTCTGAGTACCCCACTAATAAGGTGCTCCATTCTTTGTTTTGCAGGTTTCTACGTTGAGTGTATCGCAAGCTTATAAGGTGTGGAAGGAAGAACAAGCAACGAGGTGTGACTATCCGATAGCCCTTGATCATTCCAGGTATGCTACAATGATCTCTTACCATTCTATCATAGAACATAAGGCTCGGGCGAGCCCTACTTTTTGGCCTTCTTGCCTTCGTTTCCCTTTCCCCCATGCCTTCGTATCCCTTGTATCCATCTCTTCATTTGCCTTCTGAGTTGCAGACACGATCCCTCCTTGACAACTTTGCTCACTGCCAAGCTCTCCTAGAAAGTAGGGCTCGGTGCCGAGCCCTGCTTTTTTTGGTTCGGTTGGGGTGCCCTTGTAAATGAAACAAGTTACCGTATGTTGCACAAAACTTGTCGAGGGGGTAAATGTGCATTGGGTTGACCTTCTATTCACTGTGCATTGTGTAATTTCAAACTAAAAAATAGGGCTCGACGTCGAGCGTGGAAATACAGACTTACTTTCTATAAGTGGCACACTATTTTTGAAAACGTGGATCATAATTTCTTTTCATTTTGGCAAGCTAGTGGCTGTCTTAACCCTTCCCTTGGCAAGAAACAGGACTCGGATGCAAAATGTGGTCATTATTCTAGAAAAATTTCCTTTAAGTTTCTTATTGCAAAATGTGCATATATCGAGCTAATCTATGTATTATTGTTTTACGTAGCTATTTGCTTGTAGAAAAAGCTACATGCTTGTGGATGGTGATACGTTTTTAGGTATTTCAATAATTTCATTTTAAAGCACTTTGCATACTAGCTTTTTAATGCAGTGAGAAGACTGATCGTTATCTTTTTAACATTCATCAGATAATGTTATTGACAAGATCCATTGCAAAAAACACATCTGTGTGGGCTATACTATAAGCCTTGTTCTAGAAAGACATCAACCAATAGAGGTGTGCAAATGGATGAAAAGAAATTATGAATGAGATAAGTCATGATGATTGTGAATCAAGTCAGGATACTGATGTTGGTGATCAGTCTAAAGAAACATTTTTGAAAACAAAGGTGAAGGCAAAATCGAATAAAATTGAGGAACAAGAGAAAGATGATGAAGAACTCATTGTGCCAATTTACCCTCCCCCCCCCCCCCCCCCCCCCCTCTCTCTCTCTCTCTCTCTCTCTCTCTCTCTCTCTCTCTCTCTCTCTATCTATCTATGTATCTATCTCTCTCTATCTATCTATCTATCTCTCCCCCCCCTCCTCCCCACTCTCTTCCCCTTACCTTTTTGTCTTCTCCGAGGCTTCCCCCTCCATTCCATCTCTCTCCCCCTTCCACTGCCTTTTCCTTCTTTCCCCCTCCATCAAGATGCATCACTTGAAGGTGTGCGCTTCACTTAGTGCAAACACATCTTTAAAAAACCTTTAACCATTGCAAGGTGTTTATTGGCACCATTATAAAGTTATTTGACATTATACCATTGTTGCTTTTTGAAACTCTGAAAGGTGTTTATTGGCACCATTATAAAGTTATTTGAGATTATACCATTGTTGCTTTTTGAAACTTTGAAAGGTGTTTATTGGCACCATTATTAAATCTCGAAGATTTTAGAGTTCCAAAACTCTGAAAGGTGTTTATTAACATTGTTATTAAGTCTTGGAGATTTTAGAGGACTCTCATGGTAAATTAATCTCATGCATGGACCTTAACTATGTATATATATATATATATATATACTTTGTCCATGGATTTAAATTATTTTTGTTTATTCAGTTATTAATAAATTAATGAAAAGTTAAAATTTTAAATGAGGATTCTTAAAAATAAACATTTCTACTAGGATTTTTGTAAGATAGAGTAATGTAAGAATTATGTTTCTTAGTTTTTGCATTATTAGTGCAAAATGATAGTGTAAGTAAATAAAAATTTTATTCCAAAATGGTAGTTTCAACTTTTGTTTAGGAAGGATATTTTCATAAAGTAGATTTTTTGTATAGAAATTTAAGTATAAAAATGAATTGAGACCATGCACCAGTCTATGCAAGATGTTACATTTCATAATTTTAATTTTATTTAAAAAACTCTCAAATTTGGCTTACTATTTGGTTTAATTTGTTTTTTCAATAGTGGTTTTTTTGTAAAATGTTTTCCAAAAGTACTTTTGAAAATGAATTTGGACATTGTAGAGTCCAAAATTAATGAAATATATGTTAAACATGTAAGATTCTCAGAGTCTATTGAAGACAAAATTCACAACAAATGGAATGCCGCCCCAAGATGTCTCTTGAATGTACATTCTTTTGTGGTTGATGTAGACTCAGGAGAAGTCGATAGCTAGAAGATCTCTAAAGCAGTAAGTCAAGGTTGGTGGATTGTCATGCAATCCATGATTTGGTCCAAGACGTGAAGGTAAATGACATACATATGCTTGCATGGAACAAATATGCCTTGTGATGCATGTTGTTTGAAGTCATTGCAATTGCATGGTGGTTCATTGCAAATGCGTACTATTTATGTCTTGCCCATTATAGAATTAGATTCAAATCTCTCAACCATGAACTCTTCATCTTCATTCTCATTCTGCACCATTCCTAGGGTCATAATAGTTGCCATATGTATAGAGTGTCAATGCGATCTATAGTTGCTTTTGAGATGCTTGTCCTCCACTTCATCTACTTGTAGGGGTTATGATTCTTGAGAGGCTTGGTTTTTGATCCCCACTAGATATTGTGTCATTTGTAGCAATATTACTCAAAATCATAGAAACATCCAGGATAAAACCTGATCTTTGTAGGTTCCGTATTTCTGGATTTATCGAATTGATTGCCATTTGCACTTGCCACTATTTAGGGGTTGTTGGAGAACCAATAATATTTTTACTTGGTGACCATACATTCACACCAACCAATTATGTGGACTCATATACCTATTGCATCCCATCCATTCCACTCATACTTACGTCTATAGGAGGCAACTCAAAGATAATATTCCCTAGAAAGAAGGTAAATCTTTGACATGATGATGCTCATTAGTTGGCTGTATGTATTTTGCAATAATAGACATTGGTGCAACTCTCATAACCTTCTCTCTCAAATTGGAATTTTCACACATTGGAAATCCCTTCCTCTTTGCATTAATGTAGTGCAATGGGATGTCAAGTGTACTTGTTTGACCTGCCATGACTTGGCATGTCTACAATAGCATTCTCTTAACTAGCCACCAAGATTTCTATGAACATACTATAGTCTACATCAAGGTCATACACCATGGTTCCCTCGGTGAGAATAAAAATAGGCACTCTTCTTTCTTCATTACATTTTTGTCCCTCTATTATAATCTGATACATGTGGAAAGAACCTTTTTGTAAACTAAAATGCTAGCATATCTTTTCATCTAAGATTCTACAACATCCAAAGTGAAGCTTCATTTGTAATCTCTCATCATTGTCCTTGAATTAAAATGCATGTACTTGGAATTGGAAGCCATGCTAGGGTGACATAAGACAACACAACTAGACAATAATTGTCGTTTCAAGAAAATGAACACCATTCAACCTTTTGAAATAGTAAGAAAGAAAGAGAAGATCTCGCAACCATTCATTTTAGGTTTAAAATGATTAAAAAGAACATTTTTTATTATGATCATTTTTTCAAATCATAGTTTGTTAAACCATGTGTGTGGATTAAAAGAAAACCCATTTTTTCTTATGATTTTTTTTTGAATCCCGATTGCCCACACTTTGCACTCTTGCACTCTAGCACTCTCTCACTCCCCATCTAATTTGTTTCATCTCCATCTCCTTCTCTGTCTTCTCTTCCTCACCATCTTCTTCTCCTCCTCCCCTGATGGCCACCCTGCTTGGATTGCCTCATGCAATAACCTCGCCTCCTCTAGTGACTTCCACCTCGAGCGACCTCTCCTCCTTTGGTGACCTCCACCTACACCCACCTCGACCACATCGTAACTCCAACTCCCCCCATCTCCTCATCACCCATGTCATCCACATTGTCCTTCAACACCCTTCATCCCCGCATCACCCATGTCCTAACTCCTTTGAAGCCATCATCATCCACCTGCGTTTGTAACTCCTCTCAGGCCACACTTTCTGTCTCCTATGCCATCTTCTCAACACCCACCTCTCAAGCCATTGTCTCAATGCCCATATGCCATCTCCACCTCTCAATGCCCACCTCTGCCCACCTTGCAACACCCACCTCTGCCCTCATCATCTTCCCATTCACTTCTTCTAAATGCTTCCCATTTAGCGACCTAGGTCTCTCAACCCTTCATGATTTCATCAACATCCCTAAATCTTGAGTTGTAGCAACAAAGCTTACCAATGAAGAAATATTGCTTAGAAAAACAATCAAGCTAGTGAAAAAGAATCTCATGCTTTGCCAATGACAAGAACTCGGCCATTCACAGCCTCTCACAACTCTCATGTGTGTATGGCCATTCTTAGCCTTTCACAGCTCTCCTACACATCTAGACATTCATAGCCTTGGTCATTGCTCCTCACTCGTCCACCCCCAGCACATGCATTCTAACTCTTGGTCACTCCTCATTTTGGTTCATTCACAGAGCTCCATCACGGAGTTCTTAGGGTTAATGCACAGATTACACTTGTGGATATCCCCTCTCAGTTCAAAGCTAGAGCCCGGCCGATAGGGGTTACTGTAGCGCTTGTTTGATGCAGAGTTATGACCAGGCCTAGGGTGCCAACTCAATATGTAATATGTTACTACCCTCGTCCAAAATCAAGGGTATTGGGGGACAAGGTCCATATATAATATGCATGGATTTCTTGAAATTTTTTCAAATATGCAAGGAAAAAATATGAAATTTCACGGTCCCCCTCCCACAAAATATAACGTATATACATTGAAAAATATGTAAGATTTTAAGATTTGTACATATTTTTCATAATATGTGAGGCCCAAGGGAGAGGGGTCTTTTGGATGAGGGGAGGTAAAACAAAAAATACACTAAAATATGTAAACCCATATCCTTTCAAATTAATGTAGCTTTTTCATATTGCGCCCCAAATTGTAAGGTGTAAAGACATTTTTGAAGCTCTTTTAGTGTAGAACACAACCATGTCAATTTGAATAATTTCTACTCATGGCATATTTTTAAATTCATCTCATACTCGAGATTTTGATACGTTTTCTTACTAAAGGGAGTTGGCGCCCCAGGTGATCAAGAGACGTCACAAGGCCACACTTGTGAGTGGTCGACAGCACCCTATTGTTGCATTCATGCCGCCTGACCCACCTTGATGTCCTTATGATAATGTTGTTGTTGTTGTTGATGATGATGATGATGATGGCACTATTGAGATTGATATGTAGTCGACCACTAACATTATTATGTTGTACTTAGTACTTAGTACTACTATTTTGCATTTCTGCATTGGTGTGGATGCTCGTTTAGTAGCTCCACCTTCACAACTCATTTGCACCAGATTTTTCACAGTCTCATAGACCCATCGGTATTCCAAAGACTTTAATAAACTTTCTTTCTTTCTTTGTCTTGAATGATTTTTTCCCTATCCCTCAATTCAAGCTCCCTGCTCGCCACGCTAGGTCTCTCTTTAATGCCAAACTATCTTGGAATATAGGGCTTGCTGCCAAGCCCTACTTTCTTGCGCTCCTCAATTCTTTTATGCTCCTTCATTCTTCGTTCTAATGTTGACTGCTCGTTTACGTTGCATGTATCGCAGGCTTATCAGGTGTGGAAGGAAGAACAAGCAATGAGGTATGACTTCCCAATAGCCCTTGATCATTCGAGGTATGCTACAATGATCTCTTCAACTTCAATAGACTTACAAGTATGCTACAATAAAGACTTCGACAGAAATATTCTCTGACATACTGAACTTTCCTACCAAGATACCATGGAACTGAGGGCTCAGCCTTGAGCCCTACTTTTTGGGATTCTTGCCTTCATTTCCCTTTGATCCATCCCTTCATTTTCCTTCTACATTGTAGACAAGCTCACTCATTAACAACTATGCTCAATTCCAAGCTCTCCTAGAATACATGGCTCAGTGCCAAGCCCCACTTTTTTGAGTGCAATTGGGGTGCCCTTATACATGATACAAGTGGCTATATGTTGCACAAAATTTGTCGAAGGGGCTGTATGTGCTAGTGTAGCAATGGGATGGTGTTCCTAAAAAAGAAACCTTGTATAATTAGGGATGACCTTCTATTCATTGTTGTGGACTTCATAAGTTCTATCTACAAAAGAGGGCTCGGTGCTGAGCCTAGAAATACACACTTTCTTTCTATAAGTGGCACACTATTTTTGAAAACTTGGATCACAATTGCTTTCATTTTTGGCAAACTAGTGGCTGTCCTAGCTCTTCCTTTGGCAAGAAATAGGACTCGGATGCTTCTCTTTTTCTAGATATGATCATTATTCTAGAAAGTTTTTCCTTGGATTTCTTATTGTAAACTTGCATATACCGAGCTAATCTATGTATCCTTGTTTTACTATTTGCGTGTAGAAGAAGCTACATGCTTGTGGATTATCCTACTAAATAGTGATATGTTTAAATTAGTTATTTCAATATTTTCATTCTAATGCACTTTCCATACTAGTTTTTAAGTACAATGTGAAGATTGATTGTTATCTATTTTACATTCATCAGATAATGGTATTGACAAGACCCATTGCAAAAAACACATTGTAGAGCTATGTGGGTTGTATTATAAGCCTTGTTCTAGAAAAACATCAACTAACAGCGGTGTGCAAATGATTGAAAATGAGATTATGAATGATATAAGTCATGACGATTGTGAATCAAGTGAGGATATTGATGTTGGTCATCAGTCTAAAGAAACATCTTTGAAATCAAAGGTGAAGGCAAATTTGAATAAAATCGAGATACAAGAGAAAGATGATGAAGAACTCATTGTGCCAATTGAGTTTTCACAAGATATTCTTTAGAGCATATTGGAGAGAATTAGATTTGTTAGGAGAACTCTTCCTCCTAAGATTCCCTTGTGTCATATTAAATTAAATCAAAGAATAAGAACTGTGGGTAAATAGTCAAGGGAGATGGGTTTCACATTGAGAAAGGATGTCTATATTGAAGAGAGCAGTAGTTTTATTTTGGTTATGCAAACAGCTCATATTTCAATTACAGAGGATAAGATGGTACAACTCTCATTTCATGATTAATTCTCTCAAATTCAGGGAGTCAACTTCTCAAACATTTACACTAGTCATAAAAAATTCCAAATTTTGACTCTTGGTTTCCTAGGAGGCCATAAAATTTTGGAAGATACACCAAATGGACATAAAGGAGGCCATCCTCTGGTTTGGGAGTTGCACCAAATGACCTCCATTCTAATCTTGAGGGATAATTCTACATGCATGAGACTCCAGGGTTTGAGGTAAATTCCCACGCAATTTGCAAGTTACATGAGGCACTTTATGACCCTAAGAAATCTTCATGGTCCTAGTACTATCAAATTGATGGTACACGAGGCAATTTATGGCCTAAGAAATCTTCATGGTCCTAGTACTATCAAATTAATGCTAGGAGTGAGATACAAATTGCTAGCTACAAGAAAAGCTTGTAGGAGACTTTGAGATATTTGATCTCAACCTTACCACTATTCTCTTGGGGAGAGTTTGGGACAAAAGCTATTGTTTGTCTTGGTTGCTCAACGCATTTAAATACTTTGAATAATTATTGGAAATATTTTGGATCACATCTCTTGATATGGGAACATCATTTGATTAGAATACAAAATTAACAACATTAGTTGCTCCAACAAAAATCATAATTGACAAGCTTGCATGTAGCTTTCATATGTTTCTTTATAGGGATGGATGTATGCTATGGTCCACAATTAACCAAATCTATTAACTACATTGATTAATCTTAGCGAAATTTTGGAAAATTTCAAGATGCTCCTTAGTAAGTGGTCAAAATGGTTCTTCATATATGTTTACATGGGATCTTCAACATAGGGTTGTTTGTGCTTGATTTGTTTGTGGTTTGTAGGTTCTAATAGAGCTAGGGCTAGGATTTAGATGATTCATCAACTTGTGAATGTATCCACATATTTGGAGCTATTAATTAATCCTCTATAGATTAGAAATTGTTGGCTCTCTCATTGATTGAATTAGAATATATTGATGTATTTCATTGATTGAAGATCAATGTCTATCATGGTAGGTAGCAAAGAGTATATTTGACAAAAGAACTAAACCAAGGAAGTGATGGATTAACATCTTTGGCATTACGTTAACCAATGCATTTTCTAGAGTCACAAAGGTGCTTCAATAAAATATTTAAATAGGATTCAAATACATAGATCCCCAATATCATGTTGTAGAAGGTGTAGCTCCAACAAGAAATATCATTTAATTACACATCTATAGCACCATTGATATGCTAGGTGACATGATGACCAAGGCGCTCCTTAAGCATAAATTTTTTGATTGAAATGAAATGTTGATAAATCATTGCTGGATAGAAGAATAACATGTGTGGTTTATTTTTCTGTTCAATCCATAAAGTGATTTATATGTCGTTTACATAAGTTTAATATTTTTCTTTTATAGTTAATGATTTTATCACATCCCTTTCATGTATGCACCAATCATTAAAATGATACTAAAAACACATTATTCCAAAATTTTGGACTTTCTCTCTTCATTTGGACTTTTTCCCTAGGGTCAATATCACTTTGTAGACTCGTAAATTGGGTGTTTTGGAGCACTAGATTGTAAGTGCCACACTTAAATGGCATAATAAACCTCAAAATTTGCCAAAGGTGTAAGTTGTGACCTCTCCTCGATATATCATGGGTAGTTCTGCAACAAAATGGATCACACCCATACAAATAGGGCTAATGAAGCTAAAAATGTTGTGGACCTCCACTCAATATGCAATATATCGAAAGAGTTTGTTGAATTCAATATAAAGATGGTGTATAGATACACCATTTTATAGAATAATAATGTGTGAATGTGTTGTAAACATACATCATTTTTTGAGAACCGGGCATACAATATATTATCCTATGCTTCTGATTCTGATTTAGAGTCATCAAATTTTGATATTGCTTTTTCACCTAATGGGTCAAGCCTATACAAATGATGTTTAATATGTGCAAGGCCAAGATCAAGGACTGTGATACATTTTTCAACATCATAGCCATGCTTTTTTTTATAACTACGAGTCCTTGATTTCCAACAATGAATAATGCTACTCACTTCATTCTTTATTTGGAATCCATTCGCATTTCTTTTGCAAGAAACCCTCATAAAGTTGTTTCATTGTATATTTTCTTGGGAGACTTTTCAAAGGCTTTCGTTCATACCATAAAGCTTTGAATGTTACAGGAATTTCCTTGCCATTCCTTGCTATATGAGCAACCTTTGCCACCCAAATTAGGCCACCTTGTTCATCCAACTCTAAATTTGCATCAGACGCCCAAACTGCAACAAACATACCGTCTTCAATCCCATCCTCGAGTACAAACTCTAGTAATGGTTTGTCCCCCTTCCTACCACAATATTTCCAAGGAAAAAGGTATTGCTCAGCTTCTTCCTCATCTATTGCCGTATTTGTATCCAATGTGGATCTCAATGACGTAGCTTGTTCTAGCCAAAAAGATTCAGAGTATTCAATGCTCATTAATTTTCTTGTCTTTGTAAAGATTTGACGAGTTCCTCAACAATTGACTTGATTATCTCTCCATTTTTTATTGTCTACTCAGGATTATTTTGCGTCATACTTTGAAGATGTTTAATAAAGGCTTCCAAGCCTTTCATTTCATCTATGTCAAGTGCTTTGTTCTTTGCAAGAACAAATCTAGTTTCCTCCAATGGAGATATTATTTGTAATAAAGCATTTGTCTCACTCCATAAATTATCTCCATCCACTGAGTAGTTCTTCCATTCATCCACTAGAATATCATTATTAATACTAAACCAAAAATAGTGTGGATTTGTGTGCCCTATTAATGCATCATCTCCTCTTTTTAAATGTGACTCTATGGATGCTCTCCAGTCAACCATTCTCTCTAAGATAGCCACTTTTGATTCCTCGTTTCGAGAGCCTCCAATTTGTTTCCCAATTCGAGATGTCATATCCTCTAATGCCAGGACATCCCTTATTTTCAACTTGCTAGAAACACTTATTTCATTAATTTTGGACTTGTCAATGTATAAATTCATTTTTATAGATACTTTTGGACTAGTTTTTGGATAAAATTTAAGAAAAAACCCACTCTTTAAAACACAAATGAGAACATAAAAACAAGCAATTTTTTAGATATTTTTAAAGGAAATGAAATCAAAATTATCAAATGTAACGTGACACAGATAAGTTACATCCCAAAAGATAAGAAGTAGTTGTAAACTCTCATGATATTTATAATGGTGTTAACAAACACCTTCAAAAGTTACAATAAGCCTCTCATTGGAAAACATTAATATTTGCCATTTCTATCCGAGATTTAATCCATTCCTATGTTGAGACCATGTCATCATGATCAATGTAGTTAAAAATACATACTAAAAGTAAGGAATTATAAATTTTTTCCTGAATAGCACTTTCTCGATTCCATACGGCTTGCGCTTCATGCGATGAAAATCTCCCATAACGAGTGCTATAAGAAGTAACCTCAGTATGTTAACTCTCTCATATATGTTAGCTAGTAGACCTACTTATTTTTTCTCTCTCCTTCCTCTCTAGGCGCTTCTGAAGAGCAAACTTCTTTTCCTCCTGGGTTAGTGGAGCTCGTTGTCTCTTTCTTTACTCTATGTTCGCCTCGTTCTCAACGATTCAATCTTTATGGATGTGCTAATGGCTTCCTCCATGGGATGGATGATTTCAAAAAGATCCATGAAGCTTTGAGCTAAAAGAATATAGAATGAGGAAAAAGAGAAAGTGAGGGAGTAAAGCAAGATGGAAGAAGAGTTAAAGAGTAAAGCTGTGAGATAAAAGAAGAGTGCAAGAATAGTAACGGGAGTAGAATTCAAGGCGAGATAGAAGAAGAGTTCGAGAGTACGGCTGTGAGATGAGTGCAAGAATGGTAATGGGAGTAGACTCCAAGGCGACATGGAAGAAAAGTTCGAGAGTACGGCTATGAGATGAGTGCAAGAATGGTAATGGGAGCAGACTCCAAGGCGAGATGAAAGAAGAGTTCGAGAGTAAGGTTGCGAGTGAGATGGCTAGTGACATTCTAACACCCCCTCTCAATGACACAACTGTGGGCCGATCCCCATGCGTCAAATATGGTATTCCATCTACTCCCTGGAAAGTGCCTTCGTGACAACATCTAAGATGTAGGCGGTCGAGTAGTACATCAACTCTATGACACCTTCGTTGAGTTCTCGAACAAAGTGATAGTGAACCTCGATGTACTTCGTCCGTGCATGAAACACAAGATTGTTGGCAATTACTATGCAAAACTCTAGTTGTCGCACATGATCACCGTTGCATCTTCTTAGGTCACGTTCATGTCCAAGATCCACCTAAGCCACAATGTCGCGCATACCATTGTACAATCAACCTTGTACTCCGCTTCTATTGATGAAAGGGCAATAGTAGGTTGTTTCTTACTCAACCGTGACATAGCTCTTGATGAGAATATGAAACAATACCCAAAAGTCGATCTCTAGGTGTCACCATCACCTACCCAATCACTATCTCAGAAATTGCCCAACTCAATGCCTCTCATGTAAGTGATGCCATAGGTGCGAGTACCTCAACACCCTTATTCCTGCATCCCAATGGGCTTTCTTGAATGTGGCAAATAACTAGCAAAGCAATCCAACTGAGAAAGAAATATCCAATCTGGTATTGGTGAGGTAAAGCAAACTACCCACCATGCGTCGATACAATGATGAATCAACCAGCTGAGATGGATCATGTATACTTAGCTAAATCTCCTTTGAGATAAAAATACAACTCTTTCCTTGCTTCACTTCAATCCCAAGAAAGCAATGAAGTATTCCCAAGTCCATCATCTCGAACTCCTCCATGAAAAGTCTCGACCTGAGCAATCTTCGAATGATCTCCTATGATGATGAGGTCATCCACATACAAGATTAATACCAACTGCAAATCCCCCTCTGAGGCAAGATAAAGATTTGCCTCTAATGGACTCTACTGAATCCCGATTTTCTGAAAGAAAACATCTATCCGTTGATACCATGCTCTAGGGGCTTGTTTCAACCTGTATAAGGCCTTCAACTTGCATACTTTTGATGGGGATCTTGGAATCTCAAATCATGGTGGCTATGCTACATATACCTCCTCTAGGGTTCCTTCTGAAAAATAGGCCAATTGTGATGAGCAACCAAGGCAATGACTGTCTCAATGGATCACTACCGAGCCCACTATCCTAACAGGGACGATTTTCAACATCAATTTCTATGGCTTTTGCCGTGTACATTGTGAGGTCTGTGCACATTCCAACTCACCATGATCTGAGAGAGGGATGGGTGGAGAATAAGGCCCTCCTAAGGGTGGGAACTTACATAATGACCATGGATTTTTACGATTTCGAGAAAGTAGTCTATGTCCATGCAACGTACCACCAAAGGCATGACAGGATCGATGCCTACCTTCTACCCACTGAATTATTATGGAGACCTCCACACCAATTTGACTAGTGCACTGATGTAGCATCCAAATCTCAACCTGCTTGTGCTAAACCTTCAGATCCAAGCATGGCACTGCTACAACAAGGCCCTATCCCCATGGGAGATCCACAACTGCCACTCCTAGAAGAGAGCCATATCTCCATGGGAGATCCACAATCACTCCTGGGGTCCAAACCACTCCATCATACAGGACATCTAAAAACATCAAGGGTCCACGTGTCTCCCGTGAAGGTAAAGTTCAAACCCCACAAAAGGGTGCGAGGCAAATCATCTCCAAGGCAAGGCGGTAGTCATCCGAGACATCTAGATAGTTCACGATCCGAGCATCCAGAACTCAGGAGGGGCTGTCCTGGAAGACGCCTTGTCATGGAAGCTAGGGGTCATCTGCCGCAGTCTACATCGTGTGAACTACATCCTGAGCCAAGAGAGAGCTGGACTAGGATTGAGAGGAAGATGCTAAAGACTAAGAGAGTAGCCGAAGCTGTGCCATTGCTTGCTAGTTTAGGCATGGAGGGAGGCTAGGATTTACAAGAGGGAGGGAGGGAAGAGGTAGGACATAACTGATTGGTCAAAACTTAAAAACCAAAGAGAGGCTCCAGATTTGTTGAGCTTGATAATGATTGTGACCTGACATCTAAAAGTAAGTGTTCGTGTAAGGACCTTGTACCATGCAAGAATTTCCATTTACAGCAAACTATAGTCAAACTGTCGTCTCGATAGCAGAGCAGCCACCACGATTTTTCATCCAAAATATAATGCAAACCATTTAAGTAATGAACAACCATGACTGGGGGAATGCACGTGTCAGATGTACAGTAAATGAGATTAGTATGAAAGAGACTTACCAAAACAAGTCCTGGTGATACATGCTTTCAAAATTATCACTTGCAAAAATCATTTGCCAAAACAGCTATTGATTTCAAGGAACAATTTGTGAAGCGAATCACCCTTGCTATTCGGAAGATCACTACACTATGCATAAAAACAATAGATAGGAGGTAGACTCCTATAGTTTTCCTTTTCCTTCAAACAGGAAGATCACAAGGAAAAGGAAAACTAGAGGAGTCTACCTCCTATCATTCCACCGCTGCAAAAATGTTTTGCTTGCTTCGTATGTGGACCAGCAGATCGCCGCTGCTGGTGTATGAAAGAGAACTCTTGGCTTCAAACCCCTCCAAAGAGCTTTTGGACCTTCTTTTTCCACAATTGTCTTCACCACATCAAGTATTGAGCTGCTACTAAACCGTTCTGCACCATTGACTCCCTGCAGCCAACAAACAACTTCAACATTACAGCCAACACAAAGCTAAGATCATAGAGAATTAGGCCTAAAATGGATGGACGTTAATTAAGCCTACAAGAAGGAAAAAACCAAACTCAAGCCTAAAATGCAGTCATCCCACACACCACAATCTAAAGCACTGTGCATGTAAAGAAATTCCCATATGAGTGATGATCTGAAAACCCCCATCTACTGGATGGATGGCCTCAGAACATATGACACTTCTGAGTTCAGGGACGTCCTGAGCAGCCTCCAAGGCAATGGATAGGGAGAAAATCAGTGATAGCTCTCCCATGGAGATGTTGGTTGTTTGGCTTATTGCAGGTTTAGAGAGTCAAATGTCACATGTTCTGCTACCAGCCGAACATGTGACATTTGAAACTGTCTATTTTCATCATTGCTCCTGCATCAATCTCCATAGTAAAGCACTGACTCCTTGTTGAAATATTGCATCATGACCCTCGAGATGCGTTGAATTGAATTGCTTTATCGAATATCCTAAATTATTTCCTCATTTTGCAGGACACGCCCCCCAGTCCCATATCCTTTCCCATATAACTGTCACATAACGATATGTTTACCAGTGAGATGCATGGATGCAAGAAGAATCCTCATTCTCCATCTTCTGAACCTCATAGAATGAACAGCTGAACTAGCAAATATGTTCAGGTATCGTACTTGCGGTCTCATCATTTGAAGGATACCCTAACTGATTTGTGGTATTCTGTGTTGGTGAGGAAAAGCCTGCAGCATTGGAGGGATTGTGCATGGCTAGGAGTGGGGCAGCCTGGGAGCAGCCCTGGAGCTTTGTAAAGTTCCAAAAGATTGAGCTTTTGGAAATAAATTTCTCCACCAGAGCAGTCTCTTGGTCGTAATACACATCATTGATGATGGGTGTTGCATAAACTCTGTTTTCTTTAGAGGTGTGACACTTCAACCAAAGGGTGGGCTCGGTGAGCCCAACTCGTTTAGTCAAGACTCATTGCACAGCTTACGAGGAGTCTGAAGCTTGAAGAAAGTTCAAAGTCTAGCTTGTGTTGGAGAATGAGGGGTGACGCCAGGTCATGAATATAATACGTGCAACATGTAAATCCTCCAAATTTTGCTCAAAATGAGCAATCCTAAACATACTTTTGATCAACATAGCCATTTTATCATCATCACTTGGTTCACATTTTAAGCTACTCAGCTATTGACTACTTAGCTAAGTAATCACTTAACTCATCAAATCATTCATAGAATTTTAGCTTCAGAAAGACCTGAGTAGGTGGTACGATTACCAAATAGGCTTTCTAGCCTGTCCCAGATCTCCTTATATCTAGATGAATCCAGGAACATGCCCAAACTCATCTTCTAAAACACAACACATAGTGCAGTTTCAATCCCATGATAGTCACTCATAAGCTTGAAAACCATAAACTTCATCACGCATAGCAGGGACAAGCCCGTCTTGGATCTCCTTGGATGTAGACTTGAAGTTATTGTGACAAACCGATGAGAGCGGGAGCAAGTGCTGGAGCAAAAGCCCATGTGCAGTCTAAAAAGAAAGCACATAAAAGATGAGACAGAGAGTGGGAGCCGCTGTGTGAGAGCAAAAGCTAAGTATGGAGGCTAAGATAAACATCAGCAAACACAGCAGAGTGAGAGAAGCTATGAAACGACGCTTCTGTGCAGGCAATTGTTGCGGTTGTATAAGTTCAGATACTGCCACATGTCTGATGACAAATCCTTGAGGGATGGATGGATGGAATCATGAGGGAAGAACATGCGGCCCAGTTTATGTACGAGCTTTGAGCAGTAAATCATTAAGCAGCAAGAGGACGTGGCCAGAGAGTCCTCAATTTTCGTTCTTGTAGGTGTAGAATGAAGGCTTGAAAGACTTTCGATTATGGATAAAAGAATCGCTGAGCAGAACTGGCAACAGAGATGGATGGCGCATCTGAAGCAAATGCTGTTGGTTTCCTGATGGTCTGAAAAGAGACATGTGCTTCACCTTGCGTGGAAGAGAGACCGGCTATTGTTTATCACAGTCATAGATTGATGTTTCTGAACGGAGTTCAGTCACGATGAGCAGCATGAGCAGGTCACGTCAAAAACAGGTCGTTGACTGTCATAGCAGGAGATGCAAACCAAACAAAAATGCACATACGAATGAGCACGTCGCGTCGAAGTAATGCTTTGGAGTAGGTGCAGACTTGCACTAAGGCAGAATCAACGAGGCAAAGGTGCAGGAGAAGGCAACATGGCCGGTTCTTTTCTCTGGAAAAAAAAAAACAAGGCAACACGGCCTGCACCAGACTTTGTTGAAGCACACAGGCTAATTGAAAGCTATGCAGAGCGAATGTGGACTGATGTGCCTGCGGAGCTGAAGCCTGCTCTTCTGGAAGAGAATCATGCTGAAAAGCAGGCTCAATGAAGAAAAGCAACAAGTTGAACACCTCCAATATCATGTTGAAAGCAACCGAGGCTACATGTTAGACATTGCTGAGAGAGATGAAGTGCAAGGTAGGATGACGAAGAGAGCAAGACTCCAGCTACTGAATGGATTATGATTGACATTGATTGCAAGAACATAGCCTCATTTTTTAGGTTCAAGAACCTTATCTGTTCCACACGAGATACACTATTGATGATGTCATAGGATGACATCATAGAAGATATCAATCACATATACACCACCGATGATGGCAATTACACAAAACCACTTACTAATCTAACCCATTCACACTAGCACTCATAGAACCCTGTTCATACTAGCAACTCTGACTTATGCAACAATGACATGGAAACCTCACTTTCAGTAGGCATGAGCATGGAGTACATATATCTAGATGAATTCCGGAACATGACCAAACTCATCCTCTAAAGACACAACACAGTGCAATTTCAATCCCATGACGGTCACAAGTTTGAAAACCATGGACTCCATCACACATAGCAGGGACTCGCTACTATAACATCCCAACGACATCATCAGCTCCCATGGTGGGTGTAGACCATAGTATAGACATATGCTCTGACACATACAAATCCACACACCCAAACATGCTTGAGCATCCATTTATACACAGGTCTTCGTACTGAGTTTCTGTCAGCACTCTAGAGATGAAGGGCAGACTCAGCTGTGACAAAGGCTAGCACTAAAGGTGAAGACTAAATGATTTCATGTTGGTCTCACCCAACCGAGCATTCTAAGAAAAAAATGCGTAGACAAATCTAGCTGAGGGCAAGCATGGAGTTGCCTGGACTCCAAATCAAGGAGATCTTCTTCACAAGCAATGAAACCTGGTAATCCATAAATGACGAAGAATGAGGTACTTAAGATATTTTATGCTCCTATGCTTTTGATCCTTACTCCTACAACTCCATATCACAACTGCAGATCTGAGTCATTTATTCTTCAAGCCTCTTGCCTGCAATCTAGGCTAAGGTAGACTAAATCATCTATCCTAAGTTATACCATACACCTGGGATTCCCAGTTCAAAGTCAGCGCACCTTTAAGATCTGGGTCCGCTTTGCTTCCCCTTCTATATCTACAGGGAAATTTCTAGACATAGAAGGCAAATTATGCCAGTGGCAAGGTAAAATTCCATACACGGAATTTTTCCCCTTGTCAAACTGTTGGGCAGTCTCAGCTGGTGCTACAGTCTTCAACAGCTTAGTATAGCAATACCCTGTCCTGAGTGTGTGACGAGGATGACACATCCATTCATGCATAAACCACCCTCAAAAGCCTGGTCATGTATCTCAACAAAGTCGACGACTGCAGGTCTCTAATTCTTGTTCTGAACTCCACTGCTGATCCTTTTGTTGCCTGCATCAAATTAGTAAAATCAGGGTGTTAACACACCGGCTGCCCAGCAGTAGGCATGGGAAGAGGTGCCCCACATTGCAAAGTATCATCGGATGTGCAAAAACAAGGTGGACAAAATCTTGGGCGGCCAAACTCCCCCGTCCATCCCCGCCCATGTCTTGAACCATGGATCCCAGAGCAAAAGATGCAAGTTCAACCAATAGGCTGTATGACCCATTCATGGATTTTCCTGCACCCATTCCCTCGAAGCACAGCCGCCCATCCCTCAAGCAGATGGGCAGGCTTGATGGCAGTGTGTAACCACCCTCAAACACGTCCAGATTTCCAATGCATTGCACTGCAAGCAACCAGTACGACTGATTTTGTTATGATGTGCTCATATAACTCATTGGTTCCACCACCCCCTGCATGATTCACCTGCAACTAATTTGCCTAAGGTTGACTACGTGGCTTCTACAAGTAAACCTTCAAGCAACTCTCAATAATCTCATGATATCATCCCTTATAAGACTGAAAGAGAACCAATCTCCAAAAAATGCGTGTCTGCACACACCCCTTTTTTTCACCACAAAAAGCAGAGGAGGTTGTTCCCATTTCCCTCAATCATGGCGTTGTCATTTCCAAAAAAACAGAGAGTCAAATGCTTAACCTATTCAATCGGTACACTGACCCACTTAACAAATGTCAACTTGCCATATATCAAATCATGGAGTGTCCCACATGGCACTGCCAAGGCATCCCCAGTCACCTTATCAGTACTAATAAAAAGTAGACAGTCAGCAAAGCTACTGAAAATGTACAAAAATCCTTTATTCATTTAACAACCATGTCATTAAGGGTTTCATGAATGAAGCTTAACTGCGTGACTTCTTAAACCGCAAAAGAGAAAATTCTAGTCTATTATTGACCTAGTCTTTAAACTATTAAACTCAAGGCTCAACTGATAATCGTGCTTTTCTATTCTACAGGTTTACCATGGTAGCATTCCTGCAATTATTACAAACTACCAAAAAGAATATAATAGTTCTTGTCCAACTTAACCGGTAACCTTGTCTTCTATGAAAGTCTCTAGCCTTTAGGATAGTCAACTAACAATGGTAAATCTATGTGCTATGGCTTGTGATAGTAGTATCCTGGAGAAATTACCAAGACAAAGAATACAGTGCTGGAAAGTATAATTTATACGTACACAAATGTGCAAACTTAAACTTTGACTTGGAAAAGAAGATTCATACATGGTACGCTATCCCACGTGAATGGTTCATAGGATAATCCTGGTATGCTAACCAGACAACTGCATATGCAGATTCCATACATGGTATGCTATCCCACTTTACATTATTAGTAGCATAATACGGGCATGATAACCAGCAAAATGCAAATGCAGAATCCCCCTCTACCGTGTCAGTCATGCCCTCCTTGATGTTACTCCAGGTTACAACAGATCAGGACAAAGAAATAACATTTCCACTAAGGTAAGAGGGACATATGCGTGCATTCATGTTCATGGAAGAACCGGAAAATACCTGACATTGCAGGCGTGTCTTCACCACGTCAAGAGGTGTTGTGACTGCACTAGCAATTGCACCTGCTGCACCGCCAGCAATTAGATGCATGACAAACGTCTCATCATTTGCCTTCTCAGGCCAAAGATTTTTCAGCAGCTTCTTGGCCGCCTCATAAGTTGAGAAGTGGGCAGCTGTATACGGGGCATTCATGAGTACTGTTGTCCTATAAGAGGCGTAGAACGCTTTAAACCCCTCTTCCCTCAGTATCTTCCGTATGCAATCTATAACACCCCTGTAATGCTCGCCCGGCAGCTGTAGCCTTTGCTTTACCACATCCATTGGTGTAAGTACTGCGTCACTCGCAACCGTCGCAACAACCCCAGCCGCACCATGGGCCAATGGATGGTGTCCTTCTCGATTCCCACCAAATTTCTCCTTGCAAGTCTCGTACACAGAAAAGTAAACGGCGTGAGCAGGCCCAGCTCCCAAACCCATTGCTCCTATTCCTCGATAGAGCCCAACGGAGCCCTCATTTTGCATAATTGAGACAAAAGTCCTACCCACGGAAGAATGAGCAGATCCACCTGCTTCAGCCATCATCTGCATCCGAGTTTTCAGGGTATCGATAGGAAACATGGCCATATGTTCAACCATTCCCGCTATCGACCCTGCAATCATATATTGTACAAAACTGAGGCCATCGTGCGCTCGCTCTCGGTCCCCTGCCATAACTTTCTCATGGGCAGGCAAGCTGGGAGAAGTATGTGAGGCGCTGTGCTTCCGCAAAGGCCTCTCGCGCAATTCTGCAGCCGTGTCTGCCATGAGCCAAGGCGAGCTCTAAAGGGCGGTAAGGCAGAAAAGGGAGGGGCTGTCAGCGGAGGCAGAGGAAGGGGCGAGGGGGAGCATGATTGGGGACGCGGGAGGCGAGGTTATGGAAGAGGAGAATCGGGCATTGGAGGATTTGATGTTGTGAATTTTAATTAGGTCGTTTGTTTGGTTTTTGTTCAATGCTGTCAAGTGAAAGACGTTCAAGCCACAAAAATTGAATTCAACAAAATTGTCCCTCTTATTAGCGAAAATTAATTAATTTTGTTTTCGGGTTTGTCCAAAGGGAGACCCTGAGTTGATTGGAGGACTCTCTTGTTCTGCGGCGCCCACATCCTATGCATTGCGCCCGCTCCACGTGTCAAGCACTCGCGATTGTTTTTGTTCATCGTGTTGCATGGATGCTTCTTCGCGAGCGTTGTAGCCAGCGTCGGCAGCATCTTTCTTTGCATCGACTGTGTTCGTGTTACTTCCTTGTTTCTCGTTAATCCACGAACGCTATCAGCATGGGTCAAGCATGGACGTGCACGTTGGCATTTTTCATCGGTGCGTGTCATTGAATCGGCCTTTCACACAAGCTTAGACATGGATGTTTCCGTTTTTCATCGTTGTGTGTCATCGAATCGGCGCTTCACATAATCGCTTTGAGACGGTATGGGCTCAAGGTAAGATATAAATCATAGGTGTCCTGTTTCGGTGTTTCGAGATGGTATGGGCTGGACTTGAATGGTGTATTCTACTTTATCCAAACTTAGTACATGTCGAGCGGTGCATTCTGTCTTTGCATGGCATGCTAAGTTAGTACATCTCTTTAAAAGAGTGTTTGGATCGGCATGGGAAGTTATATGTCTTGTGCAAAACTTGGTTGCACAAATGGCTGATGTGAAGAAGTAGCAATTGTCAAACGATTCTATGGACACGAGCAGTGGCCAATTTGAGAAAGGTCTTCGCTTTGATAGATTCTGAATTTTGCTTTCACTATTCTCTTCTCCATTCTCTGTTTTCCTGATTTATGATTCTGCAGACATGATGAGTATGGTGGAGCCAAAGCCAACCTGTGTCGATGAAGCTACATCGCATTTGAATGGTAGATTCGGTGAATTATGCCGCATATAACTTTTTAATAAGTGATGCACGTCGTGTGTTTAAAAGACCTTGTTTGATTATTGCTTCTGTAAAACCGTTGATGCTTAGGAGGAATGAAACTATGCAAGAGCAAGTATTGCTCAAGGAAAACAACCATTGATCAGTAGCGGCTTTGCCAGAGCAAGTGTTGGTCGACTGAAGGAACAAGTGATCAATAGCCCCAATCTAGCAGATGATGACATTGTCAAAGGTAGTTATACGAGGTGTCCGTTTTTGTTTGGGTTCCTGCTTTGCAGCTTCGTTCGACTATTTTCTAAATTTTGTCATTCCGAACCAAAGAATTTGGTTTTCACAAACCATTCTATAACACCATCCACGTCAGTGTCTGACGACGTCCTCACTCTATTATAGCATGCTTTGGGGTAGATTTCTCTTACATTTGCTTGGGCTATGTTAGACTTTCTGCCTGTCAGGCAACAAAACATGAAAATTTTTCATCATTATACGTTGTCACTGTGCTATAGCATGCTTGCAGGTAGTTTTGTCTTAGATCTTAGAGTTTCTGCCAGCTGATTAACAGACACTCATAATCTATCCAAAGCGAGTAATATATAAGTTAGCTTGTAAACGTTATTGCATATGTGAACCTCAGTTTTTTCCAAAGTTAAACGCTGTACAGGCAGGTTCACTGAAGATGTCAGTGCCTTGGCTGAGAAAGGATTCGTATCTATTTCTAGGGCTTGCAAGCTAAAAACATCATCACACGCTCCACTTTCAACTTTGAATGTCCCCCTTATATTGGCACCAACAAATCCAGTGACCAAAGACGAATCTTTGTTGAGAATCTCCTATCCAAAAAAACCTAAGAAAAACATTGAAAAATGTTTTCCATGTAGCTGGAGAGCAAGCATATGCTGAAGGTGAATAAACATTGTTGTTTTCTAATGTTTTTCCAATTTTGCTCATGCGTTAACCCATTCTTCACAACGTTCTTGTCCCAGTTTGCAAAGAGCTACAGAACAAGGGCTGTTTGTTGATAATGTGCTGTAAGATAGAGATGGACATTGAGCCACCGTTTGTCAAAGACGATACTGAATCAAAACTCTCCAATGCTTAGCTTAACATGTTTTGCACAACGTATAGCATGTTTTTTTAATGTCAAGTTTTCACAATGTGTAGCGATAATTACTTTCAGCATAGTGTTGGATATCCATTGGGTATTTCTAATTAAATGTGGGCAAGAAATTTCCAAGTTATGATTGTATTTTATGCTGATGCACAAACTCCTCATGCAAATTTTAAGTACTTTTACCTTGGGTTTAGAATGTTGTGAGAAAACGGTTTAATTACATGTTCTCAAAAATATTGCAATGACTTCTTTGTTGCTACAAAAAAGATTAATTAAAGACTACGTCCTTCCAAAAGTCATATACATTTCATAAATAACTATAACAGTTTTCCCTTGCACTATTAGTACTTTTGTGTTTGGGCACATAACTAGCTATGAGAGTCTTCGCTTAAACGATCATTGAAATCGTATTTTAGCCAGCTCGACTGTCCCACCAAAGGTTGAGAAGAAAAGGCCAACTACAGAGCTTGATATTCCAAACAATGCGCTTATTGAGGCACACAATACCAATACAACGGCCTTTGTAGAATCAAGTCTAACTCATCCAAACAATCTTCCAGTCTTGCTTATAAGCACATTGTTAGAGTACATTCCTTACAGGTACACTTAGTCTTAGCAAAGTATGGCACCTTCAAAGCCAGGGATGCGACTTACCCTCTAACCGATGAGGAATGTTGTGAGACCAGCACTCTCCATGTCCCACACGTGTACGTGCTACAACTAAAAGAATTCTTACAAGTCTATGAGTTCTTTAGGATCGAGGGTCCAACAATTACCAAAAGAGCCGCCAGTGAGGGTGGGACCTCCTTCATGTCATTGAGGGTTGATGCAACAACAACAATAATCAAATGCGAGCCATATGATGGAGAAATCTCTTTTGTCCAAGAGAAATCAATTCATGTGTATACACCATGGGCAACGAAGCACATGGAAACAACAAGGGCTTCGTTCATAGCATTGATGGACACTGTTGTTTTGTAGTTGTTAAGGTTGACCTTGACGGCAGACCAAATGATTGTCGCAGATAGGTCAAACCTCAAAGACCATGCCACGGTAATGTTGTAGAGCAAAAGTCCCAAACTTAACCCCGCTACAAGGAAGAAAAGTACACGCTGAACTTTTGTGGCAGAGAGAAGACATACACTTGGCCACCTAGTGCAAGAGTTTATTAACGAAGGCATTGTTATGTATCTTGCAAAGAATATATCCTTCATGCGAGCCCGACATCACTAGGAGTTTTTTACTTCACAATCTTAGGAGCTGTGCCAAAAGGCAACTTACCAGCGATGTTGCATGATAGTTTCACACGTCAAGTTTCCCAATTGGGCTATGGGAAAAAGATACAATAGCATAGTCGAACTTTTACCTCGCAAAAGTAAAACTATGAACTGATATTAACTACAACATCCAATAGGTCGCATGAGTCTTGCATTTCGTTGGTCTAGACAACCCTTTGATCAAGTTTCAATGTAGTTGTTGTGGAGGACCTTGAGTGAGCAGGGACCCAAGCCATCCTTTCTGTTACAACTGCGACACTGTACAAACCATTTCACGCATAGCATCTTTGGAAGGGTGTGTTATTAACCAAGATGGCTCTCAAGTCGCTCTGCAAATTTGCGGTAACCATGTTGATGAAGTGCTGAAGCTCCACTGCCCTTTCATAGAGTTTTATAGCCATAGCGTTGTTGCCACAAGAAATATGCTGTTCGAAAAAAGGCCCTTTGGAGAGTTCACTGTGAACAGTGCCGGCTTTGTTATTGGGATCACACCAAATGTGTAGTGATTCACCAGGTCTTTGTAGGGTCATTGTTTGCTTGGGTGTAGCCATTTTTGGTGAGGTTCAGGGACTTTTATGTATATGGGTATCTTGCATGACTCATAACGGATGCATTACTCAAGGGAATTCAGCAAACTTTGTCTTCAAGTTGTAATACACATTCCAAACTTGAACATGAGAGAAAAAAATTATGGAATAAGGATTTGGATTGACACCATTGAAGCATTACAAGTGCTATGTTACATGTGAAGCATGCATCCAATTTATAGAGTGACAACCCTACCAACACCTTGTATTTTTGTGCCAAAACGTCTCCACTGTTGCAATGACTTCTACACTTAGTCTGTCTCTCCTTTTCTTGCATTCTGTTGAAGCCCATAGACTACTCAGATCGGGATGATCAAGCATTGCTTCCACTCTTCATGCATCTCTCGAGAGTTTCTTCAAATAACAAGGACATCTGTAGAAAGTAGACGGGATACAAGATGTTTGACGAGCACATCATACACATGCTTGATACAACGCAGGTAAGTGGTTGCGTAAACCATCCCGGTGGTTGCTTATGATTGAACTTTGGGATAGTTTACTTGTTTCATTTCTTGATACTTTGTTTTGTAGCCCAACCTAGCGTAGGCAGTCACCTACATCATCGTTGTCTAGCCATGATGTGCAATTAGATGGTTGCCGTGCTAGAATTTATTGGTCATCAGAGCCAAGATTATGATAATTCAATAGGATGAGGGGGGAGGAGCGGTGGCACATACACCTGGCTTTGTTGGTAGCCCTAGGCGGTCATATACATCATTAACTAGCCATGACGTGCGATTAGATGGCTGCCATGGGAGAATTTCTCACTCATCGGAGCCAAATAATTCAATGGGATGAGGGGGGAGGAGTGGTGGCACATACACCCAGCTTTGCTGGTAGCCCAGCCTAGCGTAGGCGGTCATATACATCATTGTCTAGCCATGATGTCGATTAGATGGTTGCCATGGGAGAATTTCTCGGTCATCGGAGCCAAGATCATAATAATTCAAAGGGATAAGGGGGAAGGAGCGGTGGCACATACACCCAACTTTGCTGTAGCCCAGCCTAGCTACCAAGGTGATCATATACATCATCGTCTAGCCATCATGTGCGATTAGATGGTTGCCATGGGAGAATTTCTCGATCATCAAAAAATGCTAATCTGGGTGGCCTGTGAACTAGATGGCCCCTCATGCAAAGTCATTGTTATTACGGTCAACTGAAGAAAGGAAAGATCAAAACAAGACATCAAATTAGCATTGAGTCGGTTCATCAGGGTGTAATAACAACAATAGTTCTCATTCTAAACTATTGTTATTACATCCTGATATACCGACTAAATGCTAATCTAAGCTTATGAACTCGATGGTCCCCCATGCAAAGTCATTGTTATTACAGTAGTCTGATTCTGGCTCAATGCTGATCTGAGACTGTGAATTAGATGGTCCCTCATGCACAATCATTGTTATTACAGTTTGATTCTGACTGAATGCTAATCTGAACCTATGAATTAGTTGGTCCCTTATGCATGGTCATTGTCACTAAAACAAGCTCGGTGGCTGTTTGGGATTTACATTTTCCCTATTTATTGGTTGGGATTTAGTGAAACAAGTGCGGTGGTTGTTTGGGATTTACTAAAGGTTATATTTTGTGGGGGTTGCAATTTTCTTAAACCAACAAAAATGCATTTCGTTGCCAGTGCCTACCTCCTCTAGCCTTAACTATCATACAACTAACCTGTCATATTCATCAATGTAATGTGTACGGAATCTATCAGTACACGGGTCTTCAAAGATGGCAAAGATCTCACAAGACGGCTTGATTTGATGTATTAGAACATGTGAACAATTACATCTTGGATAGCAGGAGAGCAAACTAGTTTAAAAACTCGACAGGTCTAGAGTGAAGGAACATCGGAGGAATAGAGATGGAAAGCCACAGAGGCAATAACATTTTTCCTGTAGCTTGTTGTCCTGAGCTTGATGAAGCCATTTCGCAAGGGGTCCCTCGACAACCCAAAATTGTTATAGATGAGATTGATCGCTTGGAGGAGGAACATAGAGTTCCCAAGAGTGTCATTCACAAGATGGTCATATTGCATGAGGAACTATGGGAAGGCCTTCAATACTATAAGAACCCACAGTTTGCGAAGTATGTTGCTGAAGGCTCCCACTGTGCGAAGTGTCGAGCCTGTGTCCTAGAATCCTTGCGTAAATATAAAGTCCTTCAAAGATCTCGGACTTAATCTCTTGGAATCTTGGATATATATTACCCAGGACTTTTTTAGGGGCTGACCACCCCTCTAATACAATTGGCTTTTCAATAGAACTTGAGTTAAGTAGTAAATTGTCTTCTTTGAAAAAAAAAATAGTAAATTGTCTTTGTATTTATCCATACTTAGATATGACGGTGGTCTCTTTTCAAAATGTAGAAGAGTAAAACCTAGTTGTATACTACCTGGGTATATAACTTTAGGGGCTGACTATACATTTGGCTTTTCTATATAACTTTAGTTTTAAAGCAATAATTTGCCATTTATCCGTCCTTGGATACGATTGCTTCACTCAATTGGACCTTTATAATTTGAAAATGTTGCATTTAGTTGGATTTGAAGGTTCTATTTTCTTATGACTGCTTCACTCATGACGTGCGATTAGATGGTAATTTTAATCGTGATATGTTCTTACAGTCTATCTCAGCTTAATGCTAGTTCTCATTCTAAACTATTGTTATTACAGCCTGATAAACCAACTGAATGTTAATCTAAGCTTGTGAACTAAATGCAAAGTCATTATTATTACAATCTGATTTCGGCTTAATGCTAATCTGAGCCTATGAATTAGATGGTCCCTCATGCACAGTCATTGTTATATTACAGTCTAATTTCGACTGAATGCTAATCTAAACCTATGAATTAGATGGTTCCTCATGCACAGTCATTGTCAATAAAACAAGCTCAGTGGTTGTTTGGGATTAATATACTATTTGGGATTTACATTTTCCCTTGTTTGGGATTTATAGATCAGGATTTACTGAAACAAGTGCTGTGGTTGTTTGGGATTTACTAAAGGTTATATTTTGTGGGGGTTCCTAAACAAACAGAAATGCATTTCATTACCAGTGCCTACCTCCTCTAGCCTTAACTGGTGTTTGAGCTAACCCAATCACGATTGCATGATGTTCTAACCACCGAGTTGGTTTAGGACAATCACATTAAGCCTGGCTCTAATGTTTGAGTTGAACCAGCCACACAGTTGCATGATATTCCAACCACCGAGCTGTTTAGGACAATCACATAACTAGTGTTTCAGCTGACCCAACCACGATTGCATGATGTTCCAACCACCGAGTTGGTTTAGGACAATCACATTAAGTCTAAGCCATCCTAGTTCTGGTGTTTGAGCTGAACCAACCACACGGTTGCATGGTATGCCAACCACCAGGCTGGTTTAGGACAATCACATTAAGTCGTAAACTATCACAAAGCTCAATCACAAACAACCAGTGGGCTAGTTTAGTCCAGTTGGTGGATTGTGTGCTCTTAGCAGTGATAGGCACCCAGAGTCACACAACTGACACAAGATCTTGGCTCTGATGACCAAGAAATTCTAGCATGGCAACCATCTAATCGCACATCATGGCTAGACGATGATGTAGATGACTGGGGCTACAAGCAAAACAGTTGGTGGATTGTGTGCTCTTAGCAGCAATAGGCACCCTGAGTTGCACAACTAACACAAGAAACGAAGGGGGAAAGAGTGGGAGGGTAGCAAGTCTAGCTATATAAAGGCCTTAAGGGCAGAGAAACAATTCACCACACCCAAGAAAATTTCTCTCCTACCCCCTTCCATGCTCTCTCCAAGCCCCCTTCTACCTCTATGATGAATCTTCTACTGCAACCTCGATGCCCTTTCATAATGCTGCCCAAGTCATGGGATCCATTGTTTGCCTTGGCTCTCCATCCTGCAACACTACACCAGCCATAGCCATGACCAAGGGAGTTGCAAGATGAGGAGCCAAGGGAAACGGGTCGTCGTTGAGTTCTCTCTGCCAGTGGTGCCTTGAAAGAAGCAATTCTTTGATAACCCCACCAATGCCTTGAAAGAAGTTGCTATGACAAAGGCAATTCCTTGAAAGGCTTGAAAGAAAAGCCTCATGACCAACCATGTTGCAAGATGGGGAGCCAAGGGAAACAAGTCGTCATTGTTCCGTGAGGCACTGGGAGAGAACCCAACTTGGTGTTGAGTCTCTCGTAATTGCGCACAACCTTCCGCATTGGGGAAGGAACTCAACTTGGTGATCAGCTCTAACACACTGAGAACATGCATCAATGGATTGGAACTCACCACCATATTGAGTTCCCTGTCGCTGTCAAATGTGGTGCTCGATTGAGCTCACCTCTAAGTTGAGTTCCCTTTTCTAGTACCTTGACTGCTAAAGTTGCTATGAAAAAGGTTATTTCAATTACGAGGTGCTCGTATTGTCCCCTACATACGAGGAGTTCCAGGTCAAAATTGTAAGAAAGTCCTACGTACGATAGCACTACAAGGTGCTCGTATTGTCCCCTACATACAAGGCACCAAGTCAAAAGTGTAAGAAAGTGCTAACAAGGGCAAAAAGTGACACCTAGTCCTACCACAGTGGTGGTGTTGACAAGTGCTTAAAGAAGTGTCACAAAAACAAAGTGCTAGCATCTTTGTATGTAATCTGTTTTGTTAAATGTTTGCTTCGAATGTAATTTATTTTGTTTCAATTTCGATGTAATACTATTATCGCAAAAACTATCGGATGTAATTTCTTAATGTAATTTCTTTTGTTTCAATTTCAATGTAGTACCAGTATTGCCAAAACTATTGTTGGCTGTTACTTTGGTAGTGAAAGTGGCTCTAATGAAGAACAAATGGCATATTTCTACCCTTGTTTACATTTTACTGCAACCATAGGGATCATTGCATAAGAAATTATTGAAAAAACTGTTCTTACTATAGTGAAAATGGTTCCAATATCCAGCACGGTGCATTAGAACTATGATAACTCCAATAACCTGCGCAGTGGTTGCAAGGAAACTATACTAAATTGTAAATGTCTACATTTTCCTTAGCTTAGAACTAAAATGGCTCCAAGAACATGTGTCATGGTTCAGAAATTGTTGCACAAGGAGTAATACAACTAAAATTTCTCTAAAATAGCACTATTTTCCTTGGTTTAGAACTAAAATAGCTCCAACATCTAGCGCGGTGGTTGTGGATATGGACCTTGAGGGGTCCCATTAGAGATTGACATGCCATGGTGGTCTTCATGCCAATGTGGTGGTCTCTCCATGCCAACATCATTGTTTGAACCAGCACGGTGGTCAGCGCAGCACAGCAATAGACGGCTTCATGCCAATGTGGTGGTCTCTCCATGCCAACATCATTGTTTGAACCAACACGGTGGTCAGCGCAGCAAAAGATTATGTTGCTCAGCGATAGACAGCGAAGCTACGTAATGACAGGTGGCAAGGCAAAAGTTTTGTGCTATTGTCAGGCCAATGTGGTTGTGCTCGAACCAACATGGTGGTCAGCACAACAAAAGATTGTGTTGCACAGTGACAAATGGCGAAGCTGCGCAAGCAAACATGGCAAGGCAAAGGCTGTGTGATGTAGTTAGGTTAGAGGCAGAGCAACAGTCTCTATGCTCATGAGTAAATGCATATAGTGCCATGTGTCGAGCTCTGCGCTATTGACCATGATAAGATTGTGTCTCATTATTACGCCAGTCTGCATTCATGATGTCGTGAAAATTTCTAGCGAGAGCATGGATCCACACAAAATTCAAATATTCACCCAAAAGCGCATCGCGTCGTGGCCCCAAAAATAGTTCCGCGATTGGCTACACCCAAGCAAACGTTGACCCTATACCAATGTTTGCAGAGCCAAGTGGTTGCATTCCTGTACATATTTTTTTTTCAATAAGGCTCTTGCAACAAGTGCTACCTCTTTCAGTAGTACATGCTTTCATTGTAAATAAAACTCATGCTCCTTTGGATTATCTTTTAGTAGTACATGATTTCATTGTAAAGAAAACTCATGCTCCGTTAAGTTATCAAAAACATTACTCTTTCTAAAAGAACAATGGTGGATTTTCACGCATTTAATTTAGAACTAAATGTTGAGTTCATTGAAAAATATCCTAACAATACTGGCATCCTCATTCGCTTGTCGACAATATACCCAATGTACGAGTGCACCACCTTGCTAGACATGCTACAAGATCACATGAGCACCACTATCACCAACAATTTGTGTGAGGCAAACATTCAAAACTCCACATTAACAATAAGCGAAATTGAGAAAAAAAGAGAAGCCATTGCAACGCTTTTACAAAACTCTACAAGTTCGCAACAACTTATCTATGATTGCTTGCAAATATTCCATGCCAAGTTTGGTGATTTTTTTCAACTATTTGAGTCTAGAAATGGCAAAATCATGAAAGGCTTGAAAATTGGAAACCCAAAAAAAAACAATAAAACCCCTCTTCCTAGATCAATCAGTGCTCCCAAATACAATTGTTCCGCTCATCCCAACATGGAAAAAAGGGCTTACAAAAAATGGACTGTGGAAGACGAGATGAGTTTATTACAAACAATTTAAGAAAACATTGACAACTGCAGCAGCTGCCAATGCGCTTATCTTTGAGAACAAACAACAGCAAAAAAGCTACAGTGTTGCAAAAATTTAAAACTAAATCTATAGATTGTGGGCAATCAATTCTTCCAGACAACATTTGGAACTACTAGAACCTATTGTTGCTGAAGAACAAGCGAACACGTCCAATCTAAATGCACCCGTAGGAAATTCCATCCAACCAAGAAGCAAAAGAAAAGTAGCAAAAGCAAAAGCAATGTTAGGTGTGAACAAAGCACAAAAGAGGTACTACGATAAAATCAAAGACACACCAAGCTTAGAATGTCACTACTGTGGGTGTCTTACAACAATCAAGGCAAAAATGAAACCTGCAGCAAAATCACACGAAGAATTCATGCAAGCTAAAGCATTTATGGCTAGAAAACATGCCACTTGAGAAATTTCCTTTATGCTCCCTTTGTCATGGACACCTTGACAAGGCAACAATCCCTAAATTTTTAACTCACAAGATATGTTTTGTGGTGAAAACAAAACACACATCAACCTTAAACAAGTCGAGGAACGGTTAGTTTCCATAATAATACCATTTGCACAAATCCAAGAGATAACGTACGAAGGCCAACTAGGTTCGTGGAATGTGGAGTAAGCGAGATGTAGCACGAACATGACCTGCCATGTGGGGTTGAGTAATAGCAGCCACAGTAGCATGACAAGTTGCCAAGGCATCTGCAGTGTTTCTCTTCTAGATAGACACATAAGAATGACGAACACTACTAAGGACTGTTAAATTACACAGCACAGCGGAACAAAAACTGAACAAAGAATAGAGAGTACACAACAAACTGGAGATGAAAAAAATTTTCCTTCAATACTGATGTAGTACAGATAATGGCTCCATCTACCCGTGCGCTCCTACAGTGGAGCTTAGATGGCGATCTAGACAGATACTAGGTGAAGAGCTACTAGCTGGAAGATCTCTACTGGAAGATCTGATCTAGTGCAATGGACTGGGGAGGTCGCCTCTTTATAGCTATGAGGGTGGTAGTCGGATCAACGTAGTCGGTGGAACCGACCTAGTCGGTGAAGCTGACCAGTCAACCTAGTCAGTGGAACTGACTAGTCATCCATGGAATATTCAGGGAATATTTCCTATACCGTTGCCTCAGGGGCTCTCGCCCCCGAACCCCCACTAGGGAGGCCGCTGGCCCCCAGGCCCCAGCAAGAATAAGGGGCTCCCACACAATCACCTTTCTACCATCAACGATCTACCATCAGCAAGAATAAGGGGCTCCCACACAATCACCTTTCTACCATCAATAATATTTTTAGTTTCAAATCAATGCACTTCATGGATAATAGGTGATCACTCACACAAACACACAACTATTGATGATTGATGATAGGCATTGCAATATCTTAAACTGTGTATATCTCTAGAAACAATAGCAAATCGACCCAAGTGTAATTCTATTACTATGGAAACTGTGTTTTCCTCTGTGTGTGGTGATTATAATTTATAATGTCTTGTTTTCACTACAGCTTCCAAATGGACCTAAGGTCAATTTGCAATCTTGTGTGGCTGTGTTAATGTGTATATGTCCAAGAATATGTGATTGTGTGAATCTATGTATGTCTAGAAACAATATCAAATCGAACCAAGCTTGATTTGATACTATAGAATTTATCTTTTGTGTTTGTATGTGTGTGTGTTGTTATGTGTGTGGGTGTGGGTGTGGGTGTGTGTGTGTCACATCATAATGCTATAATGTCTGACGTTCACTGCAGCTTTTAAATCAACTAAAGGTTGATTTGCAATCTTGTGTGTGTGTGTGTGTGTGTGTGTGTTCATCCTACATTTCTACTTTCCTTTTACATAATTCAATAAAATTCCATTGAAAAATTCAAAATCGCATTACTTCATTAATTCCAGGAACCCTCGACCATTTCTTTAGTCAAACTATTTAATCACCTCAAATGATCCCTTCATAACTCCAATAATCACACTCATCTCATATGAAATATTCCTAAGTCACATAACTCCTAAGTCTTCTCAATTCCACACAAAGGAACTAAAGTGTATTATAAATATGTCTATTAGCATTGCAGAATATGAAGTTTTGATGGTATAAGCAATCATATATAAGCTGGAAAGGGGGTATAAGCTGTTCCAAATATGTCATCATCATTCCTCTTGTTCCAAATCCCTCATGTAGTCAATTGGGGTGAAAAAGTGAACAAGTGTATATATATGATCTTCCCAAAAAACTAGTTACTAACGGTTATAACCACGGATCATTAAGTTTTCTCAAAATATTCATGTGTATGGTATATCCACACATAGGAAGGTCTTCTCTCAAAATTCTCAGCTCTATCCAAAGGTTGTATGCAGAAGAACAACTAATATTATAAGTTATGTAGATGTATCTATCTATTCAGTAAATGGTCATAAACCTCTTCATTAAGTGGCAGTAAACATTCCTGATAACAAATACAAAAAAATAAGAGTGGTTCCTACATATTCTTTTTAACAAATCCCTCGATACGTGATCAAGGATAGAAACATTCATCTCCCAAGCTTCTTTTTTACTGTTACTCAATGAGAGGACAGCTATATGTCTAACTCGTATTTTCAGTATTATAATGCAACATACAAAAAGTTAACTTCAGTCTACATGGTCCATACAACCTTACTATGTCCTCAACACTTTTGTACTTCCATTACTGCAAAGCATTACTTCTCAAATAAAAAATAAGAAGACAAACTAGTTCTAGTCCTCCCCTGGTTACTTCTTAGGTAGTTTAAGGAAGTAGTCTACTCCACTTTGGCAAGTACTGGAGCTGCATATGCATGTCGATGATGGCTAATATATTCATCGTCATGCCAGTAGAATTATCGGGTCGATCTCCTTGCTAGAGTGAAAGGTGTTGTCATATACAAACCATATCCCATAGAAAAACTAAGCTATGTTGCGGGAGAAAGGCCGAGTCTCTTATTTACAACCAACGTATCATCTAATGGGATCTACAGACAGTACACCATTGTCATATATACCGCGGTATATCTTCTTGTAGATCAAATGTAATCTACCTCTTCTTTCATTTATGCATTTATACACTGCTCATAGTGTTGGCTCACTCATCCTCACAGGTCCGGGTGTCTCAGACCGCTTATGAAGTGGGTAGTACATAGAAACAATGTAGTTTCAACCACTGGGCTGGTCAACAACTAATGTTTGTTTAACCACACTAGTTCAAGACAATCACATAACTTGTGTTTGAGCTAAACCAACCATAGTTGCATGATGTTCCAACCACCATGATGGTTTAGTAAAATAATAATATATTATTTTTATGTTGTGAAATAGATTGTTGTTAATTTTTATTCAATCTTGTTGGTTCAAGACAATTACATAACTAGCGTTTAAGCTAAACAAGCCATGGTTGCATGATGTCCCAACCACCAGGCTGATTTAGGACAATAACAATATATTGCCGTTCTATTGTGAAATATATTATTGCTCATTTTTATTCAACCACGTTAGTTTAAGACAATCAGATAACTTGTGTTTGAGCTAAACCAACCATGGTTGCATGATGTCCTAACCACCGGGATGGTTTAGGACAATAATAATATATTACTATTCTAATGCAAAATATATTTCTCTTCATTTTTGTTCAACCACACTGGTTCAAGACAATCACATAACTGGTGCTTGAGCTGAACCAGCCACACTGTTGCATGATGTTCCAACCACTGGGCTAGAATAGGACAATCACATTAAGTCCAAGCAACCAATAGGCTGTTTTAGGCAACCACTGACTTGCATTGTATCAAGCATATATATGATGTCCTCGTCAAACACCTTGTGCCCCATCCTCTTTTTACAGATGGCCTTCTTATTTAGAGAAACTCTCATTTTTTCATGCCAAAACATCGTCATTCTAGCAATGACCCACACTTCAGTTGTCTCTCCTTTTCTTACGTTTTATTAAAGCCCATAGATGTCTCGGATCAAGATGATCGTGCATTGCTTTTGCTTTGTGTTCAACCATTGGAACCAATTTTGTCCTTTTGATTGACAACATCTTTGACATTGTGCGCCCAAGCCATTTCTCCTTTGTTTTAGGGGACACCAACATAGCTAATGTTGCCCTCTTTGTAGGTAGTTGATCTAAGCTATGCACCCCTTTCACTTTCTATAGGCCATTTCTCAAGTTAGAGAGCATTGCCTCTTGGGCATGCATCTCCCGAGGTTTTCGTAGGTTGTCACTCTACGAACTTTAGGAGGCAGGTTAAAGCTTATGAAGACTCCAGACTAGTATTCACCTGAATGGCCTAATGTTGCTACCTCAAATGCTCCCACCAACCCTGACACCATAGCTCGTGTTCTTTGCTCCAATGGTAATGATCAAATGCATGCATCTGCAAATGGTTCCTACTGTGCTGATCTACGATGAGTCTTCTTTCTTCTCATTGTTTCTCCCTTTGCAAACTTTGCAAAAATGTCTTCCATTGCCGTTTCGATACCATACCATTGCTTTCCTCAACCCGCAATCTAATCCTTGTGCCTTGACCAAGCTATCGGGTTTGATGCTGTGTATTAAGAAATGCAATGACCTTTGGCATGCTTATGATCCTATAGCAAGCAAGTGCATGGAAAAAGAAACAATTCAAAATTGTAAATAGAGTTGGATTTATTAAAAGATCTTTGCAGATGCACAAATTGCACATTTTCAACTTTTTCCATTCTAGGGTGAATCTAGAATAATACTATTATGGCAAAAACTATCTTTGGATGTAATTTGATTTATTGAACTTTTTCTCAATGAGGCTTTCAGCAATTGTTGAGTTGTTATCCTCACCCGATGTAATCTCGTTTCAACTTTAATGTAATGCTATTATCACAAAAACTATCTTTATATGTAATCTCTTTTGTTGAACTTTTTATATAATACTATTATCGCAAAAATGTTACCACATGAAAATGCTTCTAAAGAAGCATAAATGGCATACATTTGCCCTCGTTTAGGATTTACTACAGACATTGTGGTCATTACTGGTTCTAGTCATTGCACAAGGAAATACATTTTCCTTGGTTTAGGATTACAAGAAGAAGTAAAATAGCTCCAAGGACCAATGTGATGGTTGTAAGGAAATGCATTCTCCTTGGTTTAGGATTAACTACAACTAGCACTAAAATAGCTCCAAGAACCAACATGGTGGTTGCACAAGGATATACATTTTACTTGGTTTATGATTAACAATTAACCATTTGTTTAGGATTAACTGCTGTTAACTACTTGTTTTGAACTATTCATTGCACTCTCATTACAATATAACAACATGTTGTTCCAACTATCGGGTTGGTTTTAAACCTATGTCAGATGGCACACTAAGAACATAAATTAAGATATTCAAAAATGCAATTGCTGATATGCCCCTTGAGGGGTCCTCTTTAGGGGAAAGGGCCATATTAACATGCCATTGGAAATATATGGCATGTCGAGCAAATGATGCAAAATATATGAACAAAAAAACTACATAAATTAAGATATTCAAAAATGCAATTGCTGATATGCCCCTTGAGGGGTCCCCTTTAGGGGAAAGGGACATATTAACATGCCATTGGAAATATATGGCACGTCGAGCAAATGATGCAAAATATATGAACAAAAAAACTCTATTATTGTGGGACTCCAACACAGCTCTCATGTGGCAAATTCAATTAAGGTCTAGGTGGTTGCAAAAGGAAATACATTTTCCTTGGTTTAGGAGTAGCTACAACCAACACTAAAATAACTGCAAGAACCAACACAGTGGTCACTCCAAACCAATTACACCACCTTGTTAGTATAATGGTCATGAATTAGATCTGCATGGGCTTTCACAAGTCTAGATCAGTATGCTTGGATTTTCATGTGGAAAAGCTGCTTGTGGATGGCAAGTGGCAAGCTATGTCAAAAGTCTTGCGGATAGATAACAGGCAGTGACCTATGGCAGCGGGTAAATGATAGATGGTGAGTTGTGGGTGACAGGTGGCAGAGAGCTATTCTAGGTCAACCCGTCGACTATGCAATGAGGAAAAACTGTGAATAGTCTTACGCACAAAGATGCATCATAGAGACTACATAAAGGAGGTATAACTGCTCATGTAGTGATGTGTGTTGAGCTCTGCAGTGTTCATAACAACAAAGTCTGATAGATTGTGTCTCATTATTAAGCTAGTGCAGTAATCATTATGTCTAGAAAAAATTTGACAAGAGCACGAGTCACTCGCCCCAAATTCAAAATATCACCCACCAACGTGTGACATCGTAGCCCTTAAACTGACCCTAACATAGTTTTGTGGTTGGTTACACCCAATCTTGCATTGACCCTCTACCTTTCCCCTTCTTCTCATGAGGATTCACATTGCATTGCTCCCATAAGGAGTGGCATGGAGTAGGAGGCTCCATCAGCATTCCTCCAAGATCCCCATGACAGGTCAGTCATGTTAGAGACTACACAACAAGTGGATTCACATGGACTAGCTCTTAGTAATGGTAATGGTAAATACCTTCTCAAGGTTGCGAAGAAACTTTACAAAATAGTATGGCAAGTTTTCCTTGTCAAACTTAGGTAAATCCACGATCTTGGAATAAATGTCTTGTCATAGAGCCTTAATAGCCTTAACTAGCTCCTACGATATCTAATAGCAGGCCTATAATCGCCTTCTAACAAATGTTGATTGCTTGGGTTTTTTGGCATCTAGGTGTTTGAAGGTGTGAACATGGATCTGATTAACTTGTTTCCCAAAAGACAATAAGCTAAAGGTAAGGGATTGGAGATTGATTTCCATGTTGAATACATCTTATAAAATCATTGCAAAGGCCCTCTCTTGCAGAATCAAATTAATTTGTATGAAAGGCTAGTTAGTAAATAAGACTAGAGACACTTTTTAGAACATATTGAATGCTTTCTCAACATTGCATTATGCTACATCTATTGGCTAAATATTCATTTTGCTAGGCTTTGATTTTGTTGATATGGTGAGGCAAGATTTTATGCTAGCTACATTGGACACATTGGGACTTGGTGGGGTCTTTTATAGGATTATGGGTGCACCATTTAGTGCTCAAGTATGTCCTCAATTATTTGCAAATGACATGGTAGCTCCCTCTCTAGAGTCACAAGAGAGTTGTAGATTATTTGTGTAGTGCTATAGAAATTGTGTGTGGCATCAAGTTCTAAATGCAATTGGGCAAAGATATCGTGTCTCAAAACTAACAAAAATATTGGGGCTCAAATCTAACTCACAGGTTTGGCCTAGCTTGCTGGATGCCCTGCTAGTGAAATGGGTTGATAGGGGTATAGTGGTACATTAATTGGGTGCCCCTTTGGGTGTAGTTATTTCCTTTAGGCAACATTTAAATTGTTTAAGAAGAAGGTTGGGCAAAAGATAAGAGTATGGCATGGGACTATTTTGGGATGCAATGCTAGGGTCCTGATTGTTAAACATATATTGTTGGCCACCACAACATATCTTGCCATTACTTGTTGGCAGTTTAAGAAAGAATCATTAGTTGGAAATTATGAAAAATGGGGGGGCATTAATTTGGGCTAAGGACAGAGACAAACATAAGTGGCATTATATTCCTTAGGATGCTATGATAGTTTGGAAGTCCAAAGGTGGTTTGGGCATCTTGGATATTGACTTAAAAATATTGCCTTGATTGGTAAGTGGATTCCTCCATTATTGAAAGCCAAGTGTCATGGGTTGAGTCTTGTAAATGGTTTGCCTTCATGGTGATGCAAGCTTGTATGAAGGAATTTGCTAGAGTTGGGTGGTTACTTTATAGGGGAAGGCTTTGGGCTAGATTGATTTTGTTATCTCCTAGATCTAGGTTTATGAGGGATTCAAGGTTCGCCATCAGTTGTGGGAAGGTAAGAGGGATTGCTAGAGGTCTATCTTATCTTTGAGGAACTGGTATGCTTTGTTTGACAAAAAGGTGACTCTGATTTAAATGGTTTATTGAATAATATTTTCAAGGGATGGCCTACTTATTGTCTCTCTTCTAAATGTTGGAGGGTCAATCCATGTAGTTTAGGGTCAATCCATGTTGGAGGGTCAATCCATGTTGGAGGGTCAATCCATGTAGTTTAGGGGCTTCTAGACTTAGGAAGATTACTGCTAGAGAATTCTGTAGGAATTTGATGGAAGATCAATCTCTGATTGCCAAATTGAATGAAAAGTGGAAGTTTAGAAGGTCTTCTATATGGTAGAAGTGGTATTTAAAAGGGATGCCAAATGGGTAAGACCAATTTCTTTCTATAGAAGGTAATGCACAAATGGTTGCCATTAGGACTAAGAATGTTGAATTGGTCTAAAGTTGATCCATTTTGCCCACTATGTGGGAGTGTGTAGAGAATATTATTCAGTTGGTCTAGTTGTGTTGTGTCATGGAGAGTTTGGTGTCAAGTTCTAGGGGCTATCACGAAGATAGGTCTAATGAGACGGTTTTCTATCCATACTAATTAGAAGCTAATAGTTTTGGGAGATATTGGTGGGTTACCGTCAACCTTAGCGGCATGCTACCAATAATTCAAGCTACTATGTTGCTATCTCTATGGAGTATGTTCACTCTTTTTCCTCATGTTTACAAGAACTAGAATATTAAAGAATATATTTTTAAATTGAGTAATTGTGGTTGAACTCTCTTTTGTTGATAAGCCCTTTTCATTTGTATGTTTTGTAGTCCGAGTTGAACTAATAGAACTTTGAGGTAGCTTTTTCTTTGACATCATGGTATCTCACAAGAAGTGCCAAAATGGAGTAGGCATATATTTATACTTCTCATTGTTGCTAGTATGCCTACTCTATGCCTCTTCTTGTCATTGCTACTAATTCTCCTACTTTATTTACATGATATTGTACTACAGGTGCAATATAGGAGAAGGGAAATGTAGAGGTTCAGATTAAGAGTAGTAGAGGTTTAAATCGTGAGCAAAAAAGGATTAGGATAAAAGTAGGAGAGGTCTATACAAGAATTAGCAAAGGTTTAGAGAAAGAGTTGTAGACATTAAGAGGATGAGTAGCAGGCATTTAGAGTAGCATTACATAGGTTCAGAGCTAGAGTAGCAAAGATTCAAATCAAGATAGATGGATATCAGTTTGCAGAGTAGAAGCAATAGATGTGTACAGGTTAAAAGTAGAACAATAGGACAACAATGGAGAGAAAAGGAAATGGAAGTCTAGATTCTTAAAATTTGAGATCCTTGAGACCCTCTAAGGTTCAAGTTCTAGCATTGAAAATGTGTTTCACAATTGGTCCTCCCTAAAATTAATCCAATGTGCCACTCACTTTTGGCAATAGGTAGTGAGCCAAATCTTGGGTTTAGACCACTTACCAGGGGGTCTCGGGGGGGTTACTCATAAATATGTAAGCATAGGACATGGGTTCAAATAGAAGGAGTTGTTTAAATCCCCTTTTTGCATATTTTTCACATACATAAGGGTGTCATATAAAAGGGTTTTCCATAGATTGAATGGAAAAGGGTATGTTTTATTCATGATAAATTTACAGGGATTGTATAAATAAGCCTTGAATATATATGGTTTATACATAGAGACCCTCCCAAGTAGGGGGGTTAGGATTTCCTTGGACCCCACCATGACTCACCTAATATCCCTAATTAGATTACCTAGTGCTTTCTTACTAGACCCTCTGAAGACCCCAAATCTTTCCAAATGACTGGGATGGATGATCTTAAGGTGGGCAAACTTGAACTGAACTTGCTTCTTTTTGGATGCCCCTGGAGAAATGGGATCTCAAATGTCCTCGTAAGGAATGGATTAGGGGAAGATTATAAGACTTAATTTAAGCCTATGTTGAGGAGCCATAATGGAGGCTCCTGTGGGTTTGGTAAGCTCGAGGTGGTTTTGCAAGCAATAAAGAGCGAGGAGCCAAAAAAACGTCTAACAAAATGTGGATATATTCAAATTGTCAACTCAAAGATGGTGGGTTTGGTGGGCATCCAAGGTGATGGTTAGTGCAAGTGGGAGAGTTGCCGCTCCACGTGGCAAGCTTGCACAAGACAAGATGTAACCTTCTCTAGTCACATATACATGTACACAATCATGGGGACAGTGCCACTTGTTGCCCCCCATTTTTACGTTTTAAGTATGCCTTAAATGCACCCCCACATTTTGAATTTTACAGTGCTCCCTTCCTACTTCTGGTGGTTTTCTTTCCCAAATTTACGGTATTCCTTCCAAATTGAACCCACCATTTTCAAATTAAAACCACCTATGCCCTAAGCATAGTAAATGCCACATGTCACCTCAACATGGCATTGCCCCACACAAAAGAGCCCTCTCATTGGTACACCTTAAATCCCTCTCTAATCCCTTGAAATTAAGAAACACTAATTGGAAGCTCTCTTGAGACTTCATTTCTCCCCTAATGCAAGTCCACCTAAAATCCTTAAAGTCCTTGAACCCAAACGTAGGAATCTAGATGAAGCAAAACCAAAACTATCAATCTCAAAGCTCTAAGTTTGGATTAAATGAATTTGAGACTCCACAAAATTGTAACCCGAAACTCTGTAATGATAGAGCAAGTGAATATCAAATGAATCTAGAATCTAGGAGAATTGCTCTTAGATTCCAAATCCGATGCATCCAAAACCAATGCATCCAAGATTGGTCATACTGGCAAGGTTTTTGAAGCTTATTCAAACCTTAGTGAAACCATATTCAGACCAGAGTGAAACCAATCATCTAACCCTAGAATCTAGAATGTGGACTCCACAATTCTAAGACTAGAAGTGAAATTGGGAGGTACTATTCAAATGATAAAATGTGTAAATCTAGAACCCAAGACAAAAAACCTATAAGTGTAGAACTTGGAACCTGAGACCAGTGATCTTGAAGCCCGAAGCTCACCCGGAGTAAGTGCATCATGCAACCCTAGAATGTGGAACCTAAATTATGCAAACCTAGAACCAAAAGTGAAGTTGGACTATCTAGATTCAAAAAGTAGGACGTGGAAGCCATGGATTTGGATGCAGGGATCAAAAACCCAATGCTCCTGAAAGCTAGGATAAGTACACTCAAGACCAAGAACTAGTGAACCTAGATCTCAACACACCAAAAAAAAGAAAATCTGGAACCCTAGGTTAATAAGTAAGAAAGAGCAAATCAAATTTTATACCAACCTAAGTTAGCTTGTGTGTGTGTGTGTGTGCACGCACGCGTGCACATGCCTACGTAAATGCACGCGTGCCACGTGCGCATGTTAAAACTAACCTAGACAAACCTAACCATTAATAAATTGATCCCCATTTGTGACCTAAGACCAGTGATCTTGAAGCACGAAGCTCACTCGAAGTAAGTGCATCATGCAACCCGAGAATGTGGAACCTAAATTAGGAACCTAAATTACGCAAACCTAGAACCAAAAGTGAAGTTGGACTATGTAGATTCAAAAAGTAGGACGTGGAACCCATGGATTTGGATGCAGGGATCAAAAACCCAATGATCCTGAAAGCCTCTACCAAGAACTAGTGAGCCTAGATCTCGACACACCTAAAAAAAGAAAATCTGGAACCCTAGGTTAATAAGTAAGAAAGAACAAATCAAATTTTATACCAGCCTAAGTTAGCTTTTGAGTGTGTGTGTGTGTGTGTGTATGTGTGCACGCACGTGCGCACGCTTGCATGCGTGCACGCGTGCCACATGCACGTGTTAAAACTAACCTAGACAAACCTAACCATTAATAAATTGATCCCCATTTGTGACAACATACGAATCCTTGCATCGCAAAATATTTCTTGGTAGGAAACCTTGCACTTGAAAAAAATCATTTTTTCGAAGCATGACAAATCTTCAACATAAGGCATAAAATATTATATTATTTTCATCATAGTAGAAAGTGTCTCTGAATTCCTTGGAGATGGACTAAATCTATGTAAAAATATATGTATGTTATGTCAATGCTTTCCTATTTTCAATCAAGGATTTTGGGATTCAAATTTAGGGAATCTAAAGTTCAAATCCAAGGGTTTTGAGATCTTGAATCAAGGTACTAAGATTTGGATTCAAGGGTTTTAGGATTGAAGCTCAAAATTTTGAGACCCATGTTCAAGGGTTCTCAGACCGGGGTTCTAGAGGGTTTCGAATACATGATATTGAAATCGTAGCATTGCAAAGTTTTACCTTATGCACACAATTTGGCCTTTACTTGAGCAATCGTTCCTCCATTCTCACAGGGTGCCAAGTTTGTATTTGCAGCAATCTAACCATGCATTGCAAGACTGTTGTAGGTGAACCAACTCACCTACCACCATCCCAACAAGTTAGTACTTTTCATATTTGTTTGTAAAAGATAGAGTTCAAGTTTGTTAGGAATCCGATTTCTGGGTTCCAAAACACTGGTTTTCCCGGTTTCCAAGATCAGTGGTTTTGGGTTCCAAGGGTAGAGGTCCTAGGTATATCGGGAGTACAAGGATGTGATCCAAGACCTTGAATTTATATAACTAGGACATGAACCTGAAACTAGTACAAAATGTATCTGAGACTTGAAATGAGAAAGGGACCTGGTATCTAAAATTCACCCATCCAGTTGTGTGCACCTATGTGTACCTATGCACATGCATGCATGCCCACAATACCTCAAAAACCCAAATACATACACAAGGATGAGATAGTATGTCACGTGATTATCACACAAATGACTTATTAATGGAGGCCTTTTTCCGAACCCAGCTCAGTAAAGGGTTTTGCATTTCTGAATTTAATGTGTTTTTTTAAGGTTCTTTTCTTATGATAAAGCACTAAGACAAAACATTTATGAATTTGATGCATTTTTTAGCTTAATCGTTTTTTTAAGCACTAAGACAAAACATTTATGAATTTGATGCATTTTTTAGATTCTTTTCTTGCGATAAAGCACTAAGGCAAAACGTGCTTAAGTATGTTTTGTGCTCCAAAAATTGCTAAGGAGGTAATTACATGACTACATGTAATTGACCAAATATGACATTCATCCTTTGTAAGTAAGGCACCCGAGCGGATTGGTGATTGTATTAAGAGAATTATTGAGTTCTAGAACGTTACAGAACGTCTGCGAGTAGATCAGAAATAGGATAATTAAGTACAACAATTTTGAATTGTAGAGCATTTAGAACTAGCTTGAAGATTGATTCATTCTTGGAGACCATTAGGCTATCCTGGCAGTCTCTGAGAGCACATCAGGCTTGTTCTGCTGCTATCCCATATTGGGTCCTCTGAGATAACCACCAGCACAAGTACTGCAGTTTACAAAACTCCACGCGTATCTTCCTGAGCACAGCTTCAAAGCTGCTGATACTTGCTTTTGTATAATAACAAAACACCCTAACGATTTTGATGATAAGACAACCAAAACACTCACCAGTTATATCATTCGGATATAAAATTTTCATTTTTACTTTACTTGGCTTTATTGACAAGGCATCACTGTCGCTCCTACAGAAAAGTTGTTCACAATACTGCAGCAAGCATATGCCTTTCAAAGCTGGAAAAATTGAAACTGGGGAGCTGTCATCACAATCATAATTCATAATAATCATGTATGAATGCCTTGTTCCTGTATAAACATTATTCACATTGGTGTTCAATACCACATACAGTTTCTGAGTCTCCCTTTTCCTTATGAATGTAAAGGAAATCAATGAAATAATCAGCAATGATGAGCACACAAAAATGCCCTAACACCTATTTTGAGGTTGTTCTCGCACGAGTCCTAAATTTCGACCCAAACCCAGTATTTGAAGCCATTTCACAGACATTTACAGACAAAATGTACACAGTAAATATTACATCATCAGAGCCCATGGTAATCTCCATTGGCATTTCACATTATTTCACAAACTATGGAAACTCTCAAGGACCTTACTGGGATCTAGTTGGCCACTGTAATAGCTAGATGAAACAGCTGATATCTCATGGCGACCTTTCCACTCCTCTCCAGGCTTTAATGTGATGGGCTTCTCTATTGCTGCAGCTTCCACACAGATCATGTGCTTATAATCCTCGTCACCAAAATCTGCTATAGCTTTTGATTTCTTCTCCCAAGGATTCCAAACAACTGCATAAGAAGCATAAGGTTTGGAAAATTGGCCAGTCGTCATACAATTCAATTGCATTCGCAAATCAATGAGATATCAATATTAACAGCATTAATTTCAACCTTCAGAAATATCACAAATCCTGCAGCAAACTTGACTTTTCACCCCTTTCAAAAAGAGGAAAGCAAAGCCCACCTCCCTTATCCAGTGTGGTCTCTCCACACTGGAAGCCATAGGCGAATAAGATGAGATCATGTCCATGAGATTGTGTTATTTGATGTTTCCTTAGATTAAGGCATATGACACTCTGGAGTGAAGACAGATGAGAGGAGAGTGTCACCTGCATCAGGGAGCCCTTGTTTCTTCATTACAAATGTCCTTTTCTTTTCATGATCAATTATAGCAATCTTTGTAGGCGTGCTCAGGTACACTCTATCCACCTGCTCAAACAGGACCATTAAGACCCTGCTAGCTGTTTCTATGAAATGAATGGGGCAGAATTAAAAGGTATCGTACCTCAGTTTCAAAAGTTAAAGCATCGCCTTGCTCTGTGTAGCGTGTCCTATTCTGTAGATTGTCAAGGTAGTTCAAGGTTTCTAGTCCTTCTATCCGAACTTCACTGCAAAATTTCTAAAATTATTTCTGTATGGAGAAAAGAATACTCTTGCACTACCTATTCTGTGGAATGTTGAGAAAATGCAAGCTTTCCAAAGCATCATTCATGCGCCCGCTATTAGCATACCTGGTGTGAGCAAGAGACATTATCTACGTGCTGCGCGTGCTCTGAATACAGGGTGCAAACAAGGGTGAAGGAGGGAGAGACACCCACACCACAACAAGAAGCTGTCTTTTTACAATCTGTACAACATCATCCTTTTTTTTCCAGGCACACATCACACGTACATGTATGGAAATCCAAAATCTCCAACTCTCCAGACACTTCCCCAAGCCCCCTCTTCACACCTGGTCCTGAACTTAATTAACCACTCTATATCCCCCCCCCCCTATGGGAACACATGCCCGCACACTTGCATTTAATTACATATCTTGGCAACCAGTAACCTGATTGACGCGGGAACAGTCAAACCTTGAAGCTCACCCAACACTACACCTCCCTCTGGACTCCATAGCGCAGGTGGACTTACAAAACAACCCAACACATCTTCCTACACAATGTCAATAAAACCCACTAACCACCCCTAGAAGCAACAAAAATAAATTTTCACATAACATTTCTCCCCCAGCTGCAGAGTACGCAAAGGCACAAAGGCAAGACAAATCCGCAAATAAGCATGCCTCAAAGACACCAGCAAATTGCACATCCAACTCACAATCCTCAAGCAAGAAACACCTATCAACATCAACCTCATGAACTCCAGCTTGCGCATTTATCAGCATATCCTCATCACATAAAGGCATATCCAAATGCATTCCAAAATTTACTGCTAACTGATACAATTCATGGCTTGTAACTACAGTGGAACTACTCAACACCGCATCATGGTTATCCAATTCAAAGGGCATCCCTACCTGCAGGTATCCACAAGGCTCCTCTAGCCTCTCATCTGCAGTGCATCTCTGACTCATGGACTCAACAATGCAAGCATCATCCTCACCATCAAACAAGCCATTCAATTCACCATCATAAACATCCTCATACTGAATACATGCATCTGAATATTTGCTCCCAGAAATGTCCTCTATTTCCTGGATATCCCTAGGTATTGGGTAAGTGGAGGATCTTTTGCTATCCTCCTTGGTTTTTTATGATATCTTGATCATTCTTCTTCGCATCCTCAGCAGTTTCTCTTGTTCCAACCAACCTTCACCACTGCCAACTGTCACATGTGACATTTCCTCATGTTCCTCATGCTGCTTAACACTCCCAGTCTACCACAAAATAGTTGAAGAAGACTCTTGTACCTTGAACTGCTCAACCAAAGCATTTGAGAAGGCAACCCAACTGCTCGTGACTCTCCTACGCAAGGACCTGTACCACATAAGTGCACTACCCTCAAGAAAATCACCCAAGATATCGGCCCATTTTTCCTTGGGCCAGTTGTACGAATCCCATGAATGTCAAAAAACCCATAAATACACCTCAGGGTCCTCCCCCCTGGCTCCACAATACACTGGCAAATCCATCAAAGGTAAAACACGAATTGTCTCCCAGCAAACACCAACCAGACCTCCAACCTATCCCAAAAGCATGTCCACTCTATAGTATCTCACCACCTTACACGTGCATCAGTTCACCATGTGCATCTACCCCTGCAAACAATCAGGTATACTGACCATATAATGCACCTCATGCTATCACTTGGATGCCTACATCAGCTTAGCCAAATCTCTAATACCAGCCTTAGTGGCTGGTCTAACTCTTGCAGCAGCGTACAGCTTCTTGTCTTCAACCCCAGCACACGTATGCGCTAAGCCACCCACATCGTGCTTAAGGAAGGTTCGAGAGCCACCCACACAACAGCTTGTTATTCCAGATGCTCTCTCAGCATAGCTCTATGTTCCAGCCAAAGCTTTCCAACCCAGCATCCTCAACATATCGATGTGATGCCCCATTTCTTCGTCCAAAGACCCACAGCGTGCTCACGATCCCGTCTGCTCGTCGACCAGCTAGCCTCCAGATCTGTCAGCTGCTATGCTCTAGCCGAGATAGCATGACCTCGGAAAGATCGCGGGCATTTTCTCTTAGATGACCGACTTTTGTAATATTTTATGTGCGTAAATAAAATGGTCAAGGGAAGTAACTGCCAAGGTCCTAGGTGAGGGTGTATTGGCATCGACTAGGTGGTTCTGAGTGCTAAGGCCTAGGTGCACCTAAATGTGTAATAATGCCAAGGGGCAAATGTTTTAATTGTGCCCCAAGAGAGGGGTAAATGGTGTACCAAGCTAAAGGTCTAAAATGATGACATGTGGCAGAGGGAACCATCTAGGGAGTTGTGGGCTTGTGGATATGCATGAGGAAAGAAAATTACGTATCTTTGGTGTACATGCAATCCACAAGGAGGCTGGGAGGATGTTCGAGATGCCAGCGCCTGTGATTTTGGATAAGCTAGTGAATCAACGAGAAGAATGAAGGATTAGAAAGTGTTTGTTTCATTTGGTATCAGAGTGGGTGAGCGTTCATGTTGGACGAGGAGTGCGTATGAAGGGAGCGCAAACGCGGGATATGTGACGACGACACAGCCAAGCTCTAGGCTTATCAGCTGTCGCAGGAGCGGAGGGTTCTCGTAAGGCAGGTGACGGAGGATTACTTTGTGGAGAGAGGCTGGCGACGGGCTCTGACGGACTCTTAGCGACAACTGGATAGAAAGAGAGCGTTTCATTTGCTATCGCCTCATCCTATCGCGCTCTTTCAATTTGTCACCTTTGCCCTCTGCTGCATCAGTTTTCTCTGGACGCATCCCGGTTGTTAGGCCTGTCAGATTTCCTTCGGAAGAGATCAGGTTGTTAGGCCTTTCAGAGGTGTTGGCGGTGTCAAGCGTATCAGTGGCCTCATCGACGAAGGAATATAGCCTATCATTTCGTTGTGATTGACTCTGATACGAATGAAGGAATAGATAGTAGAATTAGCCCGTGAATTGACGAGAGAACCAGACAGCCAGCAAAAGTCAGGCTTGACGAAAGGAACTGAAAGCGAAATAGGAGCGTGTCATTTGGTATCACCCTGATAGTGATACCGGCACGAGCGGCTGATCAATCCGAAACAGAGAGCGGGCTTCGGGATATCTACGTTATGTGGAGCTTCCAGGGAGCATCATTTATTTCTTCTATATAAATTTTAATTTTCAATTTCTGAAAAGGGGAATCTGAACTGAAAAAAAAAAAAACTATTTTCCCTTTTGAAAGAATGGAGATAGAGGGACAAGATTCCAAGGTAAATCCTGGTGAATCTAGAGCGCAGTCTACATAAGAAATGTCCCATCACACAACACCTACTCTAGTGGGTAGAATTTCTGTATTAGAAGATGCTTTACAACAGATCATGAACCAGCTGCTTCAAGTGAACGCTGGTCAAAATGAAATTAGAGAAATGGTGCAAGCCTTGTCGGCTAAACCATCTAGAAATGAAAAGGGCAAAGCTCTAGCAGAGCCAGAGCCCAGTATACACTCATCAGAACGTGCGAAGGTCAAAGTACCTATTATTACCAACTATAGACCGAAAAAGTACGCTGGTCGGATGACCGAGCGCAGCTCTGATGTAATCGAGGTTTGGTTACACAAGTGGGAAGAAGCCTTCGCCATTTGTGAAATCAGATCTGATCTAAAGAAAATCCGCGAGACCACTCACCTGTTTATTGAGGCAACGGATAGGTGGTGGATTAAGCAACAGAAAGATCAAGTTGCCCCTACCACCTGAAAAGGGTTTAAGGATGAATTTAAGAAACACTTTCTTCCACTTGACGAAGAGTCCCCAGCTTGGGATGCTTACAGAAACCTTCGCCAGAGGAATTTGTCAGTGGCAGAGTACACTGACAAATTCAGAGAATGTGTTATGAAGATAACAGACTCTCTTCCTATGTCGCTTCAGTTGAAAGACTATATCTATGGACTGAACGACAAGATTAAAATGGAAGTTCGGGCTAAATATGTGACTACATTAGATGAATCTATTGCAATAGCCCTGAACTATGAGGATGCTTGAGGCAAGGCTAGTGGGTTTGTGCAGGCAGGGACTCAGCATGAGTACCCGAGAAAAGGGGGATTTCAAAGGAAATGTACTTCAAAGACAAGTGTCTCGCAGCCAAGTGGCCAAACCAAGCAGGTGAAGCCGGTTGAGGGACCAGCAAAGACAAGTACCACCGTTGGGGTGAAAAGGAAAGTAACTCCAATGGCAGCTCGAGCTTGCTCAAAGTCCTCGTTGACCCCTGAGCAAAAAGAGAAAGCTAGAAAAGAAGGATTGTGCTTCAGCTGCCTTCAGCGACATCAGTGGAAAGATTGTCTACTAAACAAAGACCGTCGCACGGCCAATATGATAATATCTGAATGCGACACGGAAATGCAGGAGAGTCCCAATGTGGAACATATGCAGATGCAATTGGCGGGACCTTCTCAGAGATTAGTACCTGTGTTGTTAAGTGTGTCTGTTACTAAGTTAGTAAGAGGTGCACCTAATAACATCCTTTCAAAGCCCGCAGCAACGGGGTATACGTTTTTCGATGAGCCCAAGTTGATTACAATGAAAGGGCAAGTAGCCAATCATGATGTGATTGTGTTGTTTGACTCAGCGTCAACGCACAATGTAATTAACTCGAAGCTTATTGAGAGGCTCAAGTTGAAAACTAGTCCGTCTGACTATGCTTATACGGTCAGGATGGCGGACGAAAGTTCAACTGAAGTATGGGACTAGAGGGTTACCCAGTTGGAACTTCGAATACAAGACTATGTTGAGAAGCTGGACTTTGAGTTGACCAGGCTTGCTCACGCAGATATAGCCCTAGGTATGGCTTGGCATTTTTGAAAAAATCCAGCCATTGATTGGAAAAAGCATATTTACCAGTTCAAGATGAACGGGGTAGAATATGTTTTGCGAGGTGAAAAGGATTTACCTCGAGGACCATTGATTTCAGCCATGGAAATTCGGAAGACTCCGAAAGAATTTCTATGTTTGTGTATAGCATCGGTAGAGTTGGATTGATGATGCGTCGACTAGCACTGAGGCTACCCAAGATGGGAAAATGGCCGAGTTGGCTAAAGAGATATCGGAGAAGTTCTCTGATTGTTTTAGGGATAAGTTACCTTATGGGTTACCTCCAGAGCGGAATGTTCAACATAAAATTGAGCTTATCCCGGGGGCAGAACCTGTAAATAGACCTCCCTATAGATTAAGTTTTACAGAAGAAACGTATAGGTCATCTCTGTCAGAGGTAGACTTCTGCGTACTGCTCCTGCGAGCTTCCCCTCCCCCCCTCGCCGTTAGCTCTACCTCCCCCTAGCTCCTCCCCTCGCCGCGACCACCCCCATCCCTCCCCCTCCGCCCTCGACCCCCGTCCCCCCTCCCCCTCACCCGCCGCCCACCTCGCTGCCCCCTCGCCTCGCCTCCGCTCCAACCCGCCCCCTCGCTCCAACCCGCCCCCTCGCCTCCGCTCCAACCCGCCCCCTCGCCCCCGCCCCCTCCGCTCCAACCCGCCCTCGCCCTCGCCTCGCCTCCGCTCCAACCCGCCCCCTCGCTGCTCCCTCGCCATCTGCCCCGCTCCAACCGCCCCCTCGCTGCTCTCTCGCCCCGCCCCTCCCTCGCCTCCACTCCCCCCCCCTCTCCCTCGTCTCAGCCGCCCTCACCCCCCCCTCCGCTCTCTTCCACCCCGCCCCTCCGCCTCACCTCGCTTCACCCAACCCCCCCCCTCGCTTCACCTCACCCCCCCCCCTCGCCGCTCCGCCTCACCCGCCGACCCCCCTCGCTTCACCCGCCCCCCCCGCCTCCATTCCGCTCTCCCCGCCCCCCGCTTCACCTCTCCACCCCCGCCACTCCAACCCCGCCCCCCCCGCCCTTCCGCGCCCTTCCGTATTCCCCGCACCCCGCAGCCTTCACCCCGCCCTCCGTTCCGACCCCCCCGCCCCCTCACTTCGCCTCGCCCGCCTCACCCCCAGGCTCCACCTCCCGCTTCGTCCCCCTTCTTGGGTGGCAGCCTGTTTTTCCTCATCGGAAGCTTGCAGTTAGTCTTGGCGGTATGGCGGCCCCCTGCCCAGATCCGGAGGCCCAGTCGGACCCTCCCTCTCCAGATGCCTACCGCGTTATCCTGACAGAGCAACAATCATCTCGTGTTAAGGAGGTTGCCATTGACTTTGCTCGTACCTCTGTTTACGGTAGAGTCATTGGACACTCCCCCTCCAGGTCTACCATTAGGGACTGGCTCCAGTCCACTCTCCTGCTAGAGGATGGCCATATTGAGGAGGTGGCCCTTATGGGAAGGGGCATCTTCTGGCTCAAACTCTCCAATGAGAAAGCTGCGAGCAACCTGATTGCCGGTTCCCCCACATCGGTGGATGGGAAGATTATCATGATAGTCCCGTGGTACCGTGGATTCAGCGCAGCGGATTTCAATGTTCGGTTCCGTATACCTCGCCACCCAGTGACACTAGTTTTTCCAAGGCTTGCTACTGAGTTGCGGCCGATTGTCAGGGACTTGGGCTCCCATTTTGGCTGGGTTATGCACGACACCTTTGCCGACGCGGTGACCACGGCAGGAGCTCCCCGAGTCCGTGTGGCTGTGGCGGATCCTGCGACTCTCCCTGCAGTGATCGAGATTGTGACAGGTGCCGGCAGCATCACCCAGAGCATGATAGTCACCGGACAGCCAGGTCAGTGCCTGCGGTGCCACGGCTTTGGGCACTTGGCGGCTGCTTGTCCACGCTTCGCCAGCTGTCTCGACCCCCCCCGCCCCCGTCCCCTCCGCCCCCACCCCCCCAGACAGCCACGTCAGGAGGAGCCGAGGCAGTCGGAGTCTGGTCCAGAGGTAGTGGGCGGTTGGACCGAGGTTCGAAGGAAAAGAGGAAAGAACAAGAAGATTTCGGATAAAGGCAAGGAGGCAGAGGTTACCCTTCCTGCAGCAGCACTCCAGAGACCTGACAGGCAGACGCCCCAGGGACCTGGGAGAGCTTCTTCTTCGACGGCAGCCCGCCCTCCACAGCCTCAGATCCCCCTCTCTCCCGCTCCCCCGCCTTCTCCCCAATTTCCCCCCCCTTCGCCCGACCCGCAGTTTCAGCCCCCGCCTCCTCTTCCTCAGTCTCCTCCTCCTCCCCCTCAGCCCCAGTTCCAGATGCATCCCCATCCCCCCCCCTGTCCCCCTCGCCTCTCCTACAGAGTTAGCTGCACCGTCGGCTTTCCAGCCGAGTGCAGCCCCCGCTCCACCTCCTCCACCTTCTCCGCCAGTCGCCTCCGTGGAGTCCGAGTCGCCTATCCCGCAGCCTCCTCCCCCTCCCCCCCGCTGGCAGGACACCCGGAGTCTATACCACCAGTGGAGCAGGCTCCCCTTCCCGCTAGCCCCTCAGTGGCAGACTCAGCTGGGTCTCAGCTCCAGGAGAGAGAGCTTCCTCGAGACTTTTACAGATCTGGCCCCTGGGACTACCTGGATGTGGCCGACCTTGGGACCTTCCCGGCTTGTCTCGACATTAGTATCTTCCTGCTCCGCAAAGGGGCGGATGGGAAGATTGCTGCCTTGGCTCCCAGGGATGGCCCTAGCTTCGCTTTCACGTTCCTCAGCGATGGCACCGAGACCTGGACAGACGACTCGGTTTGGGAGGCTCTCAGAGAGCAGACACACGCCCAGGTTTGCTCCTGGATAGGCCCGTCCGGTGGGTAGCTTCTCGAGACTCAGTGGTCCGAGGGCGATGTGCGCCTGCGGTGGCGTTGCACCGCCAAACGCTTCCGACTGATTGTGATCCTCAGACCCCCCCTGTCATGGCCTCTCCCCCAGGATGTCAGAGCTTGGTCCCAACAGAAACTCCGAACCTTCTACGGGATGACCACTTCAGAGATCTCGAGCTGGCTCGAGAAAGCATTTGCTCATGGCACCAGAGGCCTCTCGCCATTGCTGAAGGTGTTGAAGAACGGGCAGGACGACCCCGTCTCCCCCGCCAAACCTTCTCATAAGCGGCAACACCTCCATTCCGATATGTCTGATTCTTCTTCAACTTCGACCGCGAGCAGACAGTTGTTCGCAGCCCCCCGTCCCTCTCCATGAGCCTACACCTCGTACCCTAGAATGTGAACGGGTTTCACTCTTCGGGCACCCGTGGTCCCAGGAAGCTCATTTTGCGACAGGAACTTCAGCCTGCAGTGATTGGTCGATTGGATGTACTTTTGCTCCAGGAGCACAAGCTTTCTGCGGCTCATTCCCGTAGCTGCGGGAAGGTTCTCCCTGGACGTTCCTACACTTATTGGGAGCCTTCGATCGGCGCACAGGGGAGGAGTGGGGGTGTCTGTACCTCCGTGTGCGAGCAGTTAGCCCAGGAAGTTTTCGGTCACGGCACGTTGATCCCAGGCCGAGCCCTTTGGGTAGGCCTGAATTTGGAGGGATCCAAAATAGGAATCCTCAACATTTATGCTCCCACAGACCTCCGATGCAGAGCCACCTTCTGGAGGACACTTACAGGGATTCTTCCAGACATGGATTCCTGGATTGTTGGAGGAGACTTCAACAACCTGGAGTCCTTGGAGGACCAGCAGGGCAGAGATCCGGAGTTCACAGGTATGGCTCAGGCAGAGCAGTCAGCTTGGGACTCTTTCATCTTCGCGACAAGAGGGAGGGACAGTTGGAGAGACCCGTCCTTCCGGCGTTGGCACGGGAGCCTGGACTTCTCTTGGGGCTTCCGCAGGGAAGGAGGCAGACTCCTGGAGAGGCTTGATAGATTCTATGTCAGTGATTGGGCCATCAGTAGAGGCGGCCAGGCGGGTATAGTTCCAGGGACGACACTCTCCGCCGACCATGCGCCTGTGCTCCTATCATTAGATTCGGCAACCCAGACTCTCCCCCCCCGATCATGCAGGATTCCCGACTCCATCTTCTCGAGGGTGGACGTGCGCAGCAGCATTTGCAGTCTTTGGGACAGAGACTGGGGGGAGGGCGTGGATCTGGTAGACTCGGTCGCGCAGGCTCTGCAGGAGTCCAGCCAGATCTGCCAGCTCGCAGCCCTACAGGTTCGACAGGATTGGTGGGGCAGAGAGAGAGCTCTTCGGAGGGACCTCGCCTCCATTCAGCGACTCCAGCAGGCTTCCCCGGGCTCAGAGGAGCTTCGGATCCAGGCCCTTCGAGCCAGAGCCCTCCTGGAGGAGACCCTCCAGCGTCGCTCCGAGTTTTCCTATCACGCCTCTCTCTCCTTCTGGGCCCGGAAGGGTGACCGGATGTGCAGGGAGTTCTTCAGGACGCATGGCCAGAGAGCTGCAGGTGATCAGCTTCGGAGTCTCAGGACAGCGGATGGTCACATCGTTACGGATCCGGGGGAGGTCCTGGGGTTGGCCACTGACTTCTACAGGACCCTCTTCCAGCAAGAGCCGCTTGCCCCTCGTGCTAGTCGTGCCCGTGAGGAGGTGTGGAGGCACATTCCACCCCTGGTCCAGCCTAGCATGCAGGCGACGTTGTTGGCACCGTTCACCTCGGATGAGATGTTGGAGGCCTTGATGGCTATCGACGGACAGAAATGCCCAGGTGAGGATGGGCTATCCCGAGCATTTTTCACCTCCTTCTGGGACCAGATCCATCAGCCCCTCCTTGCAGCTCTGCAGGGGATTTTCAGCAGCGGTCAGATGCCAGAGAGCCTTTCCTCAGGACTGATTTGCCTCATCCCGAAGGGAGGAGATAGACAGGAGATCCGCCAGTGGCGTCCGATCACTCTCCTTACCACTGCCTACAAAATCCTCGCCAAGATGATCAGTGCTAGAGTTCGGCCTCTACTCCCAGACCTCGTCCATGACACTCAGACAGGCTTTGTCCAGGATCGCAGTATCCTAAATAATGTCTTCACCTTTTCAGAGGCGGCGGAGTAGGCTCAGTACAGCGGATCACACCTTGCCATTTTACTTCTCGACTTCGAGAAGGCCTACGATCGCGTGGACTGGTCCTTTTTGGAGGGGACTCTGGAGCGGCTAGGTTTCCCGGCAGGTTGGATTCAGGGTATCTCAGCTTTGTACAGGACAGCGTCTAGCAGAGTCATCATTGGAGGCAGGATGGGTGAGCGCTTTAGCTTGGAGAGATCAGTACGTCAGGGCTGCCCCCTGGCTCCTTACCCGTTTCTCTTCTTCGCCGAGGCCATGACTTACTACCTTCGGGCGAGGTCCACAGGGCGCAGGGGTGTTCGCCTTCCACTCCGGGAGGACACGGAGCTTTTGGACTCGGAGTACGCAGATGATACAGCCCTTTATGTCCAGGACGATGAGAGGATGCTAGAGAGGGTGCGGATGGCCCTGGAGGTTTTCTGCTCGGCCGCTGGTGCGAAAATCAACTGGAACAAATCAGTTGGTTTTCTCACAGACCCGGGGGCGTGTTCTCAGTGGGGGCGATTTTTGGGTTTCAGATGGATTCCACGTGGACAGACAGCTAGATACCTTGGCTTCCAGGTTGGCCTAGACATCACGCCAGCTCAGCAGTTTCTCCCGGTGCTAGACTCCATCCGACGGAAGCTGGCTTTCTGGAGCACTGCTAAGCTCTCCCTTGCAGGTCGTGCCTTGGTAGTTAACCAGGTCCTCCTAGCCACGGCTTGGTATGTGGCTTCCTGCTGGTGCTTCTCGAGATCCAGCGTGGCACAGCTCAGGAGGTTGGTTCGGAACTTCCTTTGGTCTGGGGAGGATGGGCATAGAGATACCAGAGCAAGGGTTGCTTGGCAGACAGTCATTCTTCCGCAGGCTGAGGGTGGCCTGGGGGTCATTGATCCAGAGCTTCAGAGTCAAGCCTTGTTAGGCAAGCTTATCATTCGCGGTTTGACCCCAGGGGGACAGACGTGGAAGATGTTACTTCAGCAGGGAGTCGGCTCTTGTGTCCCGCGCCGAGGTGGAGAGTGGCTACCGTCCCTCAGGTGGATCTTCACCTCCGCCCCGCTCACTCAGCCCCGCTCCCCACTCGTTCGTAGCCTCCTCATGGTTTGGAGGCGGCTCCGCCTCAGTCTCATTCAGTCCCCTCCCAGCTGTCAGGAGGAGATCGATCGCCAGCCGCTTATCTGGAACGGTCAGGTCAGAGATGCCGAGGGCCTTCAGTTGGGGGAGAGATCACATATCAGGTGGGACGGCTGAATGAGGGGGCCAGCCCGATCCCTTCGTGTTTGGAGGGATACGTACAGACATCTGGAGATGACTGATCTTGCAGACGCAGCTGGAGGTGCACGTGGAGCCCAGGCGAGACGCACGGAGATCGACGGTGCGATCCCAGCTGCTTGGTTGGTTCCACCTGAGCATCAGATCCTCATGCCTGGTGACACCCGTTGGCTGGGACAGTTCACCCCCCGTGGCATTCCACTGGTGATCGCAGGACGTTTGGACGACTCCTCTATCTCCTTCTTCGCGGTTTCTGGGGATGGATGACTCAGGAGAGAGGGTGCGCTCATCGACCCCCTACTCTCGTGGCAGAGGGTTCGGGTCGTAGGCCTCTTGGGGAAGGTCTGGCGTACCGACCCTAGCATCGAGCAGGACCAGGTGCAGCTTTGGCGTCTTTGGCTCTGGGAGGGGCGGGCCTTGTCAGAGCTTGAGTGGGACCCAGGAGAGTGGTGGTGGCCAGAGATTGTGACAGGACAGGGGCCGACCTCCTTCTTCGCCTACAGTACGACTCTGGGCAGGCGAGTTCTCGGGAGGATGCAGAGCCGCCCCCCCACCCAGCGACCCAGCTGGTACGCACAGGGTATTTCTAGGTTCTTTTTGCAGGCATTCTGGAAGGCCTTGTGGGAGAGCTGGCGGCCGCGAAAGATCTCATACTTCCTGTGGCTTCTTGCCCACAAAGGTCTTCCAGTGGGGAGCTGGTTGAGGCAGATAGGCCAGGACGGTTGCTGCCAGATTTGCCATGCGGATGAGGAGACACCAAAACACTGCCTATGGAGCTGCACTCGCGCCCAGGAAGTGTGGAGGTGGACTTTTGGGATTCTTACTCGTGCAGCACCAGAGCTAGGATTGATCACTTGGGGCGCGTTCTGTTGGTGCAGCACCGCACCTGGTCTTCATCACTTATTCGAGGCATGCCAGCAGGACCCCACTTTCCTTATTACACAGGGGACGTGGGGACCGCTCGAGGGTATCCCACAGCACCTAGCAGAGGCTGATACAGGAGTCCGGGAGAGGCAGCCAGTCTGGGAGATTATTAGCAGCATCACAGGGTGGCACATCTGGACCTCGCGCCGCGCGCAGATCCTAGGTGGCACCTCCTTATCGACTGCCCAGATCATGGCGGAGATTTGGAGTGAGATTATTCATACTCTCAGAGGCCAATGGGACCAGATTCACGGAGACTCCCGGGCCGGTCAGGAGAAGCGGAGACGCTTCCTCCGGGCTTGGGACACACAGGGCCTCTTCTTCGCGCAGACTACGCAAGGCCTTCGGTGGCATTACTCACCACCCCGATGGCTGTTCATTCACACTCGTCTTATCCCTCCGTGAGAGGATGGTTTATTTTGCTACCTTTTAGGGCTGCGTCCGATTTGTGAACGCAGCCCGTCAGCTATAAGCTGACCTCTTGTATCTTGTTCTCGAAGTAATATAATTAGCACTGTTTTTTCGGCAAAAAAAAGTTTTACAGAAGAAGCTGAGGTGCGAAGACAACTGAAAGAATACCTCAACCTGGGGCAAATTCAACCCAATTTTCCACCTTTTGCTTCCCCAGTGATATTAAAGAGGAAGAAAGATGATACTTTTCGCCTCTATATAGATTACAGAGCATTAAATAATATCATTGTTAAGCACAGGTATCCGATGGCTCGGATCGATGATTTGCTAGATGCATTACATGGGGCCGTAATTTTCAGTAAGATAGATCTTAAGTGTGGCTACCATCAGATCCGTATTAGAGCCGAGGATGTGCATAAAACCGCTTTTAGAAGCAGGTTTGGTCATTATGAGTTTTTGGTAATGCCCTTTGGACTTACTAATGCTCCAACTACATTCATCATGCTTATGAACGATTTACTACGTCCGTATATCGGAAAGTTTGTAGTACATTTTATTAACGATATTCTGGTATTCAGTAAAAGTATTACTGAGCATCATAAACACTTAAGAATAGTGTTGTGGTTCAGATGCGGGAGATGCTAGCACTTGCGAGAGCTAACATCCGCCAAGCTATGGATAGAGCTAAGGCGTATGCGGATGAAAACTGATCCGTTAGGGAATTTAAGGAAGGAGAAAAAGTTTTTCTCAGAGTTCCTTCGCTCTCTAAGTCTTTGACTGTAGGAGAGTGTGCTAAGTTATCACCTCGATACTGTGGGCCATGGTTAATTCTAAAAAGAATAGGCAAGGTAGCCTATAAATTAGAATTGCCACCGGGGTGTAAGGTGCACCCAGTGTTTCATGTTTCTCGTTTAAAGAAATTTTTGCATACTGGTGACTCACTAATCGAAGGTGTGGTTTTGTTTCAGGAGATAGAGGATAATGCAAGACGCAAACCAACAAGAATCCTGGACCGAGGAACAATGCAAGTGCGCAATCGGAAGATACCCACGGTGTTGGTTGCATGGCATGGTCTGCCTCTATCGGAAGCTACCTGGGAATATTGGAAGCTACCTGGGAATCCGTATACCAGTTACGGAGAGTGTTCCCAGATTTCATCATCGAGGACGCTGATGCTTGAAGAGGGAAGGAATGTTATGCTCTAGCCGAGATAGCATGACCTCGGAAAGATCAGTGGGCATTTTCTCTTAGATGACCGACTTTTGTAATATTTTATGTGCGTAAATAAAATGGTCAAGGAAAGTAACTGCCAAGGTCCTAGGTGAGGGTGTATTGGCATCGACTAGGTGGTTCTGAGTACTAAGGACTAGGTGCACCTAAATGTGTAATAATGCCAAGGGGCAAATGTTTTAATTGTGCCCCAAGAGAGGGGTAAATGGTGTACCAAGCTAAAGGTCTAAAATGATGACATGTGGCAGAGGGAACCATCTAGGGAGTCGTGGGCTTGTGGATATGCATGAGGAAAGAAAATTACGTATCTTTGGTGTACATGCAATCCACAAGGAGGCTGGGAGGATATTCGAGATGCCAGCGCCTGTGATTTTGGATTAGCTAGTGAATCAACGAGAAGAATGAAGGATTAGAAAGTGTTTGTTTCATCAGCCCGTTCAGTCACGCCAACCAGGTGCACCGTGAGTTCAAGCTCCATGGTACGGAAAGATGGGACCAAACCAGAGTCTGTAAAAAATATCACTCTTTGATTTCGCCCTGCTTATCTCCGTGGGCAGTTATCTACTTCAACACGGTTTTTTCTATAATCGTTCCAGCTACAAGCTCCCTCCGTACCAAAAGCTTGCTGTGAACTTCAGCTCTCGCTCTATGACCTTGAGACTCCACGCTTTTGTCTTCCTACCTAACACTCACCACGCTATACAATTCCCTTCGTCACAATTCCATCCTCACTTTTCTAGGCGTTCTTCGATCTCTCCCTTTGTGATCTCATGCCTACCCGGCATCTCCACCAAAAATGTGAGCAAGAGAAATTATCTACGTGCTGCGCGTGCTCTGAATACCGGATACAAGCAAGGGAGAAGGAGGGAGATAGATAGATAGATAGATATATATTAACATCTCTAAAAGGCCAAACGGCCTATGAGACTAAAACAGTTGATACATCTGCTAGTGTTGTCTCATCAAAGAGAACAAAATAAATAAGCTGAAGGCTGAGAGCTACTAAAGGTACTTACAGTCAGAGGGACTGCAAGTGACCCAAAACTAATGAAATACCAAGCAAGTATTTACTAAAAGCACCAATTGATCAGCATAGGCAGAAAGCTAATCAATAAAAAGGTTGCACTCTTCTTATGTCAAAAATTCCAATCATGGGCAGCTCTAGGATCTCATAACTCGGTGCCACACGTTTCCGGTGTTTGGCAATGTGGCACGGATCCGATGAAGATATGGGTGCCGGGCACGGGGTCTTGGGGGCCTGGGCCTCGGTGACCTGGATATGGCGATGGCTCGGTCCAAAATCACACCACTAGAGTGGCAATCTGCCTGTGGAGAGAGACCCACACCACAACAAGAAGCTATCTTTTTACAATCTGTACAACATGATCTTCTTTTTTTCCAGACACACATCACACGTACATGTATGGAAATCCAAAATCTCCAACTCTCCAAACACTTCCCCAAGCCCCCTCTTCACACCTAGTCCTAAACTTAACCACTCTATATGCCCCCCTATGGGAACACGTGCCCACACACTTGCATTTAATTACGTATCTTGACAACCGGTGACCCGATTGACACGGGAACAGTCAAATCTTGAAGCTCACCCAACACCACACCTCCCTTTGGACTCCATAGCGCAGGTGGACTTACAAAACAACCCAACACATCTTCCTACAAAATGTCACTAAAACCCACTAACCACCCCTAGTAGCAACAAAAATAAATTTTCACATAACACTGGTCAAACCATTTTCCCATAACACATCTGTCTATGTAGATGCTACTTTTGGCTTGAAAATGAACAGAAATGCCGTTGTAAGGACTATGGGCTCTCACAAATGAAATTCACCTGATGTCTGATACTGAGAAATAGGTGTGGAAAGCAACTGTAAATGAGAATGGCTTGCTGTCTGTATTTCGTACACGTGAAGTCAGTGTCAGATCTCCACCTGATGATAAGGCAACACGAAGTCGGAATTCAAAGCTGCAGCAAACCCAACTTTTTATAAGTATATAGACAATAATTTTAGCCTGTCCAAACCAATACCTGTATTTACAACGTGACCAACAGATAAAATCAAAGCCAAAATAAGTACTAGTAACTTAAACCCTGAAACTGGGTGGAATTGCAAGCAGAGAGAATCTTGTCACTCATAAAGATAAAAGCTAAGCATGGAGAGACTTTTGATGCCAAAGGGAATTGATAGGAGGAACATAATGCAACTTCTGTTAATAGCTGCACATTTATGCTACCTAAGATTAAACGATACAGATGGACACCTCAAAATCTGCTGAGTGGTACCAGTAAGGCCAAATCTTTGTATCTTCATCAGTCGGCTTTAGGATAAGGTCAACTATGACCTTGTTGTTGCTTGTAGATAAAGGCATGGGATCAGGATCTAAACTCCAAAATCTATTCCGAGCAAAGCCATGCTGCTCCGTCAAGCCAAGGTTGCTGAACTGCAGGGTATGTTGTAAAGGATGAGACATCCAAGGAAGCCATTTGAAATCCAATGTGGATCAAGGAACGAGGATACCTGAGGGAAACAAATAGGAATTCCTCCTCTGATAGCTTTAGGTGGCTTAAACACAGCCTGTTCAATACGCATAATAATATCAAGCTGTGAGTTTGCTCACAGCAGATTCCAACAACAAATTTTATGGAAACTAGAAAGTCTATGAAACATAATCGGTGTGCATAATATTGAATTGTGGTTTTGGCATATCTACAAAGTGGAAAAGGTGGCTACACTTGTGAAATGTGTGTACGTGCGCTCTTGCTCTTAATTGTATGCATGTGTGCGCCTGTCCACGTGTGTGGCCATGTGCATACATGTCAGGTACACCCACGCAAGGTTGTAGTGGGGTCTGGTACCTAGGGGTGCACGTGTGTGCGCGTGCATGCTATAAGGCAGGGATACACTGTTAACAAGGCACCTTACTGCTGACAAAGAGTAGCTCCTCCCCACGGTCATTCTTCCAAGATGTAACTTGACCACCAAACAGATGCACCTGCATATTTTCATTCCATAAGATTAATACTTTCATTGCATTGTTAAAAAAATAGAGCACTCAGTAAATGGGAACAAAACCGGAGCTCTAATTCAATCATTCAACACAGCTCTGGAAAGAGAGAGAGAGAGAGAGAGAGAGAGAGAGAGAGACTTGGACATGTCATGTTAAGGCTATGTCAAATGCTGCACATGATGGTGATGTGTGATGCTTGTGAATGAACTGTGTGCCAAGAGAAGTCATTTGAGGCTTGCACTCGCCCACTAAGCTGTACTCTTCTGTCTTTCTCAAGGATGCTTGCACTTGCCCACTAAGCTGTATTCTTCTGTCTTCCTCAAGGATGCTATTCAAGAAATGGTACTGACATGCAAGCTGTCACATCTCTTCACAAAATGTAACCACTTGTTTGGTAATTCTTTGTTTCCAATTTTTTTATTTTGGAATTCTCAATTCTTGGATTCAGCAAGACTACCAAAATATATAAACATGCTTTTCTTATTGTTCAGAAAGGTACTAGTTTGCTAGGATGTAGCATTTGACCAGCATGGGGGTTATGGGTGTTAGTGCCCCCCGAGTTGAGAAGCATCCCTATGAGAAGAAAGACTGCGACTCATCCAAGTACCTGAATCGGGGTATAGAGAATGTTTATAGTACCTGAGCGGTGAGCCTGTGAGATGAAAGAGACAAGGAGATACAAGACAAGACAAAAGACTCAATAGGCCTACACAATATGAGAGTCTACAACTGATCCTGGACTGGGACCATTGGATTGGTTTAATTATCAGAAAAAGTCAAAAAACAAATCGGTTTTTTGACAAATTAGAGGCCACCGCCTGGGCCTATGGCAGCACTCCTAGACTAGCATGTGGCAGGTCCATTCTTGGCACATGGCATCCGGGCTACAATCCTTGGACAGGGATAAGGGAAAGTTTCCTCATAGCCCACCAAACTCAGTCTACTTACAATCTTGAAGCCAGCCCAGCCCTTAGATTCCTTCTAGGGAAGAACTCGTCCTCTTCCTGAGGGGGAAATCAGTCACCTCCTAGGTCTATATAGGTAGAGGACCCTATGCATTTGCAGCTCTCCTCCGATTTTTCATGGAGCCTTGAAGCTCCCTTGCATTGAGCCTCCTCCCCCCCTCTCCCTTGGAGCCTCTAATGCCCTCACACCCACTCATTGGAGTTGCTACTACTACTGCACCTCTCTTCCCCTCTTGGAACAGCAGCCACCCGCTCTTTTCGGCAGCATCTCTCCCTTGCAACCAGCCCTCTGCTCAGTTCATCCAATTCCCTGCTCAGTTTACAGCCATTTATCTGCTCAATTGCACCCAAATCCTGCTCAGTTTGCAGTCATTTATCTGCTTCGTTTGCAGCCAGCTCCCTGCTCATTTTGCAGTTATTTATCTGCTCAATTTCCAGCCCCCTCCACAGCTATCCATCTGCTCAGTTTGCAGCCAGCTGTCTGCTCAATTTGCAACCAGCTCAAGTCTTTTCTAAGCCTCCTTAGCTGTAACTTTTCAAGTATTTCCAGGGAGAATTTTGCCTTGCATACAGGTTTTGACTAGGATGTACTCTCTGAGTTGTTCACTGCAAGAATGGTTGTGAAGTATAAGAATTTACTGTTACTGATGCTTTGAAACATTCATTTTGCAGGCACCATCCCTCAGGATTGGAGACGCCATGTAGAGGAAAAACAAAGAGATTAGTCCTTCTTGGTTTTGTTGTAGATAGAATGACCTGTTGATGTACAGTCTGAGTTCTAATCACAGTTTCTGTCTAGTTCTGCAGTCAATCTAGGTTAAACAAAATCCCCAAGTTTAGTCTCAAAATTCATCAAACATTGAGAAGAGTTCTACCTTAATACTTCAGTCGTATACCTACTTTACTGTATGAAGAGTGACTAGATAAGAAGGTACACGCACGCATGGACGGAAAAAAAAAGAAGGGGAGGGGGGGAACTTGACTTGGCCCTTTTTTTATTTTCCCTGAGAAAAGAATCTTCTATTAGTAAACTTGAGAAACGACACAGATCAGCAACCAATGGGATGCTTGACCAATTACCAAAAAAAGGGGGGGGGGGGGATGGGGGCTGCCTGCTTCTCAATGTCCCAGATCACTGCCTGAAGTACCACGAAAACAGGTGCCAACCTCAAAGATGAAGGACTACACAACCAGCGGAGCCCTTGATCCATATGCCTGCAGGCCAAGCCTTGCACAAAGGCACCCACCTTTCAGCGAACTTGACTTGCGAAACCATCCCTGCCTTGCTCCAGAGTGGCTCGCAAGATGTGGATGATATCATGCCAGATGTTGATGAGGGTGGCTATAGGCGGAGTCCGCTGGCCTCCAATCAATAAACTGCAATAAGCTACCCAAATATTCCAGGCCATGATGCTGGCAATTGTCTCCCGGACACTTCTCTAGAGAGAATTGGGGTCTCCGCCGACTAGAGGGGGAGACCGAATCCTTAATATCCAAACGAGTGACACCCAATCCATTCTATCATGTCGGCTAGAGAGACCATCTCAATGAGAAAAGCATTGTCTCTGTCAGCCAAGCTTCCATGCCCCAGGTGAAGTCCCATCAAGTGCATTGCATCCTAGCCAATACCCCAAGAGAGCACTACCAAAGACATTGGGGAACTCCATAGGCAGTGAGCTCTCGTCTCAAGGTGCCTAGCATCACAACACTGACAAGACCCATCTACCATCATCTTGCTCCAACCAAGGTCCTATTGGCAGACCTCCATGAGCTATCAGCCAAAACTGGGGTGGAAGCTAGTCCAAAGGCCGGACCAAAACTTGGTAAGGAGCTCGTGGCACTTGCTGCTCGACTCTGGAGCCAATGATGCTCTCATAAGGGGGTCCAAGCCAACACATCCTACTGAAGCCATCTACCAATGTGGGTGGTGTAAAGAAGAAGAGTACCTCTGCCACTAGATCTAAGTACACTACTCTACATCACCAGAACCACTACCCAAATCCCATTGCACCTCTTGTAAGGGTCTGCCCTCCAATAACCACATACACCACCTCGAATGATCCTGCCCTTATTTGAAGGGTTTGGTGTAGAGGTCAAGCGCATGATATTCATAGTGCTATGGAGGGAGAAAACACAAATACAACACCGTAGCCATTAGTGTGTATTGATAGAGATGGTGTGTGTGTGATAGGCAAGCACTTAGCACACCATGATAGGGCTAAGAACGTGGTATTCTTGCATTACATTTGGGATATCTTTATAGATAAGATTACATTGAGATGTAGTCTCTCATTGGCCCATTTCATTGACTTGCCCAATGCCAAATCATCCTTATCTTTTAGATCTTTCTCAACTCTTTAGACTTACCAACTCATCCTTATATGCTAGATCTTTCTCACCTCTCTAGAGCTTGTTCACGTGCTCTTGTAGGCATCATTCTCTCAACATTTGGGATCAATGATCCACCTCTGTCACAGATGGCAAACTACTTTGATCCTCTGCTACTCTATTGAGTCTATGACACCATCATCCCCCAAGTCTATCTCACCACAATCGAACTCCATCTGTAGTAACCCAATCGAGCCGATAGTGAAGTTGACCAAGGAGCGCTTGTCATGATCCTACTGCAAGAAGGAGACCCTTAACCCAAAACCCTATCCCAGAGGACTGCCACATATATGTGGCATCTAGAGTCATGCCAAGCCTCTCCTACCATGCCTCTACAAGAATGGTGGTTTGGACTTGTGTAGTCCCCTACATCCTTCTACTAGCTCCTCTCAGTTAAGCATGCACGCTCAACTTCTCCTCAAGCTATTGTGGGAGCCAGCTCCAAGCCCCCTGAGATCTCGTTGGGCCACTGACCCACTAAGCCAACCTAATGTGGGCTTTGCCCCAACATATTACCCTCTTGGTCTCTCACATACAGATGCATATCAAGGGTTGATGCTTGAGCTCGTGTAGGCCATATTTCTTAGACTCGAATCCTCTCTTTAAACTTCCACGAAAAATGCCCAACCCTCGCCAACAACTTGTGAGAGAATTATGGCGCTTGGGGGCCCGGAAGTACACAAAAGTCTCAAAGGAGTACTCTGTCTCCCTAGAGATCTCGATTTTCATTCTGTAGCTTTTGAAAGGAGGCACCATTGTAGTGGGCAACTCCACTTATACTTATGGGGCTTCAACTTCGCAGCCACATCTTCAATGCCCAAATGATAGAGATGTTGGAAGTGTGGTCAGCATAGACGGGTCAGATACTATGGCTATCACACTGTCACAATGCCACATTCCAAATTGCTTTCCCTAGATACACGTGTGGTTGTAGGTGTAGAATGGCAATGATTCGTTTAAAGAGGAGCGAGAAGCTCAACCAAGTGATGCATTGGCCTCTAAACCAATGTCTAGTTAGGCTAGAATCTCAACCTCGTTCTTGATGTCTTAGGTCAATCTGGACTACTACACCTTTAAGCCTCAGCAAAATCCAAACGTTCAAAAGTAGCCATGCACGTTTCTCAAACTTGAGAGCCTTGTTCATCACCCCCTCATCTTCTCCATGAGTTGGAACCAAGTGATTTGGAATGTGCATGGTTTCCACGATCATACACGCCAATAGTTGTAGCACCAATTTTATGACAGGAGTTGCAGAGAAGCCCTCGTTGGGTGATCATGTGATATTCTCATCCTTCAAGGGCGCATTTTTTCAGCCTTGCATGCCTACAGATGAAGATGCCATCTTCCAAAAACGGGACAGATATCTAGTCCCTAACAAGGGATGGAGCAAGGTTGTTTGCATCGGCCCTAGGTGTTTAAGCAAGGTGAGCTCATAGCGAGAAGAGTAGCATGGATTGGTTTGAGGATGAGATATGGAGTAGGGATCATCAATGTATATGCAACTACATGCCATTGATAAAGAGCACCCTTTTGGAGCTCAATTATAAAGTGTCTACCAACCATGGATTCTTGGATTTTTGGAGGTGACTTCAACAATCTGGAATTCCATGACAAGTTTCGTCTTGGATAGCATTGGCACGATGGGCTTTTAGAGAGATTGGAGAAATTTACATCGGCGATTGGGCCATGCACCATCAAATGCATCTCCCTCAACATCGCCATTGTGAGTCTTGAACCAAATAAATTTCATCCCAAAATCACACCAAGCTATTATGCAATTTAATCCAAGTTGAGCCTAATAGGAGGGTCCTAGAAGCCTGAAAATATGGCTGCTGCCCTCAAATAGAAAGTGGAGACAACCAAGGCTACATTCCTAACAAGGCATCCGCAACCTCATTTTCTTTTCCCTTCCTGCATTCAATGTCAAAGCCATATGCTGCACTTTAGCTAACCACCTCTGTTGCTTGGCTAACAAGCTAGGGTGCATAAGAAAGTATGTAAGTGTCTGGTGATTGGTCTTGACTTTGATCTTGCTGCCATATAGGTAGTGATCCCACTTTTTGAAGTCATATAGGATTGCCAACAATCTTCAAAACTGCATGTGCTTTCGTGGACCACGAGAAAGCGTCCTTCACAAGATCCATGAAATGGGCTGCCCTTTTGGGCAAATGTAGAAAAGGCAAATTAGAGAAAGGGGGATAGAAGAGCGGAAGGGAGAGAGAGGAACGGGGAGGAGAGAGATAGGGTAGGAGAGAGAGAAAGGAAAGGTAGAGAGAGAGAGAGAGAGAGAGAGAGAGTAGCCAACAAGTGGAGGAAGGAAAGAGAGCAGATAGGATTAGATGTCACATCAAAAGTGGTACAAGAGTGGAAAGCTTGGGCTTATATAGTCCCCTCCATTATCCCCTCTAACCCTCACTAAAGCACCCCTAAATTAACCCCCCTTTCCCCTTCATTACAACTATCCCTACCCATAGACTTTTGCTTCTCAAAATTACATGTATTGGCTATCACACAAGGGTGCTGAGATAGCAAAGTGATGATCGGCCTGATAAAAGATAGGGTAACTCTTGCACAATGCTCTCTAGCTGGCGATTGTTCAACCTCTGGAAGTCCTTTCCATTTGATGAGGTATTCAATGTATAGCCTGTTATTACAGAGTACTCCATCTCTGAAACCCACAAAGCGCTCGGGAACATAAAGGATATGACCTTCCTCATCCATAGGCGGCAGCTCTAGATGTATACCCACATGCTGGCCTACATTCATTTCAGCAGACACATGAAACACATTGCGAATCTTGGAGGTACTCAGTAGCTCCAAATTCATATGCTACCTCCCAATCTTGCGGACTATCATATAAGGGCCATAATACCGATGACCCCTCAATGAAGCATAGTGATTTCTATGCAGACGTAAATGCACATAATCCCCTTCCTTGGAAACCAAGTATCTCCTTCATTCATCCACACATTTCATATGCTTGGCTTGGGCATCTTGCATATTCTTTTTAGCCAATTGTAGAAAAGCTTCCATCCTCTCTAAGTCATTTCGTGCTTCGCAACCAAGTCTGGCATTCCCACTTTGCACCCATGACATTGAGTGTTGTTGTAGCAAAATTCAGCAAGTGCAAGACACTTATCCCATGACCTCTAGGTATTATGACATAGATACCTCAAGTATTCCTCTACCCATTCATTCACCCTTTCAGACTGACCATCAGTCTCAGGACAGTATGCAGTGCTAGGAGTAAAGTACCCACTACTCTAAAAAATTCTTGCCATAAGTGATCCATAAATCTTCCATCTCTATCACTTACAAATTTTTGAGGGAATCCACGACGCTTAAAACACTTGATCAATGAGCTACCAAACAACTTGTGAAGCTAAATATTGGGTCTTAGTGGGTATGAAATGGGCTTGTTTTGTCAGCCTATCCACTAAAACATAGATGTTGTCCCATCCCCGAGGCAATCTTGTGATAAAATCCATCGCTATGTGTGCCGATTTGCCCTGTGGAATGGGTAATGGCTTGCAACAAACCAGCTGGCAACTTGCTGTCCACTTTGTTTTGCTTGCATGGCAAACATTCAACACATGTTTGACTACAACTCTCCATAGATCTTCCTTGAACTTTGCCTTACTCTGTCATACGTCTTCGTGACACCTGTATGCCCACCATAGGATTATTTCCCTCAACACTAGTGTCTATATTGTGAGTCTAGAGCCAAGGAGATTTTGTTCTAGAACAATATCAGCTCGTAATCCAACGTAAAGCCAAGATGATCCTGGCATGAGGGCTCTTGCAATTCTGAAAATATGGCTGCTGTCTTTGCATTCTGCGTGTACTCTTCTTGAATGCCATGTATCCAATCCTGGTAAATGTTAGAGACTACAGACAACGTGCAATCCCATATCCTGGACAAGGCATCTACAACCACATTTTCTTTCCCCTTCCTGTACTCAGTGTCAAAATCATAGAATTGCACTGAAGCCAACCAACTTTTGCTTGGTTGGGCTGCACGAGGAAAAATATGAGTGTCCTATGGTCAATTTTGACCTTGGATTTGCTCCCATATTAGTAATGCCACTTTTTGAAGGCATGTAGGATGGCCAATATTCCCTAATCATAACTTGCTAGTTGAGCTCTTTGCCTCAAATTTTCTGCTTCATAAGCTATTATACCATGCTCTTGTCGTAAAAAAACCCCCAAGCCTTTGCCACTAGCATCTGCCTCCACAATGAATGGCTGTGAGAAGTCAGGGATACAAGGCAAATTTTAGGTCTTCAAAATTGAGCTGCGCCTCCTTTGACCACAAAAAGGCATCCTTCTTCAAGAGGTCGTTAAGAAGGGTTTAGTGGCCATGGCCATTCCCTCACGCATTTCACCTTTGCGGGGTTCGCTTGGATCCCATCTTTGCTCACAGTGTGTACCAAATATTCAACCTCTTCTACTACAAAGGTACATTTGCTGGATTTTGCATAAAGTGATGCAACTCAAAATTTCCAGCACTTGTTCGACATGTTCAATGTGCTCCTACTCGCTCTTGCTGTAAATGAAGATGTCATCAAAGAAAGCCAGCGCATATCAGAAGAGAAGCGGCTGCAATATTTTGTTCATGAGTGCCTAAAAGGTGGCCGGTGCATTTAGCTTCCAAATGGCATCACCTTGAACTCATACAAACCCCTTGCCATACGGAAGGCTGGTTTGTGCTCATCACACTCTAATCCGATGATAACCCGATCGTAGATCTATCTTTGTGAAAAACTGAGCATCCTTTAGATCCAACAAATCATCAGTCTTGGGAATTGGAGATCTGTTTTTTATGGTATCCTTGTTCAGATCCCTGTAATCAATGCACATACGGTATGATGACCCATCTTTCTTTTTCACAAGGAGCACTAGAGAGGCAAAGCGAGAAGTGCTATGAGAAATGAAATTCTTCTCAAGCAACTCCCGTACTTGTCTTGCCACTTTCCCCTGTTCCACTTTAGAAAGACATGTGAAGCTTTGTTTGTGGGCTTACTTCCAAGCTCCAAAACTATGGCATGATCAAGGCCCCTCAACTAACATGGCATATCAGCAAATATAACAGCAAAATATAAGAGCAACTGCTACATTTCCATATCCTTCACCTCAAGCATGCTGCCCGTATGAACCACTGACACATGTAATGCATAAATGGCGCTTTCTTTCTTGAGCTCCCGGGCAAACTGCCTTGCTGAAACGATCTGTATTTTTGGGCCTGTCAAACCCTATAATACCATTGTTTTTCCCTTATATGCAAAGTGGAGAGTCATGGCATAACCATTGACACATGTCATGCATAAATGGCTATGTCTTTCTTGAAGCTCCCGAGCCAACTGCCTTGCTGAAATGATGTTCATTTTTGGGCTTGTCAAATCCTGTAATACCACTGTTTTGCGCTAAGGACATGTGCCAAGAGCGTGGTTTTGATATCAATGCAATGAAGGAGACATGCAGAAGTAGAATAGCATGATAAAATAGCAAAATGGGAGTGAGAGGGAGGGATGAGGAAAAAAGGGGGTTTGGGGGGAGAGAGAGAGAGAGAGAGAGAGAGAGAGAGAGAGAGAGAGAGAGAGAGAGACTGGGGGCGAGTAGGAGATAAGAAAAGGGAGCTAGGGACTGCACAAAGTTGATGTTATGTACCCTCAAACTAAAAGCGGGATAAGATAGCAAAATGGGAAGAGAGGGAGGGATGGAGGAAAGAAGAGGGTTTTGGGAGGGGGTGGTGGAGAGAGAGAGAGAGAGCAAGGAAAGGGAGCTAGGGACTGCACAAAGTTGATGTTATGTACCTAGATGCTATTCCTCAAGTTAGTTAAGCTAATGTGGGGCTAGAGGACTTTAATAATAGCGAAGGGCCAGTTGGCTGATTTTATTTTTTTTCCCAAGAAAATTACTTCATTAAGTATGAATAAAAACTGCGAGAGCAAGCTCAAATGCGGGAATACATCATGCTACGCATGAGGGAAAAAAACAGCTCAAAAGGAGCTAATAAAAAACCAAGGCGGAGGCTGAAAATGCCACCTCTACCCTGAGGGAGACTCAGAGAAGAAAGGAGATCCTCTCCAAACTCTGAAAAAAGTAACTCTTCTGGCAGTCGCTGCTCTGGAGGATCCCTACATGCTCGGCCAAATGGCCATCAGAGTGTGTACTGTGTCGGTCCAAATACTGGCCATAACCTGAGAGGGGTGAACCTGGGTACCCTCCATCGTTTCTGTACACCTGGCTCTCCAAATATGCCAAGCTGCAATGCTAGCCAGAATCTCCCATGATGTGTCTACTGAGGCATGAGCAGCTCTGAAAGGAGTGAAGTGAACATCCTGGAGGGAACAAAACTCCACTGAGTGTCGCCGTACAATGAGAGCTGGATCTAGATCATGTCCCTCGAAGAACACCTGAGGGCTAGTAAGAGAGAACCTCGAAGAACCCTAGGTCATATAGAAAGATGCTGTATAAAAGATGCTGAAAATGTAAAGGAATGCTTGTCCCTAAGAACACTCCCCACCAAGTGGACTCTGTAATCGGCATGTCATCTGTCTATACACTTTACCGGAATGGCTGCTTCTATCTGTTGTATCCTGCCTGCACTCCCTCTGAGGTGGCCAACTGCTAAGAGTCTAGAAGTCTCCTAAAGGCCTGCCAGGTGCCTACTGTAGCAATAGGTCCCCTCTCCCATCTAGACCACTGCATATAGTATGACACTCCAAGTGGCCTACCATGGTCATCCAATATCGAGTCATTCCACATAACTGGCTGCTTGTGGATTTCTTCACGAGAGGTGGGTCGAACTCTGCGAAGAGTGTTTCTGAAGCTGCCCCAAGCTTTCAGAATAGCAACCATGAGAGGGGACAGATGGACTGAAGTAAGGATCCATCTAGTGCTGTCCATCCAATCTCCCTCATGAGATGGAGTACAAGATTGAATGATGTGTGAATAAATCTTTTCAAGGCTCCTGTCCAGGCATCAATCCACGTACTACGAACTTGCAAAGCAAGGCCATACACTGCAAGTTCGGGTCAATAATATTGAGACCTCCTCCTCCTATGGGGGGAGAATGAGGGTCTCCCAAGCCACCCTGGCTACAACATATGAGGTGCCATATAAACCAATCCATAGGAAGTTCCTGACAGGTCTCATGAGCTGAGCCATACAACCTGTAGACCTGCACCAAGTGTGCCCTCCAGAAAGCCCTAGTCTACCTTGTCATAAGCTTTCTCAAAGTCCAGAAGTAGAATGGCCAGCCTGTGGCCATTATACATGGCCTAGTCAGAAGCCTCCCAAAATGAGAAGATGTTGTCAAAGATGCTCCTGCCATGCACAAAGCCTGTTTGCGTATCATGGATAAGATCTGGCAGAAAGAGCTGCAGATGAAGGCTAATAGCTTTTGCTAAGATTTTATACAAAGCACCCAGCAAAGTAATCGGTCTCCACTGAGACACTAAATTCCTGCAACCCCCTTTTGGAATCAAATGAATGAGCCCCTCCATAAGTGAGTCTGGCATCTCACCCAAGTCCCAAACACCCTGCAAGGCTGTAGAAAAGTGATCCCCAATCTGATACCAAAAAGTAATAAAAAATAAGGGGATAAGTCCATCTAAACCAGGACACTTGCCCTTGTGAAGGGCAGAGAGAGCAGTCCTGAACTCTGTCTTGGTGAAGGGTGCATCAAGTGAGACAGTCATATCCCTAGTCACCAACCAAGCACTGCAAAATAACCACTCTAGCATCATATGTCGCCTGAGTGTCATGATCTATTGTAAGAAGGGAGAAATAGAAATCGGTGGCAACGTGCAAGACGACATCCGGATTTGTCTGAAGAACTCCACATGAGTCAACAAGATGTGAGACGCCCTCCTTACTATGTCTGGGGCCAAGAGTAGAGAAGAACTGCTTGTTGACCCTACCTCGTGTCTGAGTCCAAAATGACTCTCTGGCATGAAAGGCATACTCTGCTCTCTAATCTAAAGACTGCTGCTACAGCAAGACACTCCTGAATCCAAGCATCTGTAGGCTCTTCTGCTCCTCCCTCTAGAGGGCAGCCAATTGCTGACTGATACCTATCTCATGCTTGAAGATCTCACCCCTCCTGATACGAGCAACTGAAAGATAAAAGTTGCTAATACCAGAGAGGACTGCAGCTAAGTCTGACGAAGAAAGCTACCCATCATGCATATGAGATACCCAAGTCCTCAACACTATCGCTGTAAGGCCCTCCTCTCTATAAAAGGCATCTGGAATCCTAACACTGGCAGAGCGCCCCCTCACATGAGGATCTGAAACCATCAGAATCACTGAAAAATGATCCGAAGTGGACACCCCAACCGCAATGCTAACTGTACCACCTCTGTCAAGAGCCCAATCATCCACATAAAATCTGTCAATCCATGCATGGATAGGCATCTGCAATCTCCTGTTCGACCAAGAAAACAGAGAGAATGTGGCTGAGTGTGAAAAGCATCATCGTGCCAAGAATCCCTACCACTGTACTGAAAAAGGAAGGCATCCCAAGCTGCTCTCTCTAGGGAGTGGATACCACCTTCCCTACCACCTCTGTTGTCTGAGGGCATTTCAACTATGTTGAAATCGCCCCTTATAATCCAAGCCTCTGCAATATGTGACCAAGAGAGCAGTTCCTTTCATAGAAGGGCCCAATCCCCTCTAGAATTGAAAAAATTAAGGTTTAAAAGACCAACCTTATGCCCATCAATCAAAAGTATAATCCACTGAGCTCTAGAAGGGACTATGATCCCATGTCCAATCACCAAGGGGAGTATAGAAGAAGAAACAGAGATCCAAGTACCTCCCCAACAGAGATGATGTACCTCCCCTGATGCCCAAGGCGGGTGACCAAAAAGTATGGCCTGAGAGAAGCTTACCCGACTTGGCACAATCCCTAACATCCAATTTGTGTTCCTGAATCATAAGAATATCAATGGGTCCCCCAGTAACACCTGGATGAAGTTGGTTACGAATCAGCTGCCTACGGCGGCGGTAAGATACCCCCAAGGCCCTAAATGTTCCAACTGACAATCCTCATCTGTGAGGGAACGAGGCCGGATGGAAGATCCCACCCGACCTGGTAGCGGAGAAAAGTCCTCTCTTGAGAAAAGTTCCTCCTATCGAGAGGAGGGAAGTCAACTGGGGATAGCACACCTACACCTCCTAAAGGAAAAACTATGTCCATGGATGTCTGAAAGATGTGCTCCACAAGTGTAGAGGGTACAAACTCCTTCTCTGCCTCAAACTCAGCCAAGTATGCCATAACTGAAAAATGAATTCCTGTGAGGTACCTCTGACGCAGGAGTGCGAAGGAGCCTTGCGGATGGAGGAGTGGAACCAATAACCCCCTTACCTCTGTTAGGTGTAGAAAGAAGTGCAAGAGAAGGAGGTTGGTACTGCATGACCTCGTGGTAGTGCTGCATGACCTCCGCCATGACTTTGGCATTACACTCAAGTAAGGCACGGGTCTCTACCATAAGGATCTTCCTAGGTAAGCACTCCCGTGAACACCTAAAGAGACAGGAGCAGTCTCAACACCTGAAGGAACAAGAGCAATCTCAACAGCACATGGAATCAGGATAGGAATGTCTATTGCCTGAAGAGACGGGTCCGCGGCGCCATCAATGGTAGCCTGAGGTGGGATTGGCTCACCAACTCTAACAGACACCCAACAGGGGACGACAAAAACAGGACATGCTAACTGTCTTGTCCGCACTGAAGAAGTATCAGGATGAGAGGCTGATGGTCCTAGCTACACTAAAGAAGTACCAGGACGAGAGGCTGACGGCCCTGGCTGTGAAGTCGAAGATCCAGCAGTGCAGGAAGATGTAGGATAAGGAGCAAGTCGTGAGAGAGGTCCCAAAAGGGTGGAGCTATGAGACGCACACGTGGACCTTTTAGGTCTTTTCTTCTTTCTTTTCCTTAGGCAATCTCTGGCAAAGTGCCCAAGGGTCCTGCAAATCCTACACTGATCCTGTCTCCCTACAATCTTAACTCTCTGTCTGAAGAAGGAGCCATCTGGACGCTAAAGCATAATGTGGTCATGTGAGATGTTAAGGTCAGAGACAATGACCCTAACACGCAGTACCCCATCCAACCTGACTACCTTCGCTGTTGAGGAAGCATCCCAGGAGAGGGGGGGATCTCGGTAACCATCCCAAAGGTGACTCCAATGGAATGCAAAAGTCGATGGTACACCTAAGAAAGGCCGAAAAATCTCATGAAGAGTGACGTCGTTCGGCTATAGTCCTCGACAGGATCAAACCCCAATGAGAAACGGGTCAAAAAAATCCTCCTGGAGCTCAGTGCTAACGGACTAGCCTGAAGCACTATACCTGCTACCTCCAAGGAGTCAAAAACAACCTAGAAGAATCCTCACCCAAACAGATGAACATTTGTGAGGTACCCTAAGAGGTCTCCAGGTAGAGCGGAGAGCATCCAATCCCTATCCTGTAATCTGGAAGGGTGGGACCAATGGATGCAAGCAAAGAGTGATGTCGAACTCTCTTGCTCTGCGTCTTTCTTAAGCTACTGCAACTCGTCTTTTGAAAAAATCACTATTTTCACGACCGGTGGGAGTGGATGAAGATTGGCTGAAGACAGAGCCGGACCCATGGATGCAAGCAAAGAGTGATGTATGTCGAACTCTCTTGCTCTGCATCTTTCTTAAGCTGCTGCAACTCGTCTTTTGAAAAAATCACTGTTTTCACGACCGGTGGGATGGACGGAGATTTTGGCTGAAGACAGAGCCATCGCCAATCGAGGTGAGTGAGGCCGACTCGAACACGAAGAAGTTCCTTCCACACTAACCTGCCCGGGAAGGAGAAAGGAGGAGGGGGGCTGAGGAGGAGGAGGAGGGGGGGCTCAGAAGGAGAGGGAGGAGGGGACTGAGGAGAGGAGGAGGAGGAGGAGGAAGAGAGGAAGGATGAGGAGGAGGATGGGAGAGAAGGCTGCCGAGAATAGGAGGCAGCCGGGAGGAGGCGGGGAGGGAGAAGACAAGGGAGGCTGCCAGGAGGGAGGAGGCAGAAGAGGGAGAGTAGGCAGGGCAGTAGGAGGAGAAGAGGGGGTAGGCGCAGAGGGGGGAGGGACAGAGAGGGAGAGGGAGAGGGAGAGGGGGAGAAGGGAAGCGGGTAGAGGGTGTTAGATATCAATGCTCCACTCTCGTGGAACTACACGGAAACCAGCTAACTCTACTTGTAAGTCCCCCATATGAGGAGAAGGTATTTGAGTAGCTCGGTTATCCGTTAGGTCCTGGTTTGGACACCAGATGGAGGCCATGTGTGGCCTGATGGCTAGACGGCTTTAGATAGAGTTGACACACCGCCAACTAGGCTACATGCAAGTGCGGGAAGGTATCCCATGACTGACCGCACTGAAGGTAGACGGAGCATTTCCCAGGGCAGGCCACTCTCGGGTTACGAGGCCCGTTTGGAGCCTCAGATGATCCCGGATGGCTCTGGGCCGAACGGTAACCATAGGTTAGTTGCTCTATTTTGCGCACTGGTTCTATCGTGTGGTCGGTGGCCTATTTCGGGACCAACCCCCAGTCGATCGTTTTGGGCAGACTGGGTCGGTCACCCAATTGGCTCTAACCGACTACTTGTGGTGGCTATATAAGAGCAAGCCCGTGAAGCCCATTTCATCACTGGCTACAGCAACCATGATTCCTTAGCATCCAACCTCCACCTTCTACTATTTCTAGCACGCCATTGAAGCTTCTTTCACAGGAGCGCACGACTGGGAAGCAGCGCGATCTATTGTATCAGTTCTACAGTAATCAAATTTTTGATTCTCCATACTATCTGTTTTTCTCTCTTGCGTACGAGATCCTCTTATCTGTTGAGCACAGACGACGTGTTGTTTTCTTACATAGTATTAGAGCCTGGACTCTAGCAAGAAGATTTGATAGTGTGTATCTGTTTGCGAGCAAATTCTGAGAGATGGCCCAGCCCGCAAGACTGCGAATCCCACCGTTCGGTGAAAGCGAAAAGTTGGACGGCACTAACTATCCACTCTAGAAGTTCAAGATGAAGACCATCCTAAGCACATACAAGCTTTGGGATACTGCTACTGAGATGGACATGAAGCCGGCCGAATCCGACCAATGCAACACAACAAATAGTGCCAACTGCAGATGAGATTCTCGCGTGGACAAGAAGAAATGCAGATGCGCTGTGTTCTATTGTCTGCAGTGTAAGTACTTCTGTCATGGCGTTAATTCAACATGTCACCCAAACGGAGGAGACATGGACGGTCTTGAAAAATCAATACGAGACCACGAATCAGACGCGGATTCAAAATCTAGAGACTCAACTCGCGAACGAGAAACTGTCTGAGTCTGAAGCGACAAAGAAGTTCATCACCAGGGTGAGAGATTTGTGCGATCAGATGACTACGATTGGCATCATCATCACCAGCGAGAATCTTGCACGAAGGTGCATACGAATTCTTCCACCAAAGTACGATGGTCTTGTTATGGCGTTGAATACGCAGAACAAAAATCCGCCCCTCAACTTTGAGGATTTCAGCGCAATGCTTCTAGAGGAGATTCGTCAAAACACGAGGACTGGAGAAGATTCGGCTTTCTACGCTGGATCAAAGAAAGGTAAGGGTAAGGACTCTGGTAACCCATCTTCTTCTGATGATAAAAAGAGAAAAAAGAAGATCAAGTGCTTCTCTTGCAACAAGACAAGGCACAAGCAGAATGAGTGCCGGAAGAAGATTGCAGATGAGAAGAACGGAGTAAAGAAAGAGTCCAGCAACAGCGCGCAGGCAGTACCAGTAGAGCTGTTCGTAGCAATTGAGGAGATTTGCACGGAGGCAGTTCATGTACCTGCGGATGAACCGTGGATCATTGACAGTGGTGCATCGCACCACATGACCAATCGGAAGGATTGGTATACCTCTCTACAGCCAGTAGGGAATGACATCCTGATAGCAGTCGGCAATGATGCAAAATGTCTAGCAAAAGGAAAAGGTACAATTACTCTCAAGTCAGATGGAGTTGTAAAACAGTTCTTCGATGTTCTTTATGTGCCAGATATCAAGAGAAACTTGTTGTCCGTTTCTGCGATCACGGATCGGGACCTCAAAGTTCACTTCGATAAGAATGGCGCACAAATTTTGGATCTTCAAGGAAAGGTCGTTGGTAAAGGTATACGGTGCAACATCTACAAACTCTCAGCTTTCAGTGCTCGAGCAGATGTGAAGAGCACTAAGCTGTGACATGAGAGGTTTGGTCATCTAAACCTTAGTTCTTTGAAGGAGATGCATAAAAGTAGAATGATTGCAGACCTACCAGAAATTGCAGATCTGCCCAATGTATGTAAAGCTTGCATGATGGACAAGCAGCATCGGCATTCCTTTCCTAAAGAGACCAGCAGGACAAAGACTCCTCTAGAGCTCGTTCACACGGACCTCTGCAGAAAGATGGAGACGGAAGCTTTGGGTGGTTCCTACTACTTCATGACGCTGATAGACGACTACAGTAGAAGGATATGGATATACTTCCTGAAGACTAAAGACGAGGCTTTTAGTAAGTTCAAGGAATGGCATGTAATGGTCGAGAAAGAAACGGGAAAGAAGGTAAAGAAGTTGAGATCAGACAGAGGTGGAGAGTTCACATCAACTGAATTCGAAACGGGATCAAGAGGCAGAAACCCCCGTCACATATATCACAGCAAAATGGAGTAGCAGAGCGCAAGATACGCGTCATCTACGAAATGGACATGAGTATGATGAAAGGAAAAGATTTGCGAAAGACTTTCTGGGCTGAAGCATTAACACTGTAGTTTACATTCTAAATCGTAGCTACACAAAGGCTGTGAACGAGATGACTCCACTGCAGGCCTTTTCTTGTAAGAAACCTTCAGCTCCACATTTCAGAGTTTTTGGATGTGACTGTTTTGTGCATGTCCCTGATGCTAACAGGACCAAATGGGAACCGAAGTGCCGGAAGTGTATTTTCTTGGGCTACAGTGAAGAGGCGAAGGATTACCGTCTCTATAACCCTGTTACCAAGAAGGTAATTGTAAGTCGCAATGTGATCTTCTCAGAACAACCGCATCAATTGGAGGAGAATGCTTCCTTCCCAAACAACCAGGACCAAGATATCCATCCAGTACAACCACCAACAACAGACCGAGCTTTCCCAACGGTGCTTAAGAGGATTCAAGATAAAGAAGATGAAGAAGAGCCTACAGAACCACAACGGCAACAGCCATTCTCGAAGTGGATAAAGCAGCTTTTGGATGGCAGAGAACCTCCAGCCATTGAGGAGGAACCATTCGAACACCGTCGGTCCAAGAGATTAGAGGAGCAAAGAAGGGCACAGAAACACTTGGTCAACTACCCTTTGATGACAAAAGTGATCCGTGCCGAAGAACCCAAGTGTCTTGAAGAGGCACATGGTGATGATAGGTGAATGGAGACTATGCAATCGGAGTATGGCTCCATAATGAAGAACAACACTAGGGACCTTGTGGATCGACCACCAAAACGCAAGATAATCGGTACCAAGTGGGTATACAAGACCAAGTACAAGTCCAACGGCACGTTGGATAAGTATAAGGCTCGGCTCGTGACAAAAGGATTCACACAGGTACATGGTTTTGATTATCAGGATACTTTTGCTCCCACAGCTCGACTAACCACAATTCGCAGTGTTTTGACTTTAGCTGCCCAGGGAAGTTGGCCCGTTTTTCAGATGGATGTAAAATCCACCTTTCTGAATGGACATCACAAGGAGGTATACGTGGAACAACCACCAGGTTTTGAGATCCCCGGTTCAAAAGGTAAAGTCTGTAAACTGAAGAAGGTACTTTACGGACTGAAACAGGTCCCACGAGCGTGGCACCAGTGAATTGATGCCTACTTTATGCAAAACAGGTTCAGGAGGAGCCCATCTGATGCAAACTTGTATATCTTTAGAGAAGGAGGCAGGTGTATGATCGTGGTCCTTTATGTGGATGACCTTGTCATAACGGGGAACCATGAAGAGAAGATCTCGTAGACAAAGCATTTGCTAGGAAGAGAGTTTGGAATGACAGACCTCGGACTGATGCATTTCTGTTTGAGGATTGAAATTCGACAAGAGCCGAAACAGATCTTTATTTCCCAGATGAAGTATGCTGGAGAGATACTAAAGGCATTTGGCATGACTGAGTGCAAGACAATTGATACCCTTATGGAGGTTGACGTGAAGCTCTCAAACGAGGATTCATCACCACTGGTGGATGAAGCAAAGTAAAGAAGTCTTGTGGACAGCTTGATTTACTTATGCAACACGCGGTCGGACATCAGTTTTGCGACTGATGTACTAAGCAAGTTTTTCAATAAGCCCCGGGAGAACCATTGGAGGGCAAGAATGCGGGTGCTGAAATACATCAAAGGCACACTTGATTATGGCATCACCTATACCAAGGACAACATCTTGACCGGATTCTGTGACTCGGATTGGGTAGGAGACGTGAACAGCAAGAGATCAGTGGCAGGTTACTGTTTCTCACTTGGATCTGGAGCTATGTCATGGGTCAGCAAGAAGCAACCCACAGTTGCTCTTTCTTCTACCGAGGCTGAGTACAAATCAGCATGCTTTGCTTCTTGCGAGATAGTGTGGTTGAGGAGGATTTTAGGGAACATGGGTGTAGTGCAGAACAAGCCTACGCAGTTATCATGTGACAATCAGAGTTGCATGGCGATCGCAAAGAACCCTGTGTTCCACGCTCACACAAAACACATTCAGATTCAATCACTTTGTACACGAGCTCATCATGGATGGAGAGGTCGACTTGGTGTACTGTCCGACTACAGAGAATGCTGCGGACATCTTCACGAAGGCTCTTGGAAGAGACTTGTTGGAGAGGCATCTTCATCGACTTAGCATTGGACCAAAAAAGTAAGTTCACTTGCGGGTGGACATTGAGGAGAGGTGTTAGATATCAATGCTCCACTCTCGTGTAACTACGTGGGAACCAGCTAACTCTACTTGTAAGCCTCCCATATGAGGAGAAGGTATTTGAGTAGCTCGGTTATCCGGTAGGTTCTGGTTTGGACACCAGATGGGAGCCATGTGTGGCCTGATGGCTGGACGGCTTCAGATAGAGTTGGCACACTATTAACTAGGCTATATGCAAGTGCGGGAAGGCATCCCATGACTGACCGCACTGAGGGTAGATGGAGCATTTCTCGGAGCAACCCACTCTCGAGTAACGGAGCCCGTTTGGAGCCTCAAATGATCTCGGATGGCTCTAGGCTGAACGGAGACCGTAGGCTACTTGCTCTATTTTACGCACTGGTTCTATCGTGTGGTCGGTGACCTATTTCGAGACCGACCCCCAGTCGACCGTTTTGGGCAGACTGGGTCGGTCACCCAATTGGCTCTAACCGACTACTTATGGTGGCTATATAAGAGCAAGCCCGTGAAGCCCATTTCATCACTGGCTACAGCAACCCTGACTCCTTAGCATCCAGCCTCCGTCTTCTACTGTTTCCAGCACGCCATCGAAGCTTCTTTCACAAGAGCGCACGGCTGGGAGGCAGCGCCATCTATTGTATCAGTTCTACATTATCAAAATTTGGTTCTCCATACTATCTGTTTTTCTCTCTTGCATACGAGATCCTGTTATCTGTTGAGCACAGTCATTGTATTGTTTTCTTACAGAGGGGAGGAGAGGCGGGGAAGGGAGAGGCCGGGAGGGAGAGGCCGGGGAGGAGACAGGGAAGGGAGGCAGGGGAAGGGGAGGGCTGAGAGAGGTAGGGGCTGAGGAGAGAGGTAGGCTAGAGGAAGTAGCCAGGAGGAGGAGGCGTGGAGGGAGAAGGCAAGGGAGGGCTGCCGGGAGGGAGGAGGCAGAAGGGGGCGAGTAGGCGGGACAGGAGGAAGAGGAGAGGGGGTAGGCGGAGAGGGGGGAGGGGCAGAGAGGAGGGAGAGGGGAGGGGGAGGGGGGAGGCAGAGAGGGGGAGGAGGGAAGCGGGTAGAGGGGAGGGAGAGGCCGGGAGAGGAGGTGGGGAAGGGAGGGCTGAGAGGGGGAAGGGAGGCAGGGGGAAGGGGAGGGCTGAGAGAGGTAGGGGCTGTGGGGGAGGGACTGAGGGGAGAGGGCAGCTAGAGGGCAAGGAGCAGCAGCTTGCTCAGGTCCTTACACACTTCTAATGTCAGATATGGTTTTGTTGGCTGATTTTAGCCAGGTCGCTTTCCATAAAACGGGATGCTCTTCTATATAAGAGTGGCCAATGCTATTGTGAGTTGGTATGGGTTGCCAGAGCTATATGCATGGGCTCGTGGGAATCTGATCTCTAGCCGATGTGCTCGAGGGTGGCTGGGAGGTGAGTCGCGTACTGTTTATCCTTTTGTTTTGCTGATTGCTGTTTTGGATTGTGTTTAGGATAAGATCCTAGAGGGGGCTCTAGAGCTGGTAGCCCTCAAAGACACAGAAGACATTGCAAGACATGCACACGCAGGATGCCAGGTATGTATGTATTTCATCTGTGGGAAAGTGCTTCTACAAGTTGCTGTCGTGTGTTGAGGTAGGAACTGTTTTGATTCATGGAGTAAGGTGTAGAGGTTTGATTTAACAGAGGCAACCTCGAAAATTTATCAGAACAACCAGCTACAAAGCTAGGAAGCTATCTAAAAGAAGTTTTGGAACACTACTTGGGCTAGCACACAAACTAGCCCAACAAGTACTAACTACGTAGCAGTCTATAGTATTCTATTTCACCAGTGTAGAAGATCACTATTAGGTCATATTGATCACCAGTCCCATATATCATGACGGGTCTCAAGAGGACTTTAATTCTATCATATCATCTCTCTCTCTCTCTCTCTCTCTCTCTCTCTCTCTCTCTCTCTCTCTCTCTCTCTCTCTCTCTCTCTCTCTCGCTGCCCCTCGACGCCCCCCCCGCTGCCCCTCGCTGCGCTCCCCCTCGCGTTGCGGCTACCTCGCTGCGCTCCCCCTCGCGTAGCCTCGCTCCCCCTCGCGTAGCTCCGCTCCCCCTCGCGTAGCCTCTCCGCCCCCTCTCTCTCTCGCTGCCCCTCGACGCCCCCGCCCCCCCGCTGCCCTCTCGCTGCCCCCCGACGCCCCCCGGCTGCCCCTCTCGCTGCCCTCGACGCCCCCCGCTGCCCCTCGCCCCCCCCCACTGCCCTCTCGCCGCCCCTCGATGCCCCCCCGCTGCCCTCTCGACGCCCCCCGCTACCCCTCTCGCCCCCCCTGCTGCCCTCGATGCCCCCTCGACGCCCCTCTCGCTGCCCTCGACGCCCCCCCCGCTGCCCTCGATGCCCCCCCGCTGCCCTCTCGCTGCCCCTCGACGCCCCCCGCTGCCCCTCGACGCCCCCCCGCTGCCCCTCAACACCCCCCCCGCTGCCCTCGACGCCCCCCGCTGCCCCTCTCACTGCCCCTTCGATGCCCCCCCGCTGCCCTCGACGCCCCCTCGCTGCCCTCTCGCTGCCCCTCGACGCCCCCCTGCTGCCCTCGGCACCTGCTCTCGACGCCCCCTTGCTGACGCCCCCTCGCTGCCCTCCCTCGACGCCCCCTCGCTGCCCCCCTCGACGCCCCCTGCTACACCTCCTGCTACCCCCCCTCGACGCCCCCTCGCTGCCCCCTCGACGCCCCCTCGCCGCCCCTCGACGCCCCCTCCCACAGCCTCTGCACCACCCCCCCTCCCGTAGCCTCTGCCCCACACCCTCCCGCAGCCTTCCCGTGGTCGGAGGGCCCTTGTCTGCTGCAAGCCTTGGCTTGCCACTGGCCTTGCGCAGGCCTGCGCACCCCTACAGCAATGCTGCACAAGATCTGCCTCCCCTGGAAATCGTGCACTTGAACAAGTCCTACAATGGCCCACAAACCCAAACAGTCTCCGAAGCCAATTGTGGGAGAGATCACAAAGCGCATCTCCAGGAGTGGATTAGCAATTGACAGCCAACCAGCCCTGAAAACATCGGGTGCAGTGGACACCAATGCAGTTCTTTCTCCCGTAGCCATCATCTCTACTCCAATCACTGCCCCCCCCACAACTGTACCACTCAGCCTGCCCCCCACAGGAGAGGGTCACAGTCCCTCACCCCCCACACAGCTTCCTTCTGTCTCCACCACTCTTATGTCCCCCCTTCCCCTCACCCAGCAGCCTTTCTCCACTCCTCTGCCATATACAGCTAGCCTATCGCCCACGCCTCCACAGCCATACGCCATGTCCCAGTTCGCACCCCCCCCGGGTCCCACCTGAGACGATAGATTACATCTTTGCGGAGCTACATCGACTACGGGATCACACCGTAGCACAAGACCAGCTTATTCAGAGCATGCGCCAAGAGATCACTCACCTCCGTCAGGAGGTTGTCTCTCTCACTGCTACAGTCACAGTGGCCCCGTGCACTACACCAGAGGTAGAGGAGCGGATCGCTACTATCCAGACTGCTATTGCGGAGACTACCAGATGGGTGGACGTTGCGAGACGGGCACCCAAAGCAGCAGTCTCAGCCACCATCGCCGAGCAGGAACAGAGGGCCAGTAAGGCTCTCAACATCCGAGTACGAGGTATCCCCCGCGCAGATTCACTCACCCCCTTAGCGGACGCGACTGCTTTTGTGACTTCTACCCTCGGCCTCGTCGAGCATGGGATCGAGCATGCATGGCGCATAGGACGGGATCCCACGTGCCCACAGCCACTCATCATCCGATTCAAGGATACTCAGGCTCGACTTGCAGCACTCAGGCAGCGTGCTACACTACGAGACCACCCTACTATCTTCATGGATGAGGATCTCACACCTATGCAGATGGAAGAGCGGTGCACCCTGCTTCAGCAGCGAGATGTAGCCCGTCAGGAGGGGAAGTGGGCTGTCGTCCGAGATGGCCGCCTGTTAGTTGGCCCCCGCCGCCGAGCCCCACCAGGTACTCCAGAAATGGTAGCAGACTCCCCCCCCAAATAGGGAGACATGGTCTATGAGACTCAGACTCAGCACACAGTACCCTTGGCATGCACCGTATGGAACTGTAATGGTACCCTCTGGTCTGACCCTGGGAACTTCTCAGAGTCATACACTGGACGCGACATCGCTTTCTATACAGAGACACATGAGAGCCCCGAGCGCCCTCTCCCCTTGGTCAGTGGCTATACCTGGGAGTCAGTATTCCATGAGGAGACCAGATATACTGGGGGGGGCCGAGGGTCAGGTGGAGTTGCACTACTCCTTCGCTCAGCGCTCACGAGCTTGACATCCGTGGTTAGACGGGATGCCCATGCCCGTTACCTATGGCTCCGATTCCGACGCCCCTCCACACGCGACCTCTTTATTGCAGTCTACTATTTTCCTCCTGAGACGTCACATTTCGCACGGATGCTTCGCGAGGACACGGGGGTATCCCCCTATCTAGATCTCTACTCAGACATTGTGGAGTTCTCCAGACGCGGAGAGGTCCTCCTAGTTGGGGATTTCAACGCAAGGACAGGTGCACCTCAGACATCACTCCTGGATTTCCACTCAGATCCAGTCCTATTACCTGAGATGGACACAGAGGACTCGGGCTTCCCTCGCTCCTCGGCTGACAATCGCACTCCCGTTACTGGGTATGGGCAGGCTCTTTTGGACCTTGGACGTATACATGATCTGGTCATCTACAATGGACTAGATCGGTGGCCTGCCTCCTCTGGTTTCACATGTTTCCCACATGGCGGAGGAGCCAGTGTCGTCGACTATATTCTGGGATCTCCTGCTTTAGCCCCACTGATCACTGACTTCCGCACTGCACCCTTACCCCCAGGAGCCGATCACACTTACCTTTTCTTTCATATACTTGCGTCCCGAGCCCCTCGCAGCCACACCCCGCACTATACTACCTATCATGATATACACTTCGATCATAACCTCTCACCTGATTACTCAGCCCATCTAGCCTCCCTCCTCAGACACATAGGCACCATACCCTCTCTAGATCACCGAGCCACCCTTATCACCCACTCCCTTCACAATGCAGCCCGCCACATCTTTCCTTCCACTGCCCGGTCCACCCGCCCTCCACCCGCTGGCTCTACCCCTTGCAACAGATGGTATGATGATGAGTGCAAAGCATTACGCCGCACACTCCGACTCACAACCCAGCGAAACGCTAGGGCCAACCCACGTCTCACCAGGGATTATCGTCAACTAGTCCATCGCAAGAAGCTAGCCTTCCTGTGCCAGAACGAGGATACGCTACTGAACATTCTGTTTAGTAGCAACTCCAAGGATTTCTGGAGGAAATTCCTAGAACGCCGATCCCCCTTCCCCTTCACGGACACTTCCCTCTGGCACACCTACGCACGCACACTTGTTGGCTATAGCCTGCTCCTCCGCCCCAACGGCTTGCATCACTTGCACCTTCATCGCAGCAACAGGAACATTCATCCCTGATCAGCCCCCCCGACCTCTCAGTTACCCCCCGCCCCATTTCTTGTATCCTCTTCACAACCCAGGGAGTCACCCACGCAGCACATAAGCTTCATAACAGTCGAGCTAAGGATCATGAGGGCCTATGCACAGAGTTTGTTGCCTACAGCATCAAAACTCTAGCCCCCATCCTGGCAACGCTGTTCAATGAAGCTGTCTGTCACGGGTTCCCCAGAGCCTGGACCCTGAACACTATCACACCCATCCACAAAGCAAGAGATCCCATGGATCCAGGGATTACAGGACCATCATGGTTGGACATGTTATGTCCAAGATCTATGCATCAGTGTTAGATGGCGAGGTCAGTGCTCACGCAGAGATACAAGGGCTCAAGGCATCCGGACAGGCCGGCTTCAGGATGGATCACTCGACTTACGATCACATTTTTACACTTAGAGGGATCATTGAGGAGGCCAGACACAGGAGACAGAGAGTATATTGTTGCTTTGTGGATTTCCGCAAGGCATTCGACACCGTTCCCCGCGCCCGACTCATCAGACATCTGCAGGAGTTAGGCTACGACTCGGCGATTATCTGGGCAGTAGTAGCTCTCTATGAGCGGGTGACGGGTCAGGTCAGGATTGGCACCAGCAGGACCCCAGAGATCACGAGCACTATCGGAGTCAAACAAGGATGTCCCTTGTCACCGACTCTATTTAGCCTCTACATCGACGAGCTCGAGACCACCATCAGGACACTCGGAGGTGCAGGCTGCTCTCTTGCGGGGACTGCCATCCAGATTCTCCTATACGCAGACGATGTAGTACTACTATCCTCTTCTGCTACTGGTCTTCAGCGACACTTGGATGGACTTCAGGCCTTCTGTGATACACATGACTTGAAGGTCAACCTTGGGAAAACCAAGGTGATGATCTTCAACACTTCCAGACCCACTATGCACCGAGAGCAGTTTCTCTTCGGTGGCGACCCTGTTGAGATAGTTGACTCCTACACATACTTGGGCGTTGTCTTCTCAGGCCCGATCTTCACGATGCACCCGGCCATGCAGGCCAGGATCAACCGGGGGATACGCCGCTCTTGCCAGGCTAGAGCGACAATGCTACCACTCCCACTTCCAGGACCCGCGGACCAAGTCTCTCCTTTTTGATTCTTTGGTCCGCCCAGCAGGCATGTATGGTAGCCCTTGATGGGGAGTCGACCTTTCAGACACAGAGTGGGCTCGAGTTGAGCGCCTGCAGATACTGATGTTTGCTCGGATGATCCGTAGCAAACCATCGGTACCACACGAGATCATTCTAGTAGAGTTCGGCGCCTCACCCCTACAGCTTGATGCGGCTTTTCAGGCTATCACCTACCTCCACAGAGTCAGGGATTTTGGCTCCTCCGCTGACGGTCGCCTCCGCCTACCTTGGTTAGCCCTATCCTCCTCTATGGCCTTATCCGTTGATGGGGACCAGCGATGCTGGTATAGTCGTCTTTCCAATTGGTTCACCCGACTGGGCCTCGACTTAGACCGGTTGCCTCCTTTTCAGTACAGCCTCGATGCTCCACCATCTCCTCTCTCCCCCACTGACCAGGAGGTCAACCGGCTCATTCGGGCAGATCTGCTCCAGCTCCACACTTGGCGGACATGGTTTCTTCACTCCGAGCTTCCTGTGAAGCTCGACTTCTACCGCCGACACTGCCTCCAGATCTCACAGGAGGGCTTCATCACACCTCCGGGTTACACACAACTTCATCTACCACATGCGCTCCGGATCTCCCTCGGTCAGTTTAGGGTCTCGTCACACCGATTACGGATCGAGAGTGGACGCGCAGAGGGTATCCCACAAGAGGACCGCCTTTGCCCACTTTGCGACTTACAGGAGATCAAGTCGGAGGAGCATTTTACTTTCAGATGTCCTATCTATTATGCCATTCGAGGCCGATACCATTGCCTCTTCCGCAACAGATTCGGCTCCCTCTCACACATGCTACAATTCCCGGATCAGCGGTGCCTTGCCGCTTTCTTACATGAGATGACCCGCCACCGAGATACTTCTCTCCGAGCACGGCGACACAAGCAGCACACACAGCGTGAGGATATCCAGCGGCCTATTACTGACTTCTTTCAGCCACAGGATACCTCTTCTCAGTCTAGCCGACGACGCGGACGTGAGCGAGAGCCAGAGTTACGACAGCTGCATCAGCGGACAAATTCACACATCCAGGTCCATGACATCTCGTCTCTGCTCTCGGCCCGCCCCACTCGGGTTACAGTTGCCCTCATCCACAGGGCCACCCGCCACCCCCGACGACCGAGCTCGACTAGGCCGCGTGACGTCAGAGGCCAATCATCTATCGCAGGGTTTTTTCCGACTTCCCATTTGACGGCCCCTCTATGATTGGTCTCTGACGATCACCACTGCACATGTATACTGTATCTCCCCCCTCTGCCCCACTTTTTTATGCCCCCCCCTTCTTCTTCTTTGTATCACCTGGAGGTAGACACATATTTTTTGTATCAGGACTAGACACATAGTCCTTCATAACCTCTTTTTTTGTAGAAACGGTTGGTTGGCCCGTTTTGAGACCACCACCGTTATGCTCATTGTATCAGTTATCTTTAGTCTCATAGACCTTCACGGTCTCCCGAAGACTTTAATAAACTTTCTTTCTTTCTTTCTCTCTCTCTTGACCAATGGGTCTCTAGTGGAGCCTGCAAAAAAGTTCAGATAACTCATGGGAGACATAGCAGGAATTACCCCCTGGACACTCATGGAGTGTATTCCTACAACTACTTCTAATTTTGACGTTACATTGTTACGGATGTGCTAGACACTCTAGATCCCCTATTATGGGTGGTTTTTCTGATGATGTCTCTCTCTCCACTTATTATATCTCTATTGCCATCCCACTCACTCTCTTTTATCCTACTCATTCTTCCTCCATTAAACCCTCATATTTGCTAGTTTTCCCTTCCTTGTCCATTCTTACCCGTTCTTATCTCTCTTCATCTCTTTCCCACCTTTTTTGCTCTTTCCTACCTTAATCTTTTTCACTTGATCGCACAATGACACTCATAGGGCATTTAAATCTCTGTGTGTGTGTGTGTGTGTGAGAGAGAGAGAGAGAGAGAAATGCGCACGATGAAGAATGGATGAAAATACACAGCAAGGAGGGTGTGCAAATTGCATGATGCGCTTTGGTAATGCTTACATACACAGACAATGTGGATATTCTTCGCAAACAGCAAGGAGAACTTGCAAGCACATTTTGGATGCATTAGAGAATTCTACAAACACTCGAGAATGCAGGTCAATATAGATAAGATAAAAATAATGGTGGTTGGGATACGTAATAAGCAGGTGGATGTCACCTTCCAAGGAGAACCCTTGGAAACAGTCAACACATAAATATCTAGGACTGGGTTTCACAACAATTGTAAATGGAATGCTTATGTGGAAATGAGAAAACTGGGAGGATTGAGAGCATTATATGGCTTCCAAAATAAATGCAGAAACCCACATCTGTGGAATTGGGAAATGAGAAAAATCCTATTCACTATGCTTGTGCAAACAGTAATCCTTTACGGATGTCCAGCTTGGGCACCAGGGCTCTCTAAGATCTACCAAAAAAGAATAGAAACTTTACAGAAGTGTTTCCTAATTGGGAATTCGGGATTAAGGCACAGACACCCTATTGGCTGAAGCACAATGATACCTCTAGAAGGGGAGCATTGTATCAATTCATGGCTTACCTCAACAAAGTTGAGAAGATGGATGCCAGTAGGATACCACACAAGGCAATGGAAGCTACACAAAGCCCGGGAGGGCACAGGGAGGGTATGAAGTGGATGGAATCATGGGTAATAACAGCTGCTGGTATACTAGAAGATTCATGTGAAATCAGGGAGATAGTGACGCAGAAAATCGTATAGAAATTGAAAACCTAGGGAAATGCAGTTCTACAAACAAGAAATTAACTCAATGGACAGCTATGGGATGCCGAAGTACCTCGGGGAAGACATCAATATTTGAAAGGCATCTAATCAGTGAAATCAGAACCAATTCACATGATCTAGAGGTGGAGAGGGGCAGTGGGCAAGACCCAAAGTCCCCCAGAGAAGAAAGGACCTGTAAAATTTTCCCCACAAGGGAGGTAGAAAATGAGCAGCATGTACCCCTAATATGTAGAGCTTATGCACACATCAGAGAAGATTATAGGACACCAGAAATAGCTTGAAAAATCTACTGGAGCAGCCAGCATGAAAACTAGGGAGCTACTTAAAAGAAGTTTTGGAAACTTGCGACAAAGTACTAGGGCTAGCACACAAGCTGGCTCAACAAGTACTCACTACACAGCAAGTTTTGTAATATTCACTTTCAATGGATGCAAGTGATCACAATTAGTTTATAGTGTTCCACAGTCCCATAGATCCTGAAGGGCTTGCACGGACTTCAATAGAATCATATCGTATAATCTCTCTCTCTCTCTCTCTCTCTCTCTCTCTCATAATAATAGAAGCTCAAGGGAGAATCAATTCTCTCTTTAGTTGTTTCATAGACTATTAAAGGGCTTCTGATAAGACGCCTAGTAAGCAGCAGCAGTCAGAATGACTGATTTGCAAAACCTACGAGAGATAAAAGAGGTAACCTTTATGTTATCTTGGAACATCAGTCAAGCTTGCAAAGAGTATTGTGAATAAAAGGGCGTTTGGGGGAGACAGAGTACTTTAGCTAGCAACATCAGGCTGAAACAAGTATTTTCACTCCCCTATTTTGTTTGGTGTTTATATGTGAACTTGAGGAGATAGCCTCTTCAAATAAAGGGCTTGGTCTAGACGTCACAAACAAAATGGAACGCATATGTGGAGAAAACAACTTTGACAAGGGCACGCTTTGAAATCGAAACAAATGCAAAACAACCATATATTGTGCATTAGAATGAAAACCTCATCGTTGCGAACCCCATGCGACTAGTCAATTTGTATACATGTCAAGTATGGGGGCAGCTATGGCAAAGAAAGCATAAAAGTAGTACCTCAACGAGGAACTAGTCTAGAAAAAGCATATACCCATTGAAGTACGCCAAAGCTACCGGTAAACTTCTACAAGCAACCCATTGTTTTGTATAGTTGTCAGGTTGGAGGCCAAGTTGGCAAAGGAAATGAGGAAAAGGCTTGCAGCAATCCAAAAGGGGTTCTTGAGGAGCACAATGAGATATACCAAAGCACAAAGCCAATTTATTCACTAGTTGCCAACGCTTAAAACTAGGTTACCAAAAAAGTATCTTGAGATAACAAGAATATGGCATAAAGGAAAACCAGTTCAAGAAATTGGTGATGAACAAAGAAGATAATCCAAAGAAGAGATAACCGTAAAGAAGCTACAACAACAAAATATATAACTTTGTAAGACTAGAATATATCCAATCGTACAAATTCAGATTTTTGTTGATAATTTTTCAGCTGTTGGGGCTTCTGCACCTGCATAAGATATTTCGATAAAGTTGAACAGCTGATCACCACTTGGACAAAAATTCAAAGAATTTGCATGTCCGCTAAGGTGATAGAAAAATATACCAGAGTATATCCAGTCGTACAAATTCAGATTTTTGTTAGGAACCAAAAGAAGGTATATATGATCTGAGCTGAACCACAAAAGAAAATGGACTTCTACTTATATTCTGGGCACAGACCACGTTCAAGGGAAAACATGAGCCCCGGAAAGAGGACTTACAAAAGTATTGTAAAAAGCCGATAAGGAACATAATTATCTCAGTTGTTTGGTGAAAGTTTACTGCATTTAAAGCAATACGTTGTGCATGCAGGTATTCTCCATAACAATATTGGCAGCTACATTCAAAGCATAGGAAAAAGGATGGAAAGGGAACTAAAGAAACAAACATTGTGAGACTTGAGTCGGTCTTCAGATATTACATGGCGCAGTGGGTTTCATCATAAAGGACATCGACTCTCTCTCTCTCTCTCTCTCTCTCTCTCTCTCTCTCGATATATATATATATATATATCGAGAGAGAGCCTATTGGGTCTCTAGAGAACATCGATTAACAGACTCTCTCTCTCTCTCTCTCTCTCTCGTTTACAATGCCAATCTAGAGGCGATTGCATCATCTATGCGCTTTAGAGATCAATCCCTTCACCTTGCGCTGTTAATACCATATTTACGATCGTTGTATTTCGAGTAAGAATGGATGGGCACAATGATTGTAGATCGGGGCACCGGCATAACTAGGACACACAGATCGCCAATATCCGGCTATGGCTTTACTTATAGATTCGAGTATAAAATCGTGCGTACACCGATACGCCACCGTAAAGCGTCTGGTCATGTACGATAAAGCGTACCTGAGCAGAAGAACCTTGAGGCTCCTTCAAGAAAACGACATCAAGGCCATTGCTATCCTTCCGGACCTCCACGAAAGAAGTGGTGTCGTCGCCATGTTTCTGATCTGCCATAGCCAGCTAGCTCCTCTATACGAACGCAAGGAGAGACTAAGAACGTGGAAAGAAGGGTGCCCAAAAGAGGAGAAGCGCAAAGAAAGGCAAGAGGTGTATGATTGCAGTGATAAGTGGGAGGGACAATACGAGAGAGGTGAGGTGAGGAATGGAAGCAAGAGATGGGTAGATGATTAGATGAGGAATGGAAGCGGTAGATGATGAGGAGAGGCTGCAGCGACGCAGGAAGTGATGGAGGACGTGGGGAGTAGCTCGTAGCTGTAGCTGCTAGTTGGCTATGGTGTGTCTGGCTGGTCTTGGCGGCGGGATGACAGGGGCGTATTTGCCACCTGTACACTACGCACCTGTACTTATCCGTATATTCTTCAATTTCGTCTATTGAACTTTCCAACGACCAACTTCCCTCCTAACCACCCTTTACAAGGGGTCAGCTTATCTACCTAAATGCAGGGCCTTGATATTCTCTGTCTCTCTCTCTCGCTCTCCACGTCTGATGAGTCATATGTGGCTCTTAGCTCATGTCCTGACATAAAAAATCCATCAAGGTTGTGGGTTGGCCCAGATTTAATCTCGGCCGATGGATTGATAGCCTTTAAAACACAGAATCTGTCCCTCTCTCAGTCTGAAAAAAAATCTGGCGAAATTGCTCACCACGTGTCAAGTGCGTAGCCTCCCCACCTCCCTTGACGGCCAGGAAAGGCCACATGTCGGCCTTTCCCAGTCGAAATTCAACCAGATTTTGGCTCCCTGTCATCGGAATTCGATCGGCTTCCTCCCCGAAAGGGCCCCATGGCCCTTCCCTACTTCAAACCCTCTCTCTCTCTCTCTCTCTCTCTCTCTCTCTCACACACACACACACACACACCACATGCACCATTTCCACCAAAACACATCCACTCTCTCCATCTCACGTCCTTTCTCCTTGTGATTCCTAGGTCCTTGCTCTTCTTTTGTCTTCCTTGTACCCCCAAACTGCTTTTTCCTCCGTCCCTATTACATTATCCATCCCCCACCACTCCTCCCTTCAACCACCCTGCCACCATTTGTTAACGGATCCCGGCCCCCTTTCACATGAAGCCTCCGGGCATCTAAAGCATCAATAGGATGTGGATGTGCAACCAAGAGTTGTTTTGTGAATGGGGCAAGGGACAACTATGAAGACAGCGCACAAATGAGTTGATATAGGCCTTTAAAGTACCACCTAAGTCAAGTTGGAAGGGAAAAATTGCTACTAATAAGTGGATGGCTAAGCTAAGGTGTGGGCCCACCTCAATAAGTGCAAAGATATATAGCAAGGTCTTTTCAGGATCTTTTCATATTCTTTAAGACAATATCCTCAATAGGTGCCACCTAATGGGAGTGGCCCAAAATGACAAACAAAGAGTATCATATATATCAAGATGATATGGACAAGCAATGCTAAAAAAATGTATGTTCAACCATGGATTGCTAGCACACTTATACTCCACCTTGAAATTGTGTACTTCATTTGAATGAACTCTAAATAATTAATACAAGAGTGCACATCTTAAGATTGTTTACATAAGTTTAAAGAAGGCCAAATAAGTAATAAAGGAACGCACACTTGTATGATGATTGTCTCTTTGAAATGTATGGCCAAGGTAAGGAGAGGTCAGAACATGAATTTGCACATTATTGAATGCCTCTTGTACATGCATAGTAATAGATTGGTTGCCAACTATTAAAGAATATCCCTTGCATTGCATAGCAATAAGTTGTCTATCAACCATTAAAAATGCCAACTTTGAAGCGTGTCAATTCTTAATGTGTATGGTATCACGCAAGGATAATAATATCCTTTAAAGCAATTTGTGCATGACATTGATACATAAATGCAGACATCATAGGTAAGGAGTGTTTTCGTGTACTCTTTGGAGTTTAGGACTTGCCAAGATCATAACGCATGATCTTGCATCAAACATAAGCAAATTTATTGATCATGAGTCCTGGAGTATTGATTTTAGTTAGAAGGGAAATGGCATTGCACTTGCCTCTAATCCACTAGGAGAACTAGAAGAAAAGTATATGGCTTTAATTAGACTATTCCAAATTTCTTGGAACAAGAGTCACACTCTCTCTTGTAGGCTTCCTCTCATACTCATGGCCTTTCTTAGATACCCTCCTCCATTTTGTGAATATTTTGAAAAGAGTTTGCACTTTTGAATAGCCTACGTTTTTGAATACCCTCCTCCTCTCCACCAAGTTTCCCCTCCACCTTGCCCCCTCTCAACCAAGCTCCCAAGTCTCCTCTCAACCTTGCTCCTTCTCCACCTTGCTTCCTCTTTACCAAGCACAACCCACGATTTCTTGGATTGAATTTCTTTACGTTTCTTCAAGGTAAGTTATTCTTTAATCCTATTTCATTTTCTAAGTGTTTGATTTCGTTTTTTAAGGTAAATTCCATGCAATATCTATAAAATAAATAAGCATATTTGGATTGTACTATAAGATAATTGAAAATATGGGCAATGATAACTTAGGGTTTTAAACCTAAATTTCCATAGATTGTTGGTAATATGAAGTACCTCGTGGTCTTACTTACCTAAATATGTACTCATGAATGTAGTAATAAAAGTTTGAGGTTGATGCCATGTGGTTTAAGAAAAACATGTTTCAAAATTCCTCTTTTTTGGGACCAAAATTTTGAGTCCTAAAAAAAGTGGAGATTCATATATTTTCACTTTTCCTAATATGGCCTACAAGCAAGAAACTGTTCTGTTATCACCTTGATTGCCACCCTCAACACTAGTTCACAAACCATTGGCACCCTCAACACTAATAACAAATCAAGAAAGTTGCACGAGCTACCTTTACTTCTCTAAGAGGCCTCCATAAGTCCTAGACTTGCTAATATCTTCAACTTCCTTGGTTGGTGCTTGCAAGCCAAAGCTAGTTTGAAGTAGATATAAATTGTTTCCATGTGGCAATATGCTCTTGGATAGTTTGTCCCTATCCTTTTATAGAGAAATATCATACATAAGGGAGGGCAATATGCTATTGGATAGTTTGTCCCTATCCTTTTATAGAGAAATATCATACATAAGGGAGTTGATTACAAAAGTTAGAAGGATTTCTTTAAACCTAAGGTAGCCTAGAGGAATCAAAGGATCCTTGGCCTCTCATGAAGTGATGTCACTATCCAAGATAGGCTAAGGCTACGTACAACATCTCTATCTTCTATAAATAGACATCCACCTTCTCTACTTCCTTCTCCTCCACCCTTACCAATCTTCCAAAATCCATGACCTTGCTTTCAACCTTCTCTACTTGCTCCTCCTCCACCCTTACAATGTGGGTCAATGTTTGCTTGGGTGTAGCCAATTGCATAACTATTTTTGGGGCCATTTTAGAGCCGCGACGTGCTCTTGGGTGAGATTTTGAATTTGGAGCGGACTTGCGCTCTCGTCGAAAATTTTCCCGATGTCATGATGCCACATTGTCGTAATAATGAGATGCAATCTATTTATTCTAAATACCACAGAGCTTGACACACGGCAACCCTTCTCTACTTCACGCAGGGCATGACTACATCATGCATCTCTACACTACTTCATGCAGCGCAGGACCACCTGCCATCACGCAGCCTTTTGTCGTAGCTTTGCCACCTGTCATCAGGAAATGTGCCCATGCAGATCATGAAAATTCAAGATTGGCTTGGAGCGACCACTGCGTTGTTTCTTGGTGTAATAATGAGATGCAATTTATCATTATGAACACTGCAAAGATCAACACACGGCAACTCTGCCTTGCTTTGCATAGCATAGTCTCTGGCCTAACCACCTATCATCTTGGCACCTTTTGCGGTAGCTTTGCTAACTTTCACTGAGCAGTGCGCCCATGTAGATCAAAAAAATTCAACGTTGGCGTGCTAGAGCAACCACCATGCTAGTTCTTGGAGTTATGGAGTTACCTATTTTTACTTATTATAGAAGGAGATCTATGACAACCACCACCGCATTGTAAAATAGAAGGAGATCTATGACAACCATCGTGCTGGTTCTTGGGGTTATCTACTATTAGTGCACCAATGAAAATGTATTTCCTTGTGCACGGGGACCCTCAAGGGCCATATCAACAATTGCATTTTCCTTGGTCACACAAGGAAATACATTTTCATTGGTGCACTAATAGTAGATAACCCCATGACGGTCCCCTCTAAAAGACCCTCAAGGGCCATATCGACATGCCATATCTATGCAACAACATCCTGAATATTGTATAGTGCATCTTGATATGGCCCTTACCCCTAGAGGGGACCCCTCAATCATCAATTGCATTTTAAAAAAGTTTAGTTGTATTTTTCTAGAAGCATTTTCTAAGGCCATAATGTGAATTGCGGTGGGTTGTTAGAGCTATTTTGGTCCTAAACCAAGGGAAATGTAGTCTTGCTTTACTAGTATTTTAGTCCTTATTGCAATAAATCCTAAATGAGGGTAAGGTGATTGGAGGCCCGGTAGTGCCATCCAGATAATCAACCACAATATTTATACTGAGAGCAAAAAATGAACAAAAGATCTTACATTTATTAAAACTCAGCAATTGTTGAGAGCCTTAGAGGCCAAAAGATTACATCTAGCGAGCATAACCACTCAATCATTACTGAGTGATTTATATAAAAATTAACAACAGTTTATACTAATTGTTGAGAACCTTAGAGACCAAAAGATTACATCCAGCTTGCCAAAAGATCATCGAGAACCTTAGAGGCCAAAAGATTACATCCAGCCATTGCTGAGTGGTTATGAGTCTCGTTGAGCAAGAGGATATTTGTACAACTAAGTATTGTTAGAGTTAGCTCAAATGTCCACCTCTCATGTAACCCACCAATATTCTGTGTACCCAATGTTGTAAGGCCCCCATATGAGGAGAAGCCATGATGGGTATCGGATATTGGGAGGGATCCCCAGTTTAGACACTGGAAGGGGTCTTAGAGTAGACCAGATGGTTATGAGACGGCTTAGGAGCCAAGAGTAGATACCCGTCTGCACAAAGGGGGGGTTCGGGGGGGCGATAGCCCCCCCGATAGCAGGGGGTCCGGGGGGCGCAGGCCCCCGGTGGGGGTCTGGGGGCAAAGCCCCCAGCGGCAGGGTATGACCTATGTGCGATCCTTCATCTGCCCGACGGCATGTTTTCTGAAGGGTCGGTGGTCTTCCAGGCCGACTGTCTATTAGGCCGACTGCCTATTACAGGGCCGACCGTCAACCACTTACACTATATAAGTGGCCACCCCCTATCATCAGATCACCAGTTCTTCACGCTCATAGTCCTCCGTCCAGCATCTGTCTAGATCACCATCGAAGCTCTGTCTGTAGAGCGCACGGGTGGACAGCCAACCATCAGTTGTATCAGCAGTTTGGTATATCAGAATTTTTTGTATTCTCTCCAGCTTTCCATCGTGTACTTGCGTTTTGTTGTTATCTTCCGTTGCGTACTATTTTCTTACATGGTATCAGAGCTCAGGCTATCTAAGTAACGACTTTATTGCAAGTTCAACGAGCTTTGTTAGCAAAGGCTACTAGGAGTGATGGCTGCACCAACCCCGTTGCGAATTCGTCCACCTGCCTTCAATGAAGGCAAGCTCGATGGGACGAATTATACTTTGTGGAAATTCAAGATCAGCGCGATCTTGGATTCATATGAGGTTCTGGATACTGTTCTGGGATTGGATCCAGAACCGGTTGGATCACCGAATCCAGACAACCCCAACGTCATAACGCCACCGAATGCAGATCTTCTTCGGGCATGGAAACGAAGGAACGCAGATGCACTCTGTGCTCTTGTTACCAGTTCAAGTGATTCTGTTTTGACTCTGATTCAGCATACAGACAAGGCAAGTGAGGCTTGGAACATACTGAAAGGTCAGTATGAAACGCGGAATCAGACCAGAATTCAAAATCTGGAGAATATGCTTGCTGCAGAGAGGTGCTCTGATGGAGAATCAGCTGAGACATTCATCACACGGATCAAGAATCTACGTGATCAGATGGCGGCGGTTGGGATTACAAAGACCAGCGAAGAGTTGGCCAGAAGGTGCATTCGGATCCTTCCACAAAAGTACGATGTGTTGGTCACGACACTCAACACGCAGGTAAGAAATCCACCCCTCACTTTTGAAGAGTTCAGCGCGATGCTTCTAGAGGAGGAGATGCGAATGAAGACCCGCGATGGCGGAAGTGATGCAGCATTCTCAACCACATCCAAAGGGAAGGGTGGAGAGAAGAAGAATGGTAAGAAGAAGAAGTTTTCAGGTAAGTGCCACTACTGCAACAAAAGCGGTCACATGATCAAGGATTGCAGAAAGAAGCAGCAGGACGAAAAGAATGGCACTACACAGTCTTCTTCGAAAGGCAAGGAATCTGCCAACACAGTTGAAACTGAGTTGGAGCTATGGGTTGCAATTGAAGAAATATGCTCCTCAACAGAAGTTTCAACAACGAATGATTCGTGGCTCCTTGATAGTGGAGCGTCCCGTCACATGACCAGAAAGAAGGACTGGTATAGCTCTTTCAAGCCTCTACAAGAGCCCATGAACGTGACGGTTGGTAATAATGCAAAATGCCCTGTGGAAGGTACAGGTACTATCTCTCTTTCCATTCAAGAGGGTGAAACTAAAGAGCTTTCTGATGTATTACTAGTTCCTCAGCTAAAGAAGAACTTGCTTTCGGTTGCTGCGATAACTGATCGCAACTTGGAGGTGCGTTTCAAGAGGACCGGAGCAGAAATCCTTAATGCAGCGGGCAAGGTGGTCGGCAAGGCAGTAAGGAAGAACAATCTCTACGAGCTGACGGCACTAACAGTCTCTTCAGGAGTGGGCATCAGTAAGGTATGGCATGAAAGATTTGGTCATCTTAGTTATCCTATTCTTTTGGAAATGCAGAAAACAGGGATGGTTGCACACTTGCCTGCACTCTCAAAGGTGCAGGAACCTTGTGAAGCTTGTATGATGGGCAAGCAACAAAGGAAGGCTTTTCCACATGAGAGCGGCTATCGGGCAAAGGCTCCTCTACAATTGGTTCATGCTGATCTCAGTGGGAAAGCTCCAACTCAAGCTTTGGGGGGATGTAACTACTATATGCTTATCGTCGACGACTACAGTAGATACATGTGGGTGTATTTTTTACGAGATAAGGCTGAAGCTCTTGGAAAATTCAAACAGTGGCAAAAGATGGTGGAAAACGAAAGCGGGCTGAAGGTAAAGAAGCTTCGCACGGATCGAGGAGGAGAGTTCCTGTCAAAAGAGTTCGACACATACTTGCACGAGAATGGCATTAAGCGCCAACTCACGACTGCACATACTCCGCAACAAAATGGTGTTGTAGAGCGTCGCAATCGTACTACCATGGAGATGGCACGATGCATGGCACTAGGTAAAGGATTGCCTAAGTCTTTTTGGGCTGAGGCAGTTAATACAGCAGTCTACATCCTCAATCGAAGCTTCACAAAGGCCTTGACGGGCAAAACACCTTTGGAGGCTTACTCAGGTAAAAAGCCTTCCGCTTCTCATTTCAGAACATTTGGATGTGAGTGTTTTGTTCATGTTCCAGATAGCACCAGAAAGAAATTAGATCCAAAGAGCAGAAAGTGTATCTTCATGGGCTATAGCCAGGAGTCAAAGGCGTACCGGCTATATGATCCAGAGGCAAAGAAGATCGTGGTCAGTCGTGATGTGGTGTTTTGGGAACAGCCACATACAGTGGAGGAGGAGGTATGCCCTTCCACTTTATCATCAGCCGTAAAAGTAACTCACCTTGTGCCCGTATCTAAAGCAGAGTTGCAGAATGAGGAGGAGTACTTCGAGGAACAAACTCCACCAACACCACAACATGCCTTGGCTCCACAAGGTAAGCCACTTCCAAAGTGGGCAAGGCAGCTCTTTGATGAGAAGAATCCGGTTCCAGACTTGGCGGAGTCATCTGCAGATGGACTTCGACGATCAAAGAGGATAAAGGAGCAGAAAAGGGCTTCTGAACACATAGTCAATATGGCCTTGATGGCTGAGATTATGAAAGTTCAAGAGCCTACGAATTTGGATGAGGCAATGGCGGATCCAAATTGGAAAGCTGCCATGCAAGAGGAGTATGACAGCATCATGAAGAATCAGACTTGGGACTTGGTTGATCGTCCAGAAAAAAGGAAGATCATTGGTACCAAATGGGTATGGAAGGCCAAGTACAAATCTGATGGATCTTTGGAAAAGTACAAGGCTAGGCTTGTTGCACAAGGATACTCTCAAGTTGAAGGCTTTGATTTTGAGGATTCCTTTGCTCCTACAGCAAGGATGACAACTATTCGGGTGGTACTTGCCTTGGCTGCTCATAAGCAGTGGCCGGTGTTTCAAATGGACGTGAAATCTGCGTTCTTGAATGGACATCTCAAGGAGGAGGTATATGTGTTCCAGCCACCAGGATTTGAGGTGCCCAATTCAGAGAACAAGGTTTGCAAACTAAAGAAGGCATTGTACGGGCTGAAACAGGCCCCAAGGGCATGGTACCAACGGATTGATAGCTTTCTCATATCTATTGGTTTCTCAAAAAGTGCTTCTGATGCTAACCTGTATGTTTGTAAGCAGGATGGCAAGTATGTGGTAATAGTCCTTTACGTGGATGACTTGATCATCACAGGAGATCATGAGAAGATGCTGCAACAGTTGAGGGAGTCGTTGAGTTCCGAGTTTGAGATGACAGATTTGGGGCTCATGCACTTTTGCCTCGGCATTGAGGTTTGGCAAAAACCTGGCAGGATTTTCATCTCTCAGCAGAGATATGCTCGCGAGATCTTGAAGGCATTCGGTATGACCGAGTGTAAGGACGTGGTCTCTCCCATGGAGGTGAATGGTAAGCTCTCCGTGGAGGATGCATCACCACTTGTCGACATCAAGGAGTATAGGAAACTTGTGGGGAGTCTCATTTTTCTGTGCAACACTAGACCTGATATCAGCTTTGCAGTTGGTGTACTTAGTAGGTTCTCAAATCAACCTCGAGAGAACCATTGGAAAGCAGGGATGCGTGTGCTAAAGTACGTGAAAGGTACACTGGAGTATGGCATTACCTACAGAGCAGGGAAGACCTTGGCGGGTTACTGTGACTCAGATTGGGCGGGAGATTGTGATTCTAGAAAGTCAGTTTCTGGATATTGTTTCTCACTTGGTTCAGGAGTGTTCTCTTGGATTAGCAAGAAGCAACCAACAGTGGCACTATCTTCGACGGAAGCTGAGTACAAGGCAGCATGCATTGCTGCTTGTGAAGCAGTTTGGCTAAGGAGGATCCTGCAAGACATAGGAGTTCCAATCGAAGATGCGACAGTTCTAAAATGCGACAATCAGAGTTGCATGGCCATTGCAAAGAATCCTGTGTTCCATGCTCGTACAAAGCACATAGAGATCCAGTATCACTACGTACGAGAGCTCATCGAGGATGGAGTCATAGAGCTGGAGTATTGTCCCACAGAGGACAATTGCGCAGACATCTTCACGAAGGCTCTTGGGAGTGATTTATTGTTGCGGCATCTACATCGACTCGGCATTGGTCCGAACACGTAGTTCATCTTCGGGTGAACATTGAGGGGGGGTGTTAGAGTTAGCTCAAATGTCCACCTCTCATGTAACCCACCAATATTCTGTGTACCCAATGTTGTAAGGCCCCCATATGAGGAGAAGCCATGATGGGTATCGGATATTGGGAGGGATCCCCAGTTTAGACACTGGAAGGGGTCTTAGAGTAGACCAGATGGTTATGAGACGGCTTAGGAGCCAAGAGTAGATACCCGTCTGCACAAAGGGGGGGTTCGGGGGGGCGATAGCCCCCCCGATAGCAGGGGGTCCGGGGGGCGCAGGCCCCCGGTGGGGGTCTGGGGGCAAAGCCCCCAGCGGCAGGGTATGACCTATGTGCGATCCTTCATCTGCCCGACGGCATGTTTTCTGAAGGGTCGGTGGTCTTCCAGGCCGACTGTCTATTAGGCCGACTGCCTATTACAGGGCCGACCGTCAACCACTTACACTATATAAGTGGCCACCCCCTATCATCAGATCACCAGTTCTTCACGCTCATAGTCCTCCGTCCAGCATCTGTCTAGATCACCATCGAAGCTCTGTCTGTAGAGCGCACGGGTGGACAGCCAACCATCAGTTGTATCAGCAGTTTGGTATATCAGAATTTTTTGTATTCTCTCCAGCTTTCCATCGTGTACTTGCGTTTTGTTGTTATCTTCCGCTGCGTACTATTTTCTTACAAGTATTGCCGCCAGTCCAGCTTGATGCATTTTGAATTTTTTAAGGAGCCAATGGAGAGGCCAAACATCGTGCACATTGCACAAATGCTCCTCTCAAACTACGGTCCCCCCAAATGAGAGTACTCTACTATGAAATTCCTTAGCCCTTTGTGGACGTCTCTCGAGAATCCATACAGCACAACCATATAGAGGCTAGAGGTGTGCATGCCATCCAAGGTGATGACATGCAAATGTGGGGGGAATCGACCAAGGGAATGAAGAGATTCCACAAGAGCGAGCATTTCAAGTCCTAAAGTGTGCAACACAATGACCTTATACAAGAAGGCAGACAAGATTGTGATCACATTGCATCGAGGGGTGATAGTCGTAACAGGCGGTGACTTCTAATTAACTACATCTACTGATCATGCAAGCCCATTACCATGCACTCTACCGAGCATGCAAGCCTAGTGTGACTAGTAAAAAATTAACTACACTCTACTGACCATGCAAGCCCGGTGGTGGTAGTTGTGGGCCACTGCGATGGTCGGTAATTAACTGCCAGCCCAATGGAATCTTAGCCGCCACCATAGATGTGGCTGGTAATCTTAGACGCCACCGCAGTGGAATCTTAGCTACCACCACAAGTGAAAGGTGGCAGTAATCACCATGGACGTAAATCATGAAGCCTAATCACCTCTAATCACTCATTACCATGCAAGGTAATACTGTTGCCTTGAATTAATCAAAATTCGGGCCAACCATCGAGGTGGCTCTCACCTTGACAGTTCCATTCCCTTCACTGATTCATATGATATCCATCTCGACCATTTCTTTCTCGGCCTACAAGCTTAAGCCTCCACTATTCCATTCCCTTCATTGTTTCGTCTTCTATTCCTCTCAACCATTTCTTTCTCTCTTGCACTTGGACTGTAAACTTAAGCCTCCTCTTTTATGTTTCCTTTACTGTTTCGTCCTCTATCCCTCTCGACCGTTTCTTTCTCCCTTGCACTCTTCTTGCAACTTCTATCCCCTCTCATAATGGATCCCCCTGGACACACCAAGCTTCAAAATGTGTCTGCATAATTTGAAAGCTCCTCACATAATCTTTCCTCCCCTCCTACACAACCTCGGAGATCCTCACATAATCTTTCTGCCCCCTCTGCACAGTCCGACGGGAGCTCCCCCTTTGCAGCATAGTGCGAGAGCCTCTCCTCCCTCGATCTTGAAATGTGACATATGGGAGATCCTCACTCACTCTTCAAAAGCCCAATTTGGATGCTCTCAATAACTTCACCAGGTTGGTACAGGAGGTGAACGTGAAGGAGGGACAAGGCCAAAAGATTACCATCACTGAAAGCATGATTGAAAATGCGCTAGGCATTCTTGGAGGGCGCTAATGGACAGCCTTGACACACCGAGCGCTCGAGTGTGAATCTCTCCCCCATCCTGCCGCTAATGATAACCCGACTAGAGGCCGATCTGTAAAGGCTAGCAATACCTCTGATCCACTCATCCAGGAAACCAAACCGAGAGAGTGTACCTTCCAAGAAGGACCAGTCTACCCTGTCGTACACCTTCTCAAAGTCGAGAAGGAGTATGGCAAGGTGCTGGCCACTATGCTAGGCCCATTCCATCGCCTCTGAGAAAGTGAAGATGTTGTCCAAAATGCTGCTTTTGCAAGCACACTTTTTGGAGAAGTAGTGAAAGAGACAGAATATTATAGATGTATACCCCAACACTAAGATTAGTAAAGATGGTGGAGTCAAGATTTCTAGCTTGCCAATAGACCTCTAGGATATGCTGAAGAAGACAATTCACTTCTTTCTTAATACGAGAGGAACCGCAAAGTTATGGCAGGTTCAAGCAGCATTAGAGCAACTGAAAGAACGTGATGTCTCTTTCTCAAGGGAGATCTCCAAGAGCATGATAACCAACTTGAAGAATTATATGGATAGTAAATCCAAATTAACAGCTCAATTCGTTGGAGTTGCAATGCACATGATGTCATCTACCCTCAAAGGAATTTTGGAGCAATATGATAAGAAGATGTCTCAGAAGGTGACTTTTCTACAAGAGAAAGCCACCAATGCAGCAAAGGCAACGTAGGATGAGAAAATTCTCAGGGAGAGTGCAAAATCCAAGGTAGAGGAGGCAGAAGCAAGGACCTTGCAGGCACGAGAGCAAGCTGAGGCCATGCAAAATGGTCGACATGGAAAGGCATAGAAGAGAAAAGGTAGAGAAGCGCATCAAGGAGATCCGAGATAGGCTTGAAGACGTGAGAATGGATGGGGACATCATGGAGAAGGAGCTAGCAATGATGCAAAATCATCTTGAAGAACAAAGAGCCAAAAAGGAGGCTTTTTTTACAAACGTCTCTGCAACATGCAAAATGAATTGAATGTTGAAAAAGACCAGATGATGGAGGAACTGAAAAGGAAGAATGCAAAAACCAGAGTGGTGATGTAGGAGCTATGAGAGAGCTTCAAGGCTAAGAAGGATGGAGTACAGAGCAGCCACAGAAGGCAGCTCTCTAGGCTAAGAAGGATGCAGAGTATAGCCACGATGGAGCAAGTTGCAGCAGTCACAGTGGGGGTTGTTATCTAGAACCACTTTTGCAAGTTCAAAGATTAAGCTACAAGACCTTGCAACAAGATTATGATAGGGTTGTACATGAGCTTGCAGTGGCTTTTGAAAGTTTTGAAAAGCAATCTGTCATCGTCATGAGAGATTTCCAAACTAGAGTGGAAGTCTTGGAAACGGCCTATGTTAGCGCTGTTGAGCAATTTAAGCAGCTTCAAGAGATGCTGAGGGAATCAGATGGAGCTATTGCACAGAGTGAGCAAAGAGTGGAGGAGATGAAGGAAAATATCCGCAATCTTAGGATGAGGGAGGAAGGAATCAAGAAGCAACTTCTTTATGTACAGAGTCAGAGACTATGGTATTGATAGCCGTAATAGTTAAATCAGATGCCTATCATGTTATGTAGTAGGGTCCAAAATGCATGGTTTGCCATACCCCCATCATAGATGACTACATGATTCGATGGCCTACGTGCTACCACCCTATGCATGTTTTTTGCTTTGGGGTGTTTGTGCATTCAAGCTTAGTATGTAGAGTATGTAATGTGCCATTGCCTGGGTCATGGATAGATCAAATGTGCTTGCATACTACAACTATCTACAACGAGAAAGTAGATGCTACAGCTCAATTTGCCATTTGGGCAAAATTTTCAAAAGACAAGGAGCTTGAATTGAAAGAGGCCAAGCCCAAGCCTAACTGCAAAGAGGCCAACCCCAAGCCTAACTGCAAAGAAAAGGAGCCTGAAGGGAGGAACCAGCCCCCTTCAAGAAAGGAGCAAGAAGGGCCAAGCTTGCAAAACAACAACCAGGGAGAAGAGGAAGCAACATGAAGGGAGGGGCCAGGCCCCTGAAGGGAGGAATCATTCTCCTTCAGGAAAGGAGCAAGGAGGGCCACGCCTGCAATCAGGGAGCTCGAAAAGGTGACCTACGCAAAGCAATGTGGAATCAGTCCCCTCTGAAGGGAGGAGCTAATTGCCTTTAGAAAAGGAGCAAGGAGGACCGAGCTTGCAATCAAGGAGCTAAAAAAGGCGACCTGCTCAAAGCAATGTGGAACCACCCCCCTAAAGGAAAGGAGTCCTTGAGATGTAATCTATGTAATATGTATGTAATTTATTGAATTATTAATGTTCTCCAAAGTTTACTTGGGCAATGTATCTTTTTTAGGATAACACTTTGGAGCAATGCGATTTGTTTTAGTATAGTAATGGTTGGTTGCATCTCGGAGGTTGGTTGCACACTAGGATATTAAATGCCACCAACGTAGTGGTTTGCTTCTATTATTACAATATGAATGGCGTACAATTCATTCATTTAGGATTTGTGGTCACCAGCCCGATGGGGTTGAAATCTAACAATAGATAAAGAGAACCAGCCTAAAGGGGACTATTTTATGTATGGAACTTTGCAACAATTTTAAGATAGCATGGCAGCAGTGCAAGATAAGTGGTCGCTAGTGTAGTGGTTGGTTCTCGGTTGGTTGCACAGTAGGATATTAACTGCCACCACCACGGTGGTTTGCTTCTATTATTATTATTACAAGATGAATGGCATACAATTCATTCGTTTAGGATTTGTGGAATAGTTATCGGATTTCATATTTCTCAATGTAAGTATAGTTGTTAAGATATACATATATACATATAATAATATATGTATATGTATATATAGGCAATATTAAAATATTTCCAAAGTGATTGAAGTGATGTTTTCTGAGCTATGTGACTAGATAGTGTCCTTTGATAGGCCAAGACCATAATGTGAGATGAAAGATTTTAATTTAACTTGATTTGAAATAAAGTGGTTCGATAATGCTAATGAGAGAGGGAGAGATGTTGCTATGCTGACAGTAGCACTTAGTATGGAAGGAGAACGATCTGAGTTTGAATAGTGTCAACCGTAATATCAGACAAAAGATTTAGAATATCTACATATATCTATATGTTTGTATTAAAGTTATTTTTTAATAAAATTTATCAACTCTTAGGCATGGATGATTTTTTCCTAATCAACACCCCAAAAATTACAAATTTTGGCTTGGTTGGCTATGGCAGCACCCCATGTGTTATGGCAACGCCTTGTGCTAAGGCAGCATCGAGCATTATATGGCAGTGCCCTAAGTGGCATGCTATGGCAACATCGGGCATTAGTATGGTAGCACCTTGAGTGTGGACTAGCTAAGGCAGTGTGGTCTTCTCCTTGGGTCTTGTGGCTCCTGGCTAAGGTAGCATGGTATTGTTCTCTGGTTCCAGATTATCAAGGGTCAACTATATTTTTGTCAATTTTGGTGGCATTTGGGCAGAATTTTCCAAGCTGTGTGGGCATTAGCTAAGGCAACGTCCTGGGCATTAGCTATGGCAACGTCTTGGATGTTAGCTATGGCAGTGTCCTGGGCGTGAGCTAAGGCAGTGTCCTGACATGCCAGTTGTAGATGTCAGGGCAGTTAGGAACCTTAAATTCCCTCTGACACGTTGTGAGAATTGATGTTTTCACCAACCTCGGCTAAGGCAGCGCAACCCTGGAGCTAAGGCAGTGCATTGCTATCTAAGGCAATGCCCTAGAACCGTATGGCAGCACCTTGTTTGCACCCTCTCCCACCAACTGGTTTTTCGTTATTTTTGGGTTTTTGGTGTTTTTTGTTTGTATTTTTTTGTGATGGGGGGGTTTTGTACATGCTACTCTACAACATCAAGCCAACAAACAACAAAAACAACAACATTTCATATTTTTTAGAGCAATTTCAAGATTTTCCAGACGTTGGGCCTTCCTACTCTCTTCTCAACAATCACTCAAATGACGATCTTGTGTGGTTTTCTTCTATGTTTGACCACACCACTAGCTTAGCAACCACTCGAACTAACTTCTCCTACGATCTTACACCAAACAAACAACTAAAACAACCTCTAATCTCTTCTACTTCATCACACTGTCTCTTTCACTCAATTTCTATACTCCACTATTGTCGCTTTTCACTAAGCTACTAGGCAACAAGCGATGGGGGGATAATGAGAGAAAGCATAACTTGCAAAAGCATACCTCAAATCTCCCGGACAACGGCGTCTCTTTCACTCACACTTCCTATACTCCACTATTGTTGATTTTCACTAAGCTACTAGAGCAACAAGCAATGGGGGGACAACGAGAGAAAGCATAACTTGCAAGAGCATACCTCAAAACTCCTCGGCAATGTTGCCAAAGATGTTATAGTCGATCGACCTAACGTGTCATTGGGGATGTTGGGATGTGCCGATGGAGAGCTCAACCTCCAAGCAACTCGTGGTAGCGAGCAATGCAAGCGATACGCCATTCACGATCATCAATCATGGCTCCCGAGTTGTTGCAATCGTGTGTCCACAAGATGAGAAGAGGGGGGAGAGAAGGAGAAGAGAGGGAGAGAAGCATGGAGCGTGGTGAAGGGGAGATCATAATGTTGAGAGTTCATGCTCAACATCATGTGATCATGTGTGCATAGCACCATCACGTGATCATATGTGCATAGCACTAACCTTATAGAGTGCTATAAATGAAAGGGTTAGATCCCCTAACCCTAACCCTAAAAGGGTTTGTATATATTCTATTTTTTCAACTAAATCTAGTGTACAATTAGTCATTTGTGGTGTGCTCTCTAGCTGTGCCCTCTCTCCTCATCTCCACTCTTCTCCTCTCCCCTCTTCATATTTTGTCATGGTATCAGAGCTCCCTTGTCTTCCGCTGAGACATTGAGATTCTTGAGAGTGCAAGAGAGATTCCATGGTGGTGAGAGAGAGCTTTTGTGAGTCCATTCTCTGTCCAGAGAAAGAGGAAGAGAGTTCTTGAGTTTTCTCTATGAGTCTCGGAAGCATAGGGACTTCAATCTCCTAGCTAAGGCAAGAAAAAAAAAAAAAGCTTGTGGAAATCTCAGCTGCTCAGCTCTTGTCAAGGAAGACCAGCTCGTTCAACAAAAAAAAAAAAGGTGGCTGTGACTACCATAGCCCACCGTCCACCTCCATCGAACTTTGCAGCATGTCGCACAGCTACTCCACAATGAATAGCAGCAGTGGGCGGCTTCTTTAGTTTCAATGGGCTACTCCTTTAGTTTCATGGGCTATAGCTTCACTGCATACGGGCTTCTACGGCCTCAACAACAGTAGCTCTTTCAATAGCTGCCCTCAATAGCTCTATAGCCTCGACTGTGACGTCTGTTAGTCTCATGGCTCCTTAGTCTCAGCCTATGGAATGCCTACAGGTCTTCCGCTCTAAGCTCTATGCGTGCCAGTTGAAATTGGTGTAGAGGGAATACGTCCTGCAACACAGCTCCACGGGCTGCACGACTCTCAACGCAGGCTCTACAGAGTGCCGCCAAGCTGCATACGTGACCACAAAAATCCGGACCAACATTCTTCGCAACTCGTATGCAACCACAACGCTACAAGCGATCAACAAATCCCTCTGAATGAGCTCTCGTAGCCATCAGTCGGCCACGCTTCACCCCCGTGTTGCGCTAGTCTTGGCAACGACACCTCCATCCGAAAGGAGCTCCCTCAACGCAGCTCCTTCAATGCAGCAACGATCACCTCCAAGAGCCGAGAGCCGACCCACAGTCCAAGCCATTGGCCCCTCTCAGTGCTCATGCGCCTTCAACAATGGCGGCTCTATGGGCTGAAGGTAGTTAGGTGCTGACGGACATCTCTAAGGCTCTTGTCCTCATGACTCCTCTCGAGGGGCGCACCTACCTACGATCTCCTTCATAGACGCGGCTCAGCAAGACTCCTGCACACAGCGACGGGCAGCTTCCATCGCAAGCTCCTACAACGATGGAATTCTCAGACGACGTATAGTTTCCGCAACGGAATCTTCGTCGATTCCGGTGCACCATTGGTCGACACGTGGCAGATAGGATAGAACCACGATTCGGTGAAGATCACCTTGGGTTAACTGGTTGACCCACAGTTGGACACGTGGCACCTTATCTCCAAGTGCCACGTAATCTTATCTGACACATCATCACTGCCAGCTCAACTGCCATGTCATCATTACCACCTCAGCTGCCATGTCATCAAGCCACGTCATCAGTGACACATCATCAACCACATCATCAATGCCACATCATCAGCCATGTCATTAGTGCCATATCATCAACCACGTCATCAGTGCCACGTCATCATTGCCACGTCACCTCTGCCACCTCAGCTGTCCAGTCAGCATTGACCCCTGCCAGGCACACACAGTGCTCCACAGGCACTTCATGTGAACACTCCTGCCACCTCAGCACAGAGCTTCACAGGCACACCTCTTGCTAAGCACAGTGCCACATCATCACTGCATGTGACTCACAGTGACACATCATCATTGAGCACATTTGCACTCCTTTTGCCCCTCCACCTCGATCAAGTCATATCTCTTGATCCAGGAAGAATTTGAGGGCGCTCCAAAAAGGAAAGTCGCTCGTTTTTTTTGTGCTCTACGTGCTCATCACATCATGCGCACATTTCGGCACAAGTTACACTCACATTTGAGCCTCGCCGACAAAACCACTTCCTTCACGCACATTTGCCTCTACATCGACGCATCTGACCCAGCACTTAAAAAGAACAAAAGAAAGGAATTATTTGTTGTTCTTTCATCGATCGACGGTTGGTTTAGATCTAGATCAGAGTAGACTAGATCGCCATAGAGGGGACGCTTTGAATTTCCCCAAGTTGCCAATCTAAGCCATGCTCAAAATTCTCGACTAGTACCTACTCGAAGTCTGTCCATACGATCACATCCGATTTCACATCATTACATTACCTGAAACCTTACGTTCATCAGTTCAGTGAGCAGACTTCAGAGTACAGAGGCATTGCAGATTGATTTAGTGGGCAGATAGCACTTGATTTGACACACACATGCCACCATTGTAAAGCCTATTCGGCTATCTCACGGCATCGTGCACATCATTTTCAGCCTTGTAAAGCCTCTTGGCTATTCCCGGCATCATTGCCACAAGCCTTGTAACACAGATCATATCTTATATACTACAGTTCTATCTTCACCGACAGTACAGAGATTTCACTTGGCATCTTCAGTGTATTTGCAGTTGATTCATACAGAGTTTTTCAGGACACTTTTTGAGTACATTTTTTTGCGCCATGTCGACTAGCAACCTCAATCTGGAGGCATCTGCTAAGTTAGACAACTCCAATTACGGTACATGGAAATACCGAATGGAGACCATTCTTGTGCTTCAAGATAAATGGGAGTATGTCGATGGGTCTACACCTAGACCATTGGCTGATCCAGCCACCAGTAGCTCTACTCCATCTGTTGTCATAGCACCAGCAACGGAATCTACATCGGGATCTACATCTACACAAACAGTTTCCGCACCAGTAGCAGATCGTGCCATTGCCCGAGCTCAAGTAGAATGGGATAAGAAAGACAAGTATGCCTATCACCTGATCAAGCAGAATGTGCAAGATGTCATGCTAGGACAGCTCAACACAGTCAAGACATCAAAAGAAGCATGGGATATGTTCGCAGCTCTCTACGAGTCCAAGAACACATCCAGGATTCTCACCTTGAGAAACCAGATCAACCAGAGTTTCCGCAACAGCAGTGAAACCGGTCATGCTTATGTACTCTGCATAAAAGACTACAACAATCAACTTGCAGCAGTTGATTCATACAGAGTTTTTCAGGACACTTTTTGAGTACATTTTTTTGCACCATGTCGACTAGCAACCTCAATCTGGAGGCATCTGCTAAGTTAGACAACTCCAATTACGGTACATGGAAATACCGAATGGAGACCATTCTTGTGCTTCAAGATAAATGGGAGTATGTCGATGGGTCTACACCTAGACCATTGGCCGATCCAGCCACCAGTAGCTCTACTCCATCTGTTGTCACAGCACCAGCAACGGAATCTACATCGGGATCTACATCTACATAAACAGTTTCCGCACCAGTAGCAGATCCTGCCATTGCCCGAGCTCAAGTAGAATGGGATAAGAAAGACAAGTATGCCTATCACCTGATCAAGCAGAATGTGCAAGATGTCATGCTAGGACAGCTCAACACAGTCAAGACATCAAAAGAAGCATGGGATATGTTCGCGGCTCTCTACGAGTCCAAAAACACATCCAAGATTCTCACCTTGAGAAACCAGATCAACCAGAGTTTCCGCAACAGCAGTGAAACCGGTCATGCTTATGTACTCCGCATGAAAGACTACAACAATCAACTTGCAGCAGTAGGAGAGATTATGAATCCCACATAAATGGTTCAAGTAATCCTGAATGCTAGGAGAAGGATATGATAATCTAGTCCAAAGTATTGCCATCCAACGGCAAATTCCAACACTGGAAGAACTTCAGTAAGTTCTACTTGGTGAAGAACTCAGGACTCAGGCCATTCAAGCACGTAACGGTCATTCTAATGATCAGGCATTCACAGCTTCAGACAGAAGCAGAGGCAAAGGCAGAAACAGAGGTAGATCATACCAGAAAAGTGGTCATCATCAACAAAATCAAAGTCAGAATCAGCATCAGCATCAGCAACATCCTCAACAACATCAAAATCAGCAAAGAGGAAATCATTCCAACCGAGGAAGATTCCAAGGACGAGGGAATGCATCCACCAATGTGTCAAACATTCAATGCAACTATTGTCACAAGTTTGGACACTATGAAAGAGATTGCCACAAGAAGCAGTACGACCAAGGCGGTCAATCCAGCAGTAATCGAGGGAATTCTCGAGGAAGAGGAAATCATCGTGGTGGACATTCTAGTCACAATCATTTTGCAAATGAACATGGAAATATGTTTCTTGCAAGTGAGGAATTGCATCAGACTGATACAATGCACCTAGACACTGATTTCAATCCCAAACAGGATTTCAGCTATCAAGTCGACCAAGTGGAACAGGATCCTTGGTACATCGACAGCAGTGCATCATCTCATATGACAAATCATCAGGAATGGTTCACAGAAATGAAGCCATTGGAAGGACAGAAAAATGTCATCTACACAGCAGACAATACACCGAATCTAGTTCAAGGGACATGTGTTATCCCTATGAACAATTTCACTGGTACAAAAGGATTAGTCAAAGATGTGCTCTATGTTCCGAAGCTCAGCAAGAACCTTTTGTCAGTAGGTCAAATGACGGAACACAACTACAAAGTCATCTTCGACGGTGATGAATGCACTATCAGAGACAAATCCAAAAGAGGTCAGCTAGTAGCAAAAGGTGTCAAGGAAGGACGCTTATACAGGATGCTAGCTACAATACCATATATCATGCCATGTCAGCTCAAATGCAACAGATGCCACTATTTGCAAAATGGCACAAGAGATATGGTCATGTCAACTTCAAGTACTTGTTAGATCTCAGGAATCTGAATATGGCAATTGGGATTCTGAAGCTACAGTTTCTTGGAAAAGTTTGTGAAGCATGCTGCTTCGGCAAACAAAAGCGAACCAACTTTGTTAGAAGTACCTCTCGTGCACGAGGTATTCTTGATTTGATTCATACAGATGTATGGGGTTATGCCCAAACCCGCAGCATCAATGGTTCACTTTATTACTTGACCTTCATCGACGACTACAGCAGATATTGTTGGGTCTACTTTTTGAAAGAGAAATCTGAAGTGTTTTCCAGATTTCAAGAATTCAAAGCCATGGTAGAAAACCAAACAGGCAGAAAGATCAAGGTCATGAGATCAGACAGAGGAGGTGAATACATGTCTTCAGCATTCATGAACTTTTGCAAAAATCACGGCATACGAAGACAATTCACATGTGCAGATACTCCTCAGCAAAATGCAAGAGCTGAAAGGAAGAATGGGACTTTAGCAGACAGTGCTAGAGTAATGCTTAGTGAAAAGCATCTTCCGAATCAGTATTGGGCAGAAGCAATAGCTACAGCAAACTACTTGCTTAATCGGCTTTCTACCGAACCGATACAAGGTATGACTCCTTATGAAGCATTCACTGGATACAAGCCACGCATTGGGCATCTCCGCATATTTGGTTGCATAGCATATGCCCACATACATGATGATCATCGCAGGAAATTGGATGCGAAGTCACGCAAATGCATCATGGTTGGCTACAGTGAAGAAAGCAAAGCATACAAATTGTATGATCCCATCAACCGCAAAGTCATTATCTCCAGAGATGTAATCTTTGATGAGGAATCAGAATGGAAAACCTCACCTACACAGGAGATAGAAGCATCGACTTCACAGTCATCTACAGAACATGTTGATGAAGAAGAGCAAGAATTGCCAACAACACCCCAAGCAGTGCCACAGCAGCTCAAACGGTCTACTAGGGAAAGCAGACCTCCAGCCAGATTGACATATGCTCAAAAAGGCAAAGCAATTCAGGTGGAAACCACCAACTATGCTCTTATGACTACCATCATGGCTACAGAAGAGCCACTGTACTTCGAAGACGCTGTAGACAAGCCAGAATGGCAAACTGCTATGAATGAAGAAATGGATTCTTTGTATAAAAATAACACTTGGGAATTATGCGACCTTCCACCAGGAAAGAAGGCCATAGCCAACAAATGGGTATACAAAGTGAAGTACAATCCAGATGGCAGTATTCAGAGATACAAAGCCAGATTAGTTACAAAAGGATTTGCACAACAATATGGTCCAGATTATGATGAGACTTATGCTCCAGTAGCAAAGATGGATTCCATACGGTTCTTGATATCACTAGCGATACTCAGTAAATGGAATGTGTATCAACTCGATGTTAAGAATGCATTTCTCAATGGTTATCTAGACGAGGAAGTCTACATGCAACAACCATCCAGTTATGTTGAACCAGGAAAGGAGAACAAGGTTTGCCATCTCAAGAAAAGTCTCTATGGCTTAAAGCAAGCACCCAGAAGTTGGTACAACAGAATTGACAAGTATTTTGCTGATCTGGGATACATGAAGTCCAATGCAGATCATACTCTCTACTACAAAGTTCAAGGGGAAGACATTACTATTGCACTTTTATATGTAGATGATCTGATTGTGACAGGAAGCAAGGATAGCTTCATCAGAAAACTAAAACAAGACTTATCTGCAAAGTTCGACATCAAAGATCTTGGACTTATGCACTATTGAGTTCTGGAGAGATTCAGATAGCACATTTATGAGTCAGCTCAAGTATGTTGACAGTCTCCTAAAGAAGTTTCATATGGCGGATTGCAAGATTGCAGCCACTCCAATGGGATAGAGTTTGAAACTTACTAAAGATTCAGAAAAGCCTACAGTCAATGACAGATACTACAGGCAGCTCATTGGATCTCTTATATATCTGACAATCACACGACCACATATTTGTTATGCAGTAAGCTGACTAGCACAGTTTATGGCAAATCCAAAACAGTCTCACTGGAATGCAGCCAATAGAGTCTTGAGATACATCAAAGGTACAAGACAGTTTGGGATAGAATACAGAGGAAGTCATCCATGGTTGCATGGATACTGTGACAGTGACTATGCTGGAGATCATGAGACCAGGAGATCGACACAAGGATATGCATTTTTCCTTGGTCAAGGTGCTATATCATGGTTGTCAAACAAACAACCAATTGTTTCTTTGTCTTCGACTGAAGCAGAATATAGGGCACTCACTACAGGTGCATGTGAGGCTATATGGCTCAGAAGACTATTGTCAGAAGCAGATTACTTTGATGAGTCAAAGCCAACAACAATATACTGTGATTATCAATCGGCTCAAGCATTGGCCAAAAATCCAGTATATCACTCCAGGACAAAGCACATTGATGTCAGAGAGCACTTCATCAGAGAAAGAGTGTTACTTGGTGACATCACACTGCAGCATTGTGATAGCAAAGAAAATGTTGCAGACATCTTTACCAAACCACTCGGTAAAGAGCTATTTGAGAAACACCAACTAGCTCTTGGTTTGATGTAGAGGAAGGACATTCCCATTAAAGGGGTGTGATGGAATGTAATGCTCAGTCCTTCTTCGATTCCTCAGAATCATCATCTTGAGGGAAGGCCTACTTCATGATGTTGATCTTGAGGGAAGGTGTTGAGAGTTCACGCTCAACATCATGTGATCATGTGTGCATAGCACCATCACGTGATCATATGTGCATAGCACTAACCTTATAGAGTGCTATAAAGGAAAGGGTTAGATCCCCTAACCCTAACCCTAACCCTAACCCTAAAAGGGTTTGTATATATTCTATTTTTTCAACTAAATCTAGTGTACAGTTAGTCATTTGTGGTGTGCTCTCTAGCTGTGCCCTCTCTCCTCATCTCCACTCTTCTCCTCTCCCTCTTCATATTTTGTCACATAAGCGTGGCACACAAGAAGGGCAAGAGGGAGCAAGAGGGAAGATACCAAGGTTGGAGCAAGGAACTTGCCTCTATTCCTCAAGCAAAACAACAAAAAGTCAACACCTTTGGCCTTTTATACACCGCACCTTTTGAAGGGAGGGCTAACCCTAATTTTCCCACTAGACCTAATTCTCCTCGAATGCCCATTCGGGGTCCAAATCAGACTTCAACTACGGCTATGACTTGCTCTACATTCCTAGAAGAGAGGGGGGCTAGTCCCTCATGATTTCGCGGACTTTTTCCCTTGATTACATTCTATCTTTTGAAGGGAGGGTTAACCCTTTACATGGCATCAGTGCGTTACTCTTGGGTCCCTTGGACACCAAGGTCTTCTTCGTGCTTGCTCCTGGCTCCTTATGTTGATAGATTGCTTCTGTTAATCCCTTGGGGTTGACAATGAGCTAGAATGTGTAGGTTTGGCAACTGAGGAGGAATTTGGAATGAGCCCAAAAGGGACTAATTCTGGACTGTGGCTCGATACGCATGGAGCACATAAGGGAGAACTTGATCTGAGTTATCATGAGTGGGACTGACATAAACTTTGAGCATTTGTGTGATTGTTTTACTTAGGGGCTTATGTCATGGAGGGGGAAAAGGGGGGAAATAAGGGCCTTATGTCATGGAAGGGAAATAAAGGATGGGTATTTTGGATGTTTTTCCCTTGGAAGAGCTTAGTTTAGATGTTTTTCATATGGTGCATGACATAATGATCCAAGGGAAATGTGAGAGGACTATAAGGAAATATCACATCAATGGTTCTCAAGGGTAGGGGAAATAGCACCATGAGGTGTAAGAGCATGGGGTGCTATTTCCCCTGGTCCCACTCTATTTACCTTGGTACATCTGCACAGTATAACAAAAATAGCTATTTCCCTTCCCCCTCATTCAAAAGACCTCCCCCCTTGGGCCTCACATATTTTAGTGTATTTTTTGTTTTACCACCCCTCATCCAAAAGACCCCCCCCCTTGGGCCTCACATATTATGAAAAATATATACAAATCTTAAAATCTTGCATATTTTTCAAGGTATATACCTTATATTTTGTGAGAGGGGGGACATGAAAATTTCAAAATTTCCCCTTGCATATTTGAATTTTTAAAAGAAAATCCATGCATATAATTTATGGACCTTGTCCCCCAATACCCTGGATTTTGGACGAAGGTAGTAACATATCACATATTGAGTTTGTGTCCCATGGCTATTTTCCTTGGTCCCACTCTATTTCCCTTGGTACATCTGCACATCATAACAAAAATAGCTATTTCCCCTCCATGACATAAGGCCCTTAAGGCCAATGGTTTGATGATGATATGCACTTGAGAAATAGAGTATGATGCCAAGACCTTCAGCCAAAGTCGCCATCACCTAAGACTTGAAATTGATGCCTTGATCTGAAAGAATAGGAATGCCGTGTATTCATGTTGTCAATAAGGAACTTGGCGATTGTGCTCATTAGAAGCATATGTGCGTAACAAGAAGGGACGATTGAAATCGGGGTATTTGAGAATAGTTGTAGTGGACAGAAGTTTTTTGAATTCATTATATATAAGCTGTGACACATGAAGCAGTCCACATGAAATGGGCATTTTTCTCGAGTAGTGTTCTGAGTGGAGAAGTGATTTTGGTGTGATCAGATGGAAACCTTGTGGTATGATTGACCATTGCCAAAAACCATTGTAACTTTTTGTCATTTTGAGGAGGAGAATGCAAGTCTCAAGATAGCCTGTACTTTTGCTGGATCCATCTGTATACTGACAGTAGAGATGATGAAGCCCACAAAGTTTTTTTTGTTTTTTTATTTTTTATTTTTAACGAAGCCCACAAACTTGACTGATATGGAAGCCCATATACATTTACGTAATTGAAGTTTGAGATTGAACCTTTGGCGTCGGCGGAGAACTTCTTCTAGAACTTCCTAATGTTCTTCCCATGTTGTAGTGTGGATGAGAATATCATCGAGATAAACGACCATTACTTTCCATTGAATGAGGTAGTAAAAACTGGTGCATTAGACGATCCGAATGGCATTACCTCGAATTGATATAAACCAAAAGGATTTCTGAAGGTTATCTTGGGTGCATCTGCCGGATGAATTGGAATCTGCCAATAACTAGGAGCCAAGTGAAGGGAAGTGAAATATTTAGAAGACCCTGGTGGTTAGGTTTCGCAATGACAGAGTAGTCCTTGGACAAGAGCTTCTCAATGACTTGGACTCGATGAGAAATTAGGTCAGTTGAGGACCATAGACAGAGGATAACAGAAAAAGCACCTGAATCTCCGGACCTGAACGGAGTCGGGCCAATAGAGACGGGCTTATGGATGAGATTGAACGACCAGTGTCGATGAGGACACTAAAATGATTGGAGCCGAGAGTTGCAGCAACAACATAGACTTGACGGTAATGAGCAATGCAGGCTTGCAAATGTAGTTGCAATGCCTCGAACAGCCAACCGCTCAGACGTTTTCCGGAAGTGCCGTTAATGTAGCAGATTCATGAACTTCTGCATTTTGAATTGCGGGTGTTGGCCTAGGATTCCTTGGTCTACGACAGTGCTTGGCTACATGGCCGTATCGATTACAGTTGAAGCACCGAGGACGGGTCTGGCAACCGCCGTATTGTCGAACTCCGATTGAATTGTTGCACATCCATAGGAACCACAGAGTCAGTGATCACTGTCTTTTTCTCTGCGTGAAAAGATTGCGATGGAACTCCCCAATAATTGATGATTCTATTCGTTGGGCAATTTGAACAACATCATGATCTCGTGTGCAACGAGCAATGTCATGATGAAGACGTGGCCACAGGTTCGTGCTCTTTTTGATGCAATTCTTGGAGCTATTGTAAAGCCGTCTGTGTCACATTAGCATGAGCGAAATTTTGGAGACGTTGAGCGCGCAGACTTAGCCAGTGATGCTTGATGGATTCGTGCGGTTGCACAAACCACGCTGCAACAATCCCTTCCATGACCGTTCGGAGTTACAAGGCTTTGCACTCATCAGACCACGAGTGATCATTAGCAATGTTTTCAAAATGGTCAATCTACGCCATGACATCCTCGGTGGCAAGCCATGAGATGCTTTGGAGCGTACCTTATTATCAGTGCGCGGTTGTGAAGAAGAAGAATTGTGGTAGGGGCATACGCACTTGATCGGTTTGGGATAATTGGGATATGTGGGCAAAGACTGGGTCCTGAGGCTCGGCCATATGTTGTTTAGGGGGTGATAAGCACGATCTGGGAAGAAGGGAAAGACATGCCCGGCCTCCATCACTGATTGTCTGAGCATTGACCATCAAAACGGGCAATTGACCACAAGATAGAGTTTTTTACCAAAACGGGCAATTGATATGGCATGATAGAGTTGTACTCAAGGAGATCATCTTAGATCGGGATGGCAGGTTCACACTGCACAGGGGCATTTTGGCAAACTCTGTTTGCTTTGTGTGGCACAGAGTTGCTGTTGAGCAACAGCTATCACCCTGAGATGGACGGATAGACTGAAAATGTGAACCAAATTGCTGAGGATTTTCTGAGGCACTTTGTTCGCTCGGATCAAGCAAATTGGTTTGCTTTTATTGATATAGCAGAGTTCTGCTATAACAGCAGACATCACTCTTCTACGGGATTTTCCCCATTCGAGTTAGCTTATGGATACAAGCTGGTTGGACCTGGAGATGCCGCTGTACAGCAAATTACAGGCGGTGTAGCACCTGCTGGAGGTGCGTTCCATGAAGAATGAGTGTAACGCCTTGAGGAGGCAAAAAGAAGTTGGAAAAGGCACAACATCGAATGAAGAAGTTTGCTGATTGGAAAAGGCGCCACGTTGAGTACTTGGGTCGGGGATCGAGTATCTCTGAAAATGGATCCAGCTCAGTTTGAGCTACCAAAGGGGACAATTGATCGGCTAGCTCGCCGCCACGATGGGTCATTTAAGATCCTTGACAGGATAGGAAATGTTGCATACAGGTTGGAGCGGTCCCACATGCATGTGCATCCAGTTTTACACGTTTCCACGCTCAAGCAGAGTGTGGATGATCTTGATCCACTTAGAGTGCAGGAGCAGCGTGCACCTGCACTAGTGCTGAACAAAGGAGAAGAGGAAACGCTGGAGCAGATTCTGTTTCACAGGGACAGACCAAATCGGATCTATTTCTGTAAATGGGCTGGACAGGCCGATACAGACAGCTCTTGGCGTCTAGCAGCTTCGCTATGGAGGTTTCAACAACAGGTGGCTGCCTATGATGCTGCTCATCCCTTCCCTACTCCAGGGGGGAGAAGGAAAAGGAGGAGGGGTGTGTAACGACCAAGGGCCATTGGCCCTGTTTTGTGATGCCTTATCCCATTCCATTTCAAGTACCCTTCAAAGGCATTTGAAGAATACTCTCCCCCATTGTCGGAATTGAGTGTTCCAATTTTAAAATTGGTTTGGTTCTCGGTCAATGCCTTGAACTCCTTGAACCAATGGAACACTTCAGATTTGCATTTCATGAGAAAGAGCCACGTGAGCCTGGAATAGTCATCCATGAATGTAACAAAGTACCGATACCCTCTATGGGTAGTTACATTCATTAGTCCATAAACATCACTATGCACAATCTGTAAAACCCTGTGTGCTCTTACTGAACCATTGGGCCATCCTTTTGGAAAGGTATGCGATGTAACTTTCCAAGTGCACACCCTGCACACACCTCTTGAGCGGGCTGCTATAATTTTGGCAAACCTTCAACCATATTATGATTATGCATCGATGCCAAAGCTTTGTGATGCACATGACCAAACCAGGCATGCCATAAATCACCAGGAGTAGTATATGAGACAGCCAAAGCATGCTGATTATATGGCTGAGCATCAAGCTTGTAAAGACCCATGCTGGCCTCATACGTGCCTGTAGCCACAGTCTCATACCGTTTCTTTGGATCCTTGATCTTGCATTGATCATCCCAAAATTCCACGAGCATGTGTTGATCATGGGCCATGGATGGAATTGAAACGAGATTTTTCCTCAAGTCAGGAACATACTAGACATCATGGATATACTTTTTCTTTCCTGAATCTAGAAGGATGGCAACATCTCTCACTCCTGTGATGTCGTGAGATGCATCAATAGCACAAGTAACCTGTCTGCCATAAACAAGTTTGATATCTTCAAACCACTCTTTCTTGTGAGTCACGTGCTTAGATGCACCACCCAAGTATCTATGGCAGCAAATGAAGAATCACCAGATAAAGCATGAGAAGCATCATATGCAACCGAATCCCCCCTGGCACCAAATCTGTCCTGAAATGCAGTAAATACAAGATCCTTTCCCTCTGTTGCAAAATGTGCATGAGATGGTGAAGTATTTGCATTCTTCGCTGGTGCAATATAATTACTACTTGTGCCTTACCTCTTTGGCAATCCGTTTAATGTAATGACCAGGCTTCTTGCAATAATTGGATCTGCCTTTCTTCACCTTTGCACCTTTGTGTGCATTCCCTGCATTTTTGTTTGCATTTCCCTCCTTCTTGGGTTGATGGGCATGGCTGGTCTTTTTCTGAAAATGACCTCCTGTAGGCTGAAATCTACCCTTTGCATGTGTGGCAAGTACTTGCCCACCTTTACTAGAGGAACGGGCAGCATTGAAAGTCCTCGTTTCTTTATGTAATAGCAAGCCAACTAACTTATCAAACGAGAGAGGAGCAGCCCTAAGCATAATGGTCAAGGAGGTAACAAATATGCCATATGAGGGAGCCAGGCTATTGAGGGTAATATAGACCAATTTCTTGTCTTCTATGTCCTCATCAATGGCTATGAGCTTAGCAATGTGCTCTGAAATAGTTTGACCTTCTTGCATGGACAGGTCATTGAGCTTATTGTTCAAAGTAATGCTTCTTGCTTCATTCTTGACATTCCACATACTTTCCAGCTTGTCCCAAGCATTTTTTGCATGCCTGCACGACTTAGTGTGCGTCTTCACTGATAATGCAATTAAAGACAAAGCTTGGGCATCCCTGCGATCAAACCTCTTCTGATCCTCCGTGGCATGGGTAGAAGCCTGAGTGGTAGTGGAAGATGCACTCGTGCTAGTTCCACCTGGTCTACTCTCATCACCATTCACGATGTCCTATGAGCCTTTGCCAACCAAAATATTCTTGAGCGTAAATGACCACAAAGCATAGTTGTGTCCATCCAACTTATTTGCCTCAGTCATGGTACTAAAATTCTCATTGAGAGACTTGATTGCAAGCTCAAGAATGAGGGCAAATGTACCTGCAAATAAATTGCAACTGAAAGACAACTGACTGCTATGCGATCACTGCAATGGCATACACTGACAATGGTTGCTTTGAAATAGCAAAGAAATTGCTCCAAAAATATCTACCCAAATCACAATACCTTACGGGATAAAAAATGCAATAAAGCAATTTATTTTTGCCCCAAAAATAGTCATGAATCCCAACCAAACATTGCCTCACAATGCAATGTACTTTTGCCCCAAAATAGATGTGAAACACTGGCTCACAATGCAATAGCAATATCTTGCTCAATAGGCAATATCAGCCATCACTTGGCCTCGAAATGCACAACACTTGAGCTGAAATAACCCCAAATTGCAATGTCACCTGTGCAATGCAATCTGCAAGACACTTGTGGAATTTGCAAGAGCTTGAGCTAAATGTATGGGTTGGTACAGGAGCAATAAGTTGAGCTGAAGAGGCAATAAGCTTAGGCAGGTACACAGGTCCGGGGAGCAGAGGCAATGAGCTGGTACACGAGCTGATGGCTGGTGCTGTACGGGCAGCTGCAGGGTCGAAGTGAGAAACAGCAGTCGAGGTGTATGGCTGGCTGACAACAAGGTACGGTGATCGTACCAACTGTACGGAAACAGTCCATACAATTGTACGGACTGATACGGCTCACTCGCGGGTGTTGTACGTACAGCAAATGGTGGGATGGAGTTGCTGTTGAGCCGATGTATGGCCAAAATGGGCAAGGAGGTCAAGGCAGCAGGTACGGGAGCTGGTACAATGGCTCACACACACTGAGGTGAGCTGAATGAGCTCAAGGGAGCTCTCACAAGATGTGGGTGAGCTGAAGAGTAGTCACCTAGCAATAGAATTTTCTTCTCCGCGACAAAAGATGGGAGCACGTGGGAGAGCGGGAAGTAGGTGGGTTGGATCGACTAGCTCTGATACCACATGTAGAAACAAAATGGAGATGGATTGTGAACACAAGAGAGCAAGAAGTGTACACAAGTGAACTCCAATTGAAATGTTCAACCAAATGAAGTACAAGTACTTGATATATTTAGTCCAACTACTAACACACAAATAAAACTAAGTATTAGAATGAAGGAATGACCTCCATTTTATAGAAAGAGAGGATGGTGTAAGCACCTTCCCTATATCAGTGGTGGCAATCAGCCCCTATATCAGTGGGACCGGCCTAAATCAAAGGAACCTCTCATGTGGGGGCCTTTGGCTTACATCATCACTTAGGTCACACACTAGACACATCATAGCACTAGATGTGCCTCTACAACACACACTTTTTTTGGTGAAAGCAGATTACTATATTAACATAAAATCAATGTACATGACATTAGACTCCAAAGGAGAGCCCAATGGAAGAACTCAAAAACAGTGAGAGAACACTTCAAGGCTAGTAGCATCCAAGTCCCTTGCAGCAAAACTATCATATAAGGATTGGTTGAGGGACATTCTGAAGAAAATATATGCTTGAGGAAACTGTTGACCCATCCTGGAATGCAGTCTCTGTGTCCAAATGGTTCATAGTACCCAAAAGCGAGTCCAGTGAAAGAAGAGGAGGAATGGAGACATCTGAGATGAGAGGCATCCAAACATCCAGAAGAGTTTCCCAAATCTGATAGAGGGAAACCGAAGCCGCAGCAAATGGGAAACATGAGTGATCAATATGCGAGAGTGTGGGCAAGACCATAATAGGTGAGGAACTGTCTCACGGTGATGAGAGCAACGGGGGCAAGAAGGGGAAGCAATGCGGCGTGCTGTCAATTTCACCCCAATGGAAAAAGCTCCCACTATACATCTCCAAAAGAAAAGCCTTTGTTTTAATGGCAATTTGGCTTTCCAGATTTTCATGAGTCGTGATTGCCACCAAGATAAAGGCCTATCCAAGTTCCAAAGAGTGTTGGCATGCTTGTCAATCCATGGCGGTGGAAGAAGAAATTTGTAGACCTTCGAGGAGGTCAGATTATGCATTGAAAGCGTATGGGTAGCAAGAGGTAAGGAAGTCAAATTCCAGTCCAGTAATCTATTCTGTACAAACAGTGGAGGAACCGGAATAAATGGTTGCAACATAGTTGAAAGTATTTTCCAAATGGACCTATGATGCAGACCCAAGGAGAATGTCCTGCAAGCTTGTGGAAATGAAAGCATACATCCTTGTTGATCCACAACATCGCCAACAAATCTTATGCCCAATTTCATGAGATTGTATGCTTTAATAGGTGCCTGTAAAGCGAGAGGTGATTCAAACACCTTGCTCCAATGGATGCTTTCCAAGCGAAAAGAATTACCATGATGAGAGGAAGCACCTGTCCATTTAGCATATGAGAGAATTCTCTTCCAATCATGAATAAAAGCAGTAGAAACAGGGCAACCAGGAATTTTCCCCTGAAATGTGGTCATGACTGCTTCCCAGTGATCTGTAATCCAATGCCCATATGCATGGGATGTCATGTTTCCACACATAGCTGCTAACATAATAGCCCATGGCTGCTTTTGCTGAAAAAAATCAGCAATCATAGTGCTCTTTCTTGCCAACATATGAACCAGGAGATTAAGAATATTCAGCCCCCCATGAGTCTTGGGTGAACAAATAGACTGCATTGGTAGTAGCCGCAAAGCCTTTTTATGAGATTTGCTTTTCCAAAATATCTCCATGGCCTGTGACATATAGGAAGCCAATTGCTTAAAAGACCAGGGAAGAAGAGGCAAATAGAATTGCACATATGCCATAATGATGGACTGTACTATCCGAAGTCGAACATGTAGAGGCGAAGTGGACAAATGCCAGTATTCCAGCTTCTTGTTGATCTTTTGAAGCACCCATTTGAGCTGGTGTTGCGGAGTAATATTCCAGCCAATGGGGTAGCCTAGATGCCTCACAATAGTATGGGAAGAGATAATGTGGCTTGGCCAGAGAAGTGCATGCCAATCAGCTTCTTTCAAAGCTAGAAGTTTTGATTTCTGAAAATTGATATGCAGTCCAGCAGCTATACCAAAGTCATTCAGTGCATGCATCAAATGAGAAAGGTCACTTTGAGAATTCCTGGGCATAAAGTATGAATCATCAGCATATGCCTGTGCAAGAAATGACTGTGCCCTTGGAATTTGCAAGCCATGAAGCTGTCCTGTGTCTGCAAGATAGTCCATATGCAACAGTAACGGATGGGTAGCAATGGCATACAGTAAGGAACTAAGAGGGCAACCCTGTCTCACTGAGCGGGTCATAGTCCAGGTTCTTGACAATCCACCACCAAGCAGGCACTGCGCCGTGGCATGAGAATAGAGCCAGTAGATAATATGGACGAGCCGAGGGTCAAATCCCAATTTATGCATAGTCTGAGAAATAAAATCCCAATGGACAGTATCAAATGCTTTCGCAATGTCTACTTGCAGAATGAGAACATCTTGTTTAGAATATTTGGCATACTCAATCGCAAGCAAAGCATTGGAGATATTGTCAGTGATCTGCCTTCTGGGGACAAACCCATACTGCCCCTCTACAACACACACACACACACACACACACACACACACACACACACACATGTGACTCCCCTAGATGCACACATGCACCTATGTTGGGATAACTGTGATCAAGGGCTTGCTCTATGGTGCATGTGTGCATCTAGGGGGGTCACATGTGTGTGTGTGTGTGTGTTGTAGAGGCACATCTAGTGCTATGATGTGTCTAGTGTGTGACCTAAGTGATGATGTAAGCCAAAGGTCCCCATATGGGAGGTTCCTTTGATTTAGGCCAGTCCCACTGATGTAGGAGCTGATTGCCACTGATATAGGGGAGGTGCCTACACCATCCTCTCTTTCTATAAAATGGAGGTCATTCCTTCATTCTAATACAATGGACTTTACCTCACTTGTGCTCTCACTCTTTGTGCCATGATGCATCTCTTCTATCCCTCACTCCTCTTCATGTGGTATTAGAGCTGGTAGGCTCTAGAAGATCTACTTTGGTAGTGCCACCTCATCATCTTCCCCATCACCTCCATTTTGAAGCTCTCTCTCCCTTTCTCTTCAGAAATGGCTAAGCTCCGTTCTCTTCATTCTCTGCGTCTTTTGCCAAACCCTCTTACCTGAAGATTCTTCCCCCTGGGGTGCACCTCTGGCTCAAAGCATTGCTCTAGATTTGGTCTCTGCTGCCCGTACTGATCCAAACAGAGCGCGCCGACTGTTAGCAAAATTCTGCGCCTACAGAGTAAATGACGACCTGCTCTTCAAGCACAAGTTAGGCAATGCCTAGAGCTTGCTGCTGGTGAAATCTGAGCCTATATGGTCCACTGGTTGCAGAGAAATCAGCAAAAGAATAATCAACCTTGGAAAGACTCTCAGAGGCAATGTGGCGCACTATTTCGCCTTTCCTCATCTGTGCTTACTCTCTGGTATAAGGCTTTCATTCCAGCTTACAAAGCCCCAAATCTGAAGATATGTGGAGTGAGAATTTAAGCCTCCAAGTTACTCTGTTTCCTTGCAAGCATTTTTGACAGTTTTTGAAAATTGGATGCTAGAGTAAATGCTATGTTGATGCTTGAGGATTGAAGTAATGCCAAAGTTCAGTTCAAAGAATGTATTTTCAGTTTGAAATTCAGTTAGGACTGATCTTTTGTCAAAATGCCAAGCTCTGAGGGATCTTCAAATGATAAACACTTGAAGAAGACTACAAGAAGAACAAAATTCAAAGTGAAGAAGACCCCAGCCAAGAAACTTTGGGAGAAGCCAACAGGGTATGAGTATGCTAAACAATTAGGATTCTCTGAATTTATCTCTAGCAATCTGTCACGATCTGTGACTTATTCCTTTCTCTTTCTAGACTTATGGATGGTTTAATGAATGGACACTTGTGGAAGGGTATGACCTTTTCGACGGGACACTTGCCCTTTCGACGAGACACTTGTGGAAGGGTATGACCTTTTCGACGGGACACTTGCCCTTTCGACGAGACACTTGCCCTTTCGACGGGACACTTATGGATGGTTTAATGAATGGACACTTGTGGAAGGGTATGACCTTTTCGACGGGACACTTGCCCTTTCGACGAGACACTTGTCCTTTCGACGAGACACTTGCCCTTTCGACGGGACACTTCCTAATGAGGCATAACCCTTCACAAGAGGCATTCTAATGAAGAGACATTCCTATTGTAATGTACCCTCTCATCAAGGGTCACACCCTTCACAAGGGGTACACACCTCTTCATGCACATACCCTTTGGAGTTCACACCTTTTCATGTGTGACTCTTCACTCTCTATATAAGAGAGGCCAAATTGTATGGATGACAATCACATCCACCCTACAGACATTCAAGCAATACAGTTATTCCTTTGCTCTCTGCTATCTCAGTCTCTTTTCTGTTCCTTAGCACAGTTCTAAATATAGTAAATCTAGGATTTCTTACAGTGGTATCAGAGCAAAATTCGCTCCTGCCTGTAGGAAATGCCCCCCACCTTCTAGCGCTGATCTGATACATTTTTGCCGCTAGAAGGACATCCGTGCACATAGTGCATGGAAGAGATGGAGAGGATGAGCGTAAAATTTTTAAACGCCTAAAGTCATCCTGGGCTCTCCATCCCCCTCACATCACAAGTTGATGTGAATGGACACGACCAAAATCGTGTCCTTTAAGGTGCTTGGGCTGTCCCAAAACCAAGGGACGCACCTTTTCCACCATGGGACACACCTTTTGGTGACGAGTCTCGACTCCTCACTCATGGGACATACCCCATCGTGGGCAAAGGGACATACCTATTCATGCAGGGTCGCACCCCTTTTAACAATAGGGACATATCCCCTCATGAACAGGTGCACCTATTCCAAGGGTCACACCCCTTCGAATAGGCACACCTCCTAGGCCCAAGTACCTACAAAAGGGTACCTAGAGGGGTAAAAAGGGATAAAAATTAAACCCATCCCCTAACCCTAGGTTACCCTAACTACCCTAGGGTTAACTTAACCCCCAAATTAATTTGGGGCAAATAACCCTTAGGCAGCCCAACGAAAGGGCGTACCATCCAGCCAACACAAAGAACGAAAAAAAACGGCCGTACGAATCTCTCGCAGCCTGCGCCTGCCATCGCAACCTTCCGTACAAATCTGCGCCATCCGTACCAGTCCTGCGCAGCAATTCGTACAAGCCTGCGCCATCCGTACAACCCTGCCGTACATCCCTGCGCAGACGTTCGCCCTGCCGTACAGCCCTTCGCAGAAGTTCGCGCTGGTACAGCCCTGCACTGTCCGTACAGCCTGACGAACAGTCCGTACAGCCTGCCGTACAGGCCGTACAATCCTGGCCCGTACACACCGTACGGATAGTACGACACTGCACAAGCCCCCTTTCGACATTGCGCTGCCAGCCAGCCCTTGCCTCGCGATGATCGCTGACAGATTACTCATTATTTGCAGTCCTGCATACCCGATTTCCTGACAGGCTGCTGCCTTTCCTTGTTTCGCCATATGTACCCTGCCAATTCAGCACCAGTTGCCTTTTCTCGCAATGAAGAAAGCCCGTTGACAGCCCGGACCAGACCAGCCTCGAGCACTCCTCACAAAACACTGCAACATGGACCTCCGGACAACGATTTGCAGCCTTCTTCTACGCAATCATTTGGCAGATTAAAGTATTGCCAGGTGGAGTCTTTCCAATTTGCTTTTTCAGGATTCTTTTAACAAATTACAGCAAATGAAAGAATCCATATTAAAGCATGGAAACCCCTGGTAATTCACCCGGCCATTCAAGGACACCTCAGGCACCTGCTACTACACAATATCGTGTTCAAATTGCACAGCCAGCCCATTTTGGAGCCTTTGCATCTTGGGTCTTCTGTGTCACGTGCCCTCCGAGTGACTTGGATCACATCCTCTACCTTCTGCGTGAGGCACCTCAATTACATTATTTCCTCAGCACAGTACAGGTTGTGTTCCACGAGACACGAAGATATCCGGGACACGATATTCCTCAGGAGTTTGCTGTTCATTTTTGGAGAGAGTTCTACCCTTCACCTTCGGCATCCCCAGGGTACTCTCCACCTCCTTCAGCTCCCCGATATCCTCCTCTACAGGGTGTACCTTCTCCCAGTTCAGTATTTACATCCTGAAGGCACTCCCTCTCCTGGATATCCTCCTCTTTCGACAGCAGCTCCTTACCCTTTTTCAGATCCGTGGACTCTGCTCCCTACCCCTGTCTTATCACGAGCAGTAACACCTTTCTCAGAATCTCCAGTGTTACCTCCGACAGGACCTCCCTTACCAGATTTCCACGGGTGGTTCCATCCTGCCTCGCCTGCCCCCTCCAATATGAGCAACCTCAGGGAGCAGCCCGAATCCTCTTTCAGGGATGGTACAAACTAGAGCGCAAGTTCGCGCCTCTCTCTCAGGGATTTCCGACATGTCGCACCGCTCGCGTGAAGCCTCTCCCGAGATTAAAGAATCAAGTCCCAAAAAGACCCCTGAAGGCAACCCCCAAAGTGAATCTCTATTGCAACTTCAAATATCTCAGCTTCAGGACAGCATCTCCGACCTGGTTCAAAAAGTTCAACAACTCCAAGATTCTCGAAGTCCAGCACATACAGAGGACGACGTGACGCAACCTGACGACGATGCGGATTCTTTCCCTCCCGAGGTAGAAAATACTGAACTGCGTACTCTCTATCGATTACTTCAAGCTTCCAAAACAAAACGACTTGACGTCAAACTTCCGGAAGCCTACACTGGTCAACGTAATCGCCGAACTGTTGACCAATGGCTCGCCAAAATGCGCATGTATTTTGACACTGTTGACCTCACGGAAGGCAAAAAGATCGCCTTGGTAGCCTCCCTCCTGAAGGATACAACATTTCTATGGTGGCAAAGACGCTTAAAGGACGGAAAAAGTGTGTTAACTTGGGAACGTTTTGAACACGTGCTCCGTAAGCAGTTTGTACCTGCCAATGCGGACTTCCAAGCACGATCAAAACTTCGACAGTTGGAGCAAACGGGTTCCCTGTCTTCTTATATCTCTCAGGTCACCACATTTGTGCTAGAGATTGATGGTTTAACTGAGGATGATCGCCTTCATGCTTTCATCTCAGGCCTACAACCCTCGTTACGCATTGATGTTCTTAAAGCCAATATTACCACCACAGATGGCGCTATTGCTTACGCAGAGCGCATTACAGATTTCCTCAACACAGGGAAGCAGAGTGCTACTCGCACACAGAACTCTCCTACGGCCAAAGATGCTCGCCCTCAAGATAATACCAGGTTTCGCAAAAACTTCGGTAATCAAGGTCAGCGACAGTCTCAAGATCCCCAGAAGCCTCAGAAATCATTTGCTGGATTCCAACAGAAGCAGTCCCCCAAGGATCGTGTTTCTTCTTCTTCACAAAGTCATTACCGCCAGCCCCAACATAAAGGTGCGGCCACTGACAAGAAGAACAACTCCAGCTCAAAAGGACTTTGTACCATCTGTACAGGCGACCATAGATGGTTCGATTGTCCCAAGCGACCAAAGCAAAATTCTAATATGGAATCTAGTACTTCCCCAAAAGAAGATGCTACCTCAGCACAAGACAAGAAAGGCAAAGCTGTTCGAATGGCGAATACCATCCACCTGAGCCTTACCAGCAACCCCGAACCTTCCCTGGCCACTCAAGTACTTTGTGTTCAAGGATCGATTCGTGGAACAACGGTCACCATCCTCATCGACAGTGGCTGTTCTCATAATTTCCTAGCCAGTTCTGTGGTCGATAAACTTCGGTTGACCACCAGTCCTAGCCTCATGGACTATCAGATTGAACTCGCAAATGGAACAACTTTCTTGTGCAACACCAGGATTAAAAACTTGTCTTTTCGCATCCAACATTATACGGACAAGTTGAACTTCGACATTATGCCTCTTTCTCGGTACGATGTCATACTCGGACAACAATGGCTCTACGACTATGATCCATCAATCAGTTTTCGCAGCCATACTATCCAGTTTGTCCACCAGGGAAAACTTATTGAGCTAACTGGTTCTAGGGATTCTCCTTCAACCCCAGTTGCCTCTGCCCTACAAGTAAAGAAGTGGGTTCGTAAACGCCAAGCAAAGACTTCACTTCTGTTGGTTACGGCAGTCGAGGAGACACCAACAAAGGATCCTCCTGAATACCTCAACCAACCTTTTTTCCAGCCTTACCTGGATCTTTTTCCACAGGAATTGCCAAAGCAGTTACCACCTCGACGACCAGTGGATCACCCAATCGACCTTATTCCAGGCAGTAATCCACCATCGAAGCCTCCTTATCGGGTTTCTCACACTCAAAATACAGAAATCCAAAGACAGGTCACCGAGCTACTCGACAAAGGTCACATTCGGCCCAGTCGCAGCCCTTTCGGATCTCCTGTATTACTTGTGGAAAAAAAGAACAAGTCTATGCGCCTCTGCATCGACTACCGAGCCCTCAACAAGCTCACTATCAAAAACAAGTATCCATTGCCTCGCATTGATGACCTTTTCGATCAACTTCTACATGCAACACACTTCTCCAAGATTGATCTTCGTTCAGGTTATCATCAAATTCGTATACGAGAAGGCGATGAATACAAGACAGCTTTTCGAACAAAGTATGGACACTATGAATGTTTGGTCATGCCTTTTGGGTTAAACAATGCCCCGGCCACATTCATGACATTAATGAACGACATCTTCAGGCCTTTCCTCGATAAGTTCGTCATCGTTTACCTCGATGACATCCTCGTTTTCAGCAGATCCCTACATGAGCACAAACAACATCTTCACCAAGTTTTTGAAGTTCTCCGTGCCAATTCTCTCTACATCAACATTGAGAAGAGTGAGTTCTTCAAGACCCAACTCGAATATTTGGGACATGTTATTTCAGCTCAAGGTATCTCTGTGGATCCCAAGAAGGTCGAGGTAATCCGAAACTGGCCTACTCCTAAGAATGTTCATGATGTCCGCTCTTTTCTCGGATTGGCAAACTTCTATCATACAAAGGTCTATCAGTTTTCCGAAATTGCAGCTCCTATGTCCGAATTATTGAAAAGCACAGCAATTTTTCAGTGGCTTCCCGAAAGAGAGTATAGTTTCCAACAACTCAAGCAAGCACTCACTACCACACCAGTTATGGCTATTGCTGACCCAAATCTTCCATTTGAGGTCATGACCGACGCTTCCGACATCGCTACAGGAGCAGTCTTGATGCAAGAAGGCAGAGTTATTGCTTTTGACAGCCATAAACATTCTGATATCCAAACCCGATATCCGGTCTATGATAAGGAGTTTCTTGCTGTTGTACATGCTTATCGCTCTTGGAAACATTATCTCATGGGTGCCGACTCTGTGGTCAAAACAGACCACCACTCTCTCAAGTATATTTTTACTCAGCCAGTCATGAACGCTCGACAAGCACGCTGGGTTGAGTTTCTGGCCAACTTTCACATGACCATTGAGTACATACCAGGACTACGCAATGTAGTTGCAGATGCTCTCAGCAGGTTACCTCTAGCATCAGCCATGGTAATCTCTACATTATCTGTGGATGTTCCGAATTCATTCAAAGGAAAGTATTTCAATGATAAAGACTTCGGCACCGCAGTACAGGTTCTTTCCAAAGATCAACCTTCGACTTCCGAACAAAAGATTTTCTCATCCTATTCTTATACGGACGACCTTCTGTATTATCAAGATCGCGTCTGTGTACCACATGACAAGGATGTTCGACGTCTTTTGTTAAAAGAGCATCATGTAGTTCCTTATGCTGCCCATCCAGGCATCAATAAGACTTACCGGTTACTCAGTGCAACATACTACTGGCCTCAGATGAAAAGAGATGTCATCACCATGGTTACATCTTGCTTATCATGTCAACAAATGAAAGCAAGTCGACGACTTCCAACAGGACTTCTTCAGCCTCTTCCAGTTCCAACTGAAAGGTGGGAAAGTATTTCCATGGATTTCATTACAACACTACCACGATCCTCCAGAGGTAACACTCAGATTATGGTAATTGTTGATCGATTGTCCAAAATGGCACACTTTGTTGCTTGCAAAAGTAGTGCACAGGCCCCGGACATAGCCAAACTTTTCATACAACACATCTTCCGACACCATGGATTACCCAAGAATATCATATCCGACAGAGATCCTAAGTTTACCAGTCACTTTTGGATTTCCCTGTTCGAATCTTTGGGTACTACTCTACTGTTCAGTTCAGCTTACCACCCAGAATCAGATGGACAGACTGAAAGAGTCAACCAAGTTCTGGAAGAAATGCTTCGACATTATGTTCAGTCACGCCTCGCAGCCTGGGAAGAGTATCTACCACTCCTTGAGTTTGCCTATAATAACTCTTTCCATAGTGCCATCAGCATGACTCCGTTCCAAGCAGCTTATGGACACACTCCGATTGTACCAACAAATTTTGTACTTCAACATCGAGTGGCCCTAGCTGATCAACTGGTTCAAGAAATGCAAGACATTCTACTGCAAGTCAGGGATCATATGCGAAAAGCGCAAGAGCGGTATCAACGGTCTGCCAACAAACATAGACGTCACTTGGAATTTAACACTGGTGACATGGTGCTATTATTTGTAGCCCCACATCGCTATAAGACGGTTAAGTCTGTGTTTCCTAAGTTGCGACCCAGATACTATGGACCTTTCCGGATCGTCAAGAAAAATTCACCTTTAAGTTATAAATTGGAATTACCACCATCCTGGGGTAAAATTCATCCAACATTTCATATTTCTTGGCTAAAGACGTACATTCCAGGCGATGAAGCAGTTCCTCCTGCAGGTGATTATGTCCCAGAAATTGAAGACGATTATGTTCTCCTTATTCCTGAGCGTATTCTGGACCATCGACAGCGAGAGACTCGACATCGACTTATCACGGAATTCCTTGTTCTTTGGCGAGATCTGGACGACTCCGACGCTACTTGGCAGTCCGATGAAGACTTACAGCAGTACCCTGATCTATTACAGCAGTATTTTCAGCATCTACCATGATATTTTCTACATCGGTTCATTATCTCCACCAGGGGCTTCTTTTGAGTGGGAGGGGATGTCACGATCTGTGACTTATTCCTTTCTCTTTCTAGACTTATGGATGGTTTAATGAATGGACACTTGTGGAAGGGTATGACCTTTTCGATGGGACACTTGCCCTTTCGACGAGACACTTGCCCTTTCGACGGGACACTTCCTAATGAGGCATAACCCTTCACAAGAGGCATTCTAATGAAGAGACATTCCTATTGTAATGTACCCTCTCATCAAGGGTCACACCCTTCACAAGGGGTACACACCTCTTCGTGCACATACCCTTTGGAGTTCACACCTTTTCATGTGTGACTCTTCACTCTCTATATAAGAGAGGCCAAATTGTATGGATGACAATCACATCCACCCTACAGACATTCAAGCAATACAATTATTCCTTTGCTCTCTGCTATCTCAGTCTCTTTTCTGTTCCTTAGCACAGTTCTAAATATAGTATATCTAGGATTTCTTACACAATCTACATTTGTATGGTGAGGGAGATTTCTTTGTTCCACAAGATTAGTCATTTTGTAAGAGAGTAGACACTGTCTGACAAAGGTAAGACCCTCTCATGGCTACTTATAAAATTGACACAAGGATTCCATACTTGGCAGATGAAGTTAAAGTTTATGCTTATGAAGGAGAATCTATGGGACTTAGTCAAAGAAGGAACTCAAACCTCTCAGGAAGGTGAATCAACTACAACAAAAGGTAAAGGAAAAGCCACTGACTCTACTTCTACACCTGCAGATGCAAAGAGAATTGAGAAAGCCTATGCCATCATTGCATTAGGTTTGGGTGATGACTATGTATACCTTATCTCAGATTTGGAATCCCCTTTTGAAGCATGGCACAAGTTAGATATATTGTTTGATGCTAGCTCTCATACTTCCAAATTAAATCTAAAAATTAAGTTCTTTGAACTTAGAATGGAGGGAGATAATGTTGCTGCCCATGTCAACACTATGAGAAGTATTATGACACAACTAGCTTCAATTAATTCCCTTGTCACTGAGGATGATGCTATGGCAGTGCTTTTAAAGAGCATGCCTCAGGATTTTGACTATGTGGTTACTACTTTGAAGAATCTACCTCAACCCTCATTAGAAGGCATCATTAGTGCCTTACAAGAAGAGGAAAGGAAGAATAATTCAAGAGTGGGCAAAATGCATACAAAGACATATGCAGAGTGAGGTTTTCAAAGAGCAAGTACAAGGCTTGTAAACACTGTGGGAAAAATAATCACCTTGAGAAGGATTGTTATAGAATCAACCCTTGCTCATATTGTGGAAAGAATAATCACTCTGAAAAGTTTTGCAATGAGAAAAAGAGGACTATGCCAAATATGGTTGAAGAGAGAACTCCATCAGTAAAAGAAGCATCCAACTTTGTAGTAGAAGACAAGGGCTTTGCCTTTTGAGCAGCTTGTCTTTGAATTTTTGTTTATCATCCCTTGGTTAAATTTTGAGGTTTTTTGCCTGGAGTAGTACTCCAAAAAGAATGCTATGTGTTTTGTCTTTTGTAAATCATCTTTGGTCACTATATGATGTAGGCCATGTGATATGTGTGTTTTTGTCTATTCCATTTTTGTGAACCTTGACCCTTGGGCATCTTTGCTAGCATGAGATCCTAGACATAGATTTATCCTTGACCACCATGAGATGGCCATGTGTGACCACCATGAGATGGCATGAGAAACTATGAGACTAGATGTATCCTTGACATTGCAAGAGGCAAACCCTTGAGGGGGGGTATGTTGGGATAACTATGATTAAGGGCTTGCTCTATGGTACATGTGTGCATCTAAGGGAGTGACATGTGTGTGTGTGTGTGTGTGTGTGTGTGTGTGTTGTAGAGGCACATCTAGTGCTATGATGTGTCTAGTGTGTGACCTAAGTGATGATGTAAGCCAAAGGCCCCCACATGGGAGGTTCCTTTGATTTATGCCAGTCCCACTGATGTAGGGGCTGATTGCCCACTGATATAGGAGAGAGGCCTACACCATCCTCTCTTTCTATAAAATGGAGGTCATTCCTTCATTCTAATACAATGGACTTTACCTCACTTGTGCTCTCACTCTTTGTGCCATGATGCATCTCTTCTACCCCTCACTCCTCTTCAAAGTACTTGATATATTTAGTCCAACTACTAACACACAAATAAGACTAAGTATTAGTCTATCCTACGCCACCATATCATTGTATATCTCTACACCTTTTAGCTGCTCCTACGTGATTAGGGTTTTTGCACAGCCGCCTTTATTGCTACCCTCATTTCGCCTCTCTTTCTTGCAGCTTCTTGTGTTCATTTCTGCCCATCTAGGTTCTCCACAGCCTGCATTCATAGCCGCCTCTATTCGGTGTCTTTTTGGAGCTCTATGTGTTCCTGTCGGTATCCTTGTTTGCTGGCCGGCATTTATCTTCAAGAGTCGCATACACACGAGCCAATTTGGAGCTATTTCATTGCTGCTTTTAGGGTTTGCAGGCCGCTGCAGCAGAAGCCGAGTACCTGAGCACATTGGTTGCAGATTTGAGATTTTTGGACTGTTTCAACCTAGTATTGGAGATGCTCTTGCATTTTCGAGTTGTTTTCGGGTTGCTGCTGCAGAAAGCCTTCAACAGAGCCATTTTTTGGGCTGTTCCTAGCCTCCGGCTTATCTAGAATAGCCGATTCTTGGAATGGTGATCTGCTGGTGCATTTTGGTACAGCTATACCTCTACTAAAGCATCTCGATATAGCTTGGAGCTGGTTTACAGAAGCGCTTCACACATTTCGAGATATATCATTACCTTTGGCGCCCCTCTAGCTACCTTCTTGAGGATTTCGGACCTGCTACAACACCTTGAGTAGCCATCAAGCCCACAAGTGCTCTTCCCTTGGTTCATCTTGCACTTTAGGGTATCTACTTCTTGTTATTTGACTTGAGTTCACTCAGTTTTGCATTTTGGGGCATAACCGCAGTTAGTCCACTAACTATGGTTAGTGACTACTAAGGTTTTGTCACTAGGACAAAACCTTATCTCTCACTCTTTCAGACGTACTCTCACACTCTTCTATTGCAACTAAGCTTTCAAGCTTTAAGCTCTGAGCTCACTCTCTTGCTCTCTCTCTCTCCCTAAAACTCACATTTGGTATCAGAGCCTCGTTGAGCTCTTGCTCCCAGCCCAAGCTCCTCCTGCCCGGATAGTTCGTGCTCCTCCTCCTGTTGCATTCCGTCTGTACGCTGCATTCCCGTTGGAGCACGCCATCCATACAATCGTCGTCCGTACAGTTCGTATGATTGTATGGAACTGCAGTGAACTCGTCCTTGCAACGCCTTCCGTACCACCATCACAAGTCTGTTGTACAAATTTTGCGGGTGTGACAGTTGCCGTACAGCCTACTGCAAGTGCGCCATACATCGCCGTACCAACGTACTCTGCTAGTGCCATACTCTGTCCGCACATAGTGCCGTACTCTGTCTGTACAACGCCCGTTCTCTGTCTGCATATCACCCCGTGCGGTTCTGTGCAACTGTCCGTACATCGACTGTACTCTATCCGTACTAGTTGACTGTCCATACCGCCGTACATCTGCAGGACATTCAGTACAGCTGGTCCATACAGTTGGGAGAGCAATTTTGGAGATTTCAGTTCATACTGTCTTTCTTGAAGTGTTTTGCAGCACTTTTGGCAGATTCTGGAGAGTTTTTTGATGCTTGGACAGATTTTTGACAGTGCAAGTGCAGAAATCTGAGTTGTATTTACAGCCAGTGCTTAGCTGTGTTTTTTGGGAGTTGTACATTTCATTTCCAGTAAGGGAATTCAGTCTTGTATCTGCTAACATCTCTTTCTCAGATATGGCCCAACAAAATCAGAATGATTTCCAGTTCGGTGGTCTTTCACAGGAAGACAAGTTGGATGGTACCAACTACTCCCTCTGGAGTTTTATGGTACGCAATATTCTGATTTCTCGCAATTTATGGGATTATGTGAATGGGGGTGAGATCCGACCAGCAGGTATGGCACTTAATACCCCTCCCCAGCAAGGAGGTGGAAGAGGTCGTGCACAGGGTGCAGCTGCAGAACAAGTTGGTGGTGCAGCTATAGCCACTACTCCAGAGTAGAAGAGATGGGATTCACGGGATGCCTTAGCTTTGTCATGCATCTCTCTTTCAGTGAAAAGATTTATCATTCCGCATATCCGGTCGTGTAAGACCTCGAAGGCAGCGTGGGATATCTTAGAAAGCATGTATGCAGCCCGAAATGATGCAAGGGTATCTTTCTTGAAAAGAGAGTTAAGTAATACACATATGGAAGAGGGTGACTCCATGTCAGTCCACCTCACAAAGCTACAGGATCTCAGAGAGCAATTATTGAACATAGATGAGATTATTTCTGATTCAGAGATGATTACCACCACTCTGAATTCTCTTCCTGAGTCTTATCTCAGCTTTCATACCTCGCTGAACTTATCATTGAGGGGGGGTGCAAATCCTCTCACTTTTCATGAGTTGATTGGACTTCTGCTTCAGGAAGAGCAGACCAGGAAAAACTTAGCTTCATGTGTAGGTGAACAAGCTATGCTCTTAAAGTTCGTCAAAAACAAAGGGACAGGCAAAGACATCAGTAAATCAGCCTTCCAGTGGGTCAGGACAGCCTTCACAAAAGGCTAAAAATGATGCAAGTAAGCCCAAGAAGAAGGGTTTTTGTCATTACTGCAAAAAGCCAGGTCATCACATTGCAGAATGCAGGAAAAGGCTTGCAAAGGAGAAGAAAAACAGCTCCGGTATGGCTGTTTCAGATTCAGCTCCTCATGCATCTGACAGTGGGGATGCTGCAGCCAACTTTGTTGGACAGGATTATGCCTTTTTATCTTGCATTTCAGATTCTAGGCTGGCTGCTCCAGATGCTCGGGATAGTACAACCACTTGTAATGATGATACATATGCCTTTTTGACTTGCAGTTATGACCCCTCTACGGATGCATCAGCTTTCAGTGTCAATGAAACACTGAATACTTGGTATTTTGACAGCGGTGCCTCCAAGCATATCACTTCTAGGAAGTGTCTCTTTACTTCCTTGCATTCACCTCCCGTTGGTAAGAAAGTCACTTGTGCCAACAACTCGTCATATTCAGTACGTGGCACAGGAGAAGTTGAGCTTACAGCCATTGATGGCTCAGTTTTCAGACTTTCAGATGTCTTGTATGTGCCTGGTATCACTAAAAATCTCCTTTTAGTGTCCACTCTTAACAGGGTTGGATTTCAGGTCATCTTTGAGGATGACAAATGTGCTGTCCGAGACAGGGAAAATGATTATGCCTTGAGATTATCTGGTACTCTGCTGCGTGGGCTTTTTCAGCTTGATCTTTTTGAGAAAAGAGCAGCCCATGCTCTTGCAGTTTCTACTCCTACTGCTGCCATGCAGAATGCAGAATTATGGCATGCCCGATATGGCCACATGCATTACAACAGCTTGATGACACTTCAGAAGCACTCTATGGTTGATGCATTGCCACCTCTTGAGATACCTCCTCCACATGCCTATGAAGGGTGCATTTTAGGCAAGATGCATAGATTCCCCTTCAAAAAGGATGGTTCAGTTAAAGCTGTCCGCAAATTACAGCTTATACACAGTGATGTCTGTGGTCCCATGAGGACTCCATCATTGGGTGGTCATCTCTACTTTGTTACTTTTATTGATGATTACTCCAATTTCACTTGGGTCTTTGGGCTGAAGCGCAAATCAGAAGTGTTCATGGTGTTTAAACACTTTTCAGCCATGGTTGAAAATGAAACTGGACTCAAGATACAGACATTGCGCACAGATAGAGGTGGGGAATACTTGTCTGCAGATTTTGATGCTTTTCTGAAAGGCAAGGGTATTGTGCATCAGCTCACAGTGAGGCTGACCCCTCAGCAAAATGGCAAAGCTGAGAGGAAAAATAGAACTCTTATGGAGATGGACAGATGTATGCTGAAAAGCAAACACATGCCTCACAAATTCTGGCTTGAAGGTTTGATGTGTGCCAACTACATCTTAAATCGGGCTCCCACTAAGGCTTTGAAAACAAAAACTCCCTATGAGGTCTGGAATGGGAGAAAGCCTTCAGTGGATCATTTCCGAGTCTTTGGATGTAAATCATTAGGCATAAAGCAATCATTTTCATTGAAAGCAACATCTTTGCTTATGATAATTTTTCGTGTGTGCCAGTTGAATTTCGGCATAAGTTGTCAGATAAGGCAATTAAGTGCATATTTGTTGGGTACAGTGCAGAAAGCAAGGGGTACCGTCTCTACAATCTTGCTACACGCAAGATCATTGTCAGTAGAGATGTGATATTTGCAGAAAATTCAGCTCACACTCAGGCTTTGTCGCCCCTTGTTCACCCTCTTGTCATCCCTTGGTCACCCCTTGTGCACCCTCTATCACCCCCTTGTCACTCCTTTGTTCTCCCCTTGTCACTCCTTTGTCACCCCCTTGTTCACCCCCTTGTCACCCTTGTTCACCCCTCTATCAACCCCTTGCTATTTTTGTCATCCTTCGTTATTTTTTGCCATTCCCTTTGTTCACCCCTCTATCAACCCCTTTGTTCACCCCTCTATCAACCCCTTGTTCACCCCTCTATCAACCCCTTGCTATTTTTGGCCATCCTTTGCTATTTTTTGCCATTCCCTTGCTATTTTTAGCCACCCTTGGTTTTTTTGGCCACCCTCGCTATTTTTTGCCCCTTGCTATTTCTAGCCACCCTCGCTATTTTTGGCCACCCTTGCTATTTTTGGCCACCGAGTCCTTTCTCTTCCCCTTGGCACCATCTCGCACCTTCTCAGCCAATCCACCTCTGTTGGTCCTTGGATTCCAGCCATGTGACCCTCTTGGTGACGTGTCGAATCTCGTTGTGTTGGCCATCGGATTGCAGCCCATGTGCCTTCTCTTGGTATTGGCCTTACACCCCTCATCTGTGCCTCTTTCCCCCCTCCTTCGCATTGCAATCTGCCTCCCCTCCTTGTAGCATATCAGTCCCCCTGCCCCTTCTTGCGCACCACCTCCTTGCAGCCCCCTTTGCTGTGCAGCACCTCCTCGCAGCCCCCTCTTGTGGTGCATCAGCCCCCCGGCCTCTCCTTGCTGCGCACCATCTCCTACAGCACCCGGTTTGCTGCGCATCAAACCCCCTCGGTCTCTCCTTTCTGTCCACCATCTCCTACAGCCCCCCCCTCCTCCTAGGCATCCTCCATTGTTGCACATCATCTCTGCAGACACTCCTTGCTTCACCTCATGTCTCCTCAACCCTCGCTGCGCCTCAGCTCTTGCTTCCCCTCAGGCCTTGCTGCACCGTCAATCTCCTCCTACTGTGTATCATCATCTCCTCCTCCATGCCTCCTTGCTGACCCCTTCCTGTTGCGCATCTCCTTCTCCAGTCCTCCTTACCCTTTTGGTGCGCATCTTCTCTGTCCCAAATCTGCCCCCTTCTGTGCCCTCTCCAATGTACCCCTTGTTTCACTCCTCATCCCTTCCCCCTCACCTTCTCTTGCTAAGCTGCCTCCCCTTCCATCGATTTTCCCCAGACTGCATCTCCGCCGGCTCATTCTATTCTCACTCACTAGGGTTCCCTATTCACTGGGATGGTGAATGATAGTGGTGGGGGAAACTGTTGTACTCACACTGGACAGACCTTGGTCACATCGGACTTTCGTCAGACCTTGGTCACACAAGGATGGACATATCTTGGTCACACTTTGGTCAGACCTTGGTCACACCTTGGTTAGGCCTTGGTCACACTTTGTGCACGTCTTGGTCACTAGAGCAAGATATCAAGGATGGACAGACCTTAGTCACAATTTGGTCAGCAGACCTCGGTCACACTTTGTGCATATCTTGGTCACTGGAGCAACATGTCAAGGATGGACAGACGTTGGTTACACCTTGGTCACACTTTGGTCACAAACCTGGGTCACACCTAGATCATGGGATAGATAGATCTTGGTCCTAGGTCAGTACATGTAGCAATACACATCGGGACAGGTCGACAACATGTCAAGATGGATTGGAGCAGTCACAATCACATGGTTGCTGTCCATGGGAGTACATGTGCACATGGTAGTGCACATAGAATAGTGTGTCACCGGTCCATCTAGCCACCAACTAGTGTCAGATGCACATGGAGTAGAAAGATAGTGCACATGGAGTATTTAAGTTACCAACTTGGAGGAGGTTGGTGAGTGGTAGAAGCCATCAAGAGGCAAAGCGACGGAACGGATAAGGAGACAAGAAGACAATCAATAGGAATCAGGGAAGGAGATTTCGAGGGGAGAGGAGCTGATGAAGGTGAATGTGAAGAGGAGATAAGGAGAGGGAATTGGGGACACTCAAGTGGGCATTTGAGCATAGGAGCATTCTTACATTTGATCATTGAGCATGAATGGGAAGAGAGAGGCTGGAGTCACAAACTTGCCGGGTGTATCTCCATTTGATGTATCTGCTATTGGTAATTTCTATCTTATATGCGATGCTCCCTTCCATCTCTATTCTCAGCTCCAACACCTCCTCATTGTGTGTTCCCCTCCCTTCATCTTTCTTTACTTGGTACAGAGAACCATGTGCTATGTGGCTTGAGTTCAGCCTTGTCCACGTTGAGGGCTAGCACTTGTGAGTGTGGGTTTCACTTTCATGCTTATCAATGGCATTACCATCCACTCCGTGCTCATTCCGTGGTGAGCCTACACCATCATAGGTACCACAGTCACTTGCACCATTGCGCGATCGGTTTCACTAACGTTCTCAAGGAAGACAGTAGTAGTTTCGCCTCAACATTCGTTGTGACTTGCACTCCTTGCATCTCACACCAGTGGACTAAGGCCTCTGGTAACACCTCTGGCAGTGATTGGACCTCCCCTCATACACAAGTGTATAAAATAGCCACCCCCTTTGTCAAGGGGTCCTGGAAGTGTGTTTGAAGGCACTATCGCTCTCGTCAAGCTAGAGCTCCCTACCCCTCTGTAAGTCGTGCCCTGGCTGCATCGACCATCGTGAAAACTGGCCCCCTAAAGACTGCACCTAGATAGTGTATGATTGTACGATCTCAACCGGCTCCTCTTGGTGATTGAAGCTGTCTTAATGAAGTACTATCCATGAGGGGTTGAAGATCATAAACTTGGTCTTGTCAAAGTTAATTATCAGGTCCCCCCCTCTACAACCACCTCTAGATCCTCAAGGTGTCTCTATAGGCCTACCGCTAAAGAGGATGCCCTTATGAAGTGCAAAAAGTGCAGTCCTGAATCCTGTATTGGTGAAGGGTGTATCGAGTGAGACTTGCATATCTGCAACAACAACAGGGGAATACACTACCATATAGCATATTTGGCATCATCTTTGGCCACTGTGTTACAATTTGTTGAGAGTAGGAATCAATCGCTATAGGCATGATAGCATCAAGATTTGATTGCAATACCCCGCCTAGGTCAATCAAAGGGCGAAACACACTCTATTATGTCTCGGACCCAGAGTAGAGCAAATATTGACTCTATCTCTGATCATCTGAGTCCAAAATGACTCTCATGCATGAAGTACATACTCTGCTCTCTGACAGTATCTGCTAATGATCCCTTGCTGCAACAAGGTGCTCTTGAATCCTAGAGACTCCTATTACTAGTGATCAAATGATAGAAATCACTAATATTAGAAAGGGATGTTGCCACAAATAAGGACTCCTCCGTGCATATGAGAAACCCAAATCTACAAAGCTGCCTTTGTGAGATTCTTCTTTGCATAAAAGGCATTTGGAATCTTGGTATTGGCAGAGTGTCCTCTGAAGTGAGGCAGAAAATCATCAAAATCACAGGAAAATGATATGAGATGGAACCCCCAGAGAAATGCATACCAAGCCATCTCTATCCAATGCCCAACCATCAACAAAAAAATTATTATTGCGTGCATGAATGGACATCTGTGGTCTCCTGCTCGACCACGAAAACAAGAGTGACCGTGGCTGAATGTGAAAGACATCATCAAAACAACCATCTCTACCACTATACCAAAAAGAAAGGCATCTCAGGCCACTCCCTTTAGAGAATGAATGCGACCTTCTCTACCGCCCTTCTTATCAAAAGGCAACTACATCAGCTCCAATAACCCATGAATTGCAATGGGGTTCCAAGAGAGAAGCTCCTTCCACAGAACGACACGATCCCCTCTTAACAAATGCCTGATTTGGTCAGCTATGTCCCAACAATTGCCATTGTCATCTAGTCATCCTTCATTTCTTGAGTTGAGCTTCCTTCGTGAGTGCTATCCTGTGAATGGGGATGGTGTCAGCCCATGACTGACGCCCCAATGGGAATCATGGATAGGTTCCTTTATTTTCTAGCTAGTGTGAGTCCACCCTTGAATATACGCTATGATTCATTATCCAAGTTGCAAGTTGCCAACAAGTTATTTGTGTCATCAGGGGGTTGCCATCCGGGTCCAACCCAAGACTCCTATTCCAAAACAGTAGTGCACCCCCCGAGGTCAATTTTTATACATATTTAGGTGTAGTTGTACCAAGGGGAAGTCAAGAACAGGAAGAATCTCTCACAAGCTTCAAGGTATTGAGAGATAGATATGTAGACTACACAAGTATAGTTTTTTGACCTGATGAGGTGTTTGAGCAAGTTGTGGTAGTTTGCCATGCATACAAGAAGGGTGAGGTTACTTATGAAGGTCCTTTGTTACTATCACAAAAGTCAAAGGTTCAGAAAAAAGAGGTTACAGCAAGAATGTGGAGGCCTGTAAAATATTTGCTAGATAACTATGTAATAATGGCAACAGAGAAACTCCTCAAGAAAGAATGGTTTTTTGGGAGGAAGGACAAAGATCATTGCATGGAGGAGTGCATCAAACAGGTGAAACGTGATGCAGTGGATAGTGCGATTAGATATTTGCTCACAGAAAAAGATATCCCTACTTGTCAGTGCAATATTGACCCTAATATTGTGAAGCATTTAGCCGCTTTATCCCCATAGCTAAGGAAAAAGCATGGGCACATAAGTGGATGAAAAATCCCAGTCTGGGTAGTCTGCATACTTTACGTTCGATAGAAGCCCAAATACGTCCTTGTTATTTGTCTTTGCTAAGAAGACATAATACATCTTTGTACTTCAGCATCGATGTAAAGCCTTCAATAAGAACGCTGAATACAAACTTGTCATCGGCTTCATCGAGAAGACCCACTTGACTCATTGTCCTCTTGTTCTTGGGCTCACATGTGAGACATTAATCTCTCACGACCCCTCTTAATAACTCGATTAAGCCTATGTCCAAGCATAACATGAGATGCTCCATCTATTCTCTAGACAAAGCATTGCTAAGGATGTCAGGGTCATTTCCCTTTATTGGACTGTATATCAACTCTATGAGGCCGTCTTTAGTAAGCTTCATGATGAAGTGGTATTGAGCCTCCACCTGTTTGGTCTTGGTGCAAACACCAAGTTCTTCAAGATTACTATGCAACTCTAGTTTTTGCAATAATCTCCACAGTCCATAAATTTGGAAGACCTGCATGCCACAAAGACTCAGATTACACCATGCATGGTAATATTTCGATATCTGACCAATCGTTCCAAAGAAATCCTCGATTCTTTGGTACCATGTCCTTAGCCAATACAATCTCTAATGAAGTCTGCATACCTTGTCACCCTAAATGTGAAGTCTGGATGGCTACTCCACGTAAACCTCTTCTTTGAGATCCCATCTAGGCACACTAACTTGACATCCATCTGGAAGATGGATCAATACAAGTGGGGCTGCCAATGCAATGTGTTTGGATTATCTCCATTCGCACTATTGAAGAGAATGTCTCTTTGTAGTCAAGCCCTTTGGACTATGCGAATCCCTTGGCTATCAGAGCCATGTCTTATAATTATTAAGCATCTTGTCAAACTTCTACTTAACCTTTTATATCAACATCCCTATGACCTCAGGTATGTCTACTCTAAAAAATATGTCCCATATCTATATTTTTTTTCGATGGATTCCATCTCAATTTCCCTTGTAATTCCATCTCAGTTTCTCTTGTGAATCACCAATCTTGGTTATCCTTTGCCTCTTCAAGAACCTTAGCTCTATGATCAACTTGATCCAAGCCATTAGACTGTAGTTCAGTATTGGTAGATTTTGAACTCATCTTGACCTCCGTATCCCCTTAAAGCTTGTCTCCGTGATGTCGGCAGTGTCTTCTTACGCCAAAGCAATCTTTGAATCTCCTCTGCTGGTCCTTCTCTCTTCTCGAGGTCCCGATCTAGATTTGACTCTACGTCACTTGATGCTCGATCCGATTTTGGTACTGAAGCTGAATTCAGTTCTTCACTGGACTGTGATCTTGGGAATATTACACTATCCAGGAGTCATTTTTTAAAAGGACCACTTCTCAATTCGATCACTAACTTTCTTGTCATCGGAGCATACAATTTATAGGCCTTGGATTCTTGACTGTAATAGTCGATGAAGATGCACTTCTACCTCCTTGAATCTAGCTTGGCCCTCCTGCTGCTATGGACATGGACCCAAGCAATGGAACCAAATATCCGGGAATGCTTGATAAAAGGCTTCTTTCTGGTATGTGCCATTGCTCCAGCATGTGACTTCGCTGGCATCGGTTCACAAGTGTCACAGTAAATCAACGAAAACGATTCCGTGGACCCATTCATGGCAAAATATTAGGCATGACTGAATCGTTCATGCCATAACCTTAAGGCATCTTCATCGTCCCACATTGGCAATCTCTACCTCTACGGATTTGGACCAAATGATGATGTTGTCTTCGTTGAAGCCCACACATCTGCTTTCTTGCAAGTTGGCTCACGGAGACTAGATTCTTAGATGGATCTGGGACATAAGTACTTTCTCCTCTCTGGTGGAAGTCTTGAATGGCATTGATCCAATTCCCTTAACGAGACAACTTCAGCTGTTGTTACCCACGTGACATTAGATCTGGACAAACTCTAGTGAGGGTCTAGAACCACACTTGCACTTAGACCACTCCCAAATGCTTTGACACGTGCTTAGATATTGTCCGTGTACCAATCTTTACCCATCGGAGTTATCGCGAGAGTGAAAACATCTTTGATCACCCAAGCAACAAGCATATATTTTTTAACGATGTTTGTCATTTTTGCCTTTGGTGGATTCGGTTTGGCTTTTTTGGAGTCATCTTGTTAATGGCTCGCTTTCTTGCTCCAACATCTTTTGACAAATGTCCTCGTTTTCCACAATTGAAGCACATCTTTGACTTCCTATTGGATTCTATGTTTTTGGATCTGATACACGCATCTAGCTTGCTTTTGACGAGTCTTTTTATGCCGTGTCCTTTCACCAAAAAGGCCGTAACTTTGGATCTACCATGTTCTTCTCTCATGTCTCTTTCTACAAGAGCAATGGAACAAGCTCTTTGAGTGATATCGATGGTGACCTCTATCCTACAATAACTTGGATGTGGACAGGGTTCTAGATGGTCGCCATCTTCTACCTTCGTGCTTTCTAAAGGAGCACTTGTCTCTTGAGACCTTATGAGAGTCGAGATGGTGGTTGGTAGTACTGGCGACCACATATGATAGGTGCTCGCTGTTGGCAAGGCGCCTGTCCCTCAGCTCGTTGTGGCGGTTAGCTAGTATGCCAACTTCTCCAAGCAGTTCAATATATATATGCAAAGAGGTGTGTTGCCTTTGATGAATGCTGTGTGCTCACTCCATATCATAGAGTGTCTCGGCCTGTGTGGCCCTTATTGTTGTGTGCTTGATTGTGTGTGGCAGTTCTCTCTTTTGTCTAGTATCCAACTATGTGCTGGATATCCAGTTGTAATTGGCTGTATGCCACCTTTTCTTCAGAGTATTCACTTCGTGTGTCGAAGTTATCTTTGTGAGTTTCTAGAGTGATTGTAAACCTCCACAACAAGCCCCGTAGGGATGCGTGGAGGTCCATAAAGTATTCTCAGAAATATAGCAATCAGTTATGGTGTGTAATTCACTCTGAGTCTTTTGCTCATTAGTATTATATCACATGTGAGAATTTTCACTGAAACCTAACATTGGTATCAGCAGAGCGACCTTTTTGAGAGCCAGTGAGGTCTTGGTCAAGCAAGAAGAAGTTATCTAGTCGAGAGGTTGAAAGCTCATGCAGTTGAGAGCTCGAGGACTCAGCATGCAGAGAAGAGTACGTAGGAAATCATCACATTGTCAAGGTTCCTAGTGCTCTCATAAGGCCTCGTAGTATATGCGGACATAAAGCCCTTGCACTTGACGTGCTTGCTGACTTGTGTGGGCAGCTACTTCTCCAATAGAAGCAGACATGGACTCTTGGCCAAAGGCGACAAAGTTTGCGCTCCTTGACACATCGGTTGTCAAGTTTAATGGTTGCAATTTTCCATCTTGGCAATTATTTGTACGACTACTATTCATGGAGAAAGGATTATAGGGAGTCATCGAGTAGAGTGCTGCCTCCTGAATCCTGCTTGCCCTGGTGCCCGCTGCCCTGGTGCCTCTGTATGATTGCTGATCTCTCTCTCTAGTACCGATCCATAAATCTTGGCCAGTGTGTGGCTGTCATGAGGGTGCGATAGTTCCTAGTATCCATGGGGTCTACTGCTTTCTGTATCGGTACGATAGTGGTGGTGCTCCAAGCCGGTGGGAAGCCGTGGCATACCGCATGGTTGAACTGGGGCTAAGACCTCCTGCCCATGTGCGAAATGCTCAGTCCATAGGCCCTCATGATCCTGTGCTTTCCGGTTGTGGAGCCGACAAAGTGCAGTGCGTACATTTTTTGTGTAAGATTGAGAGAGAGAGAGAGAGAGAGAGAGAGAGAGAGAGAGAGAGAGAGGCAAGATAGCTTTGTTAATAGCATGGAAATACAGTGCTGGAAAATGGCGTGTGTGTGAATGAAATGGAACACTCAAAGTGGCAAGAGGGACCCTATTTATAGGGGAATACTTGGCAGCAGTTGACCAACCACAGCAGATTGACCCGACCAGGTCACAAGCTGACCTTTTACTGGCCACTGTCTGGCCTGGTTACTGGCCCATTCTGTGGCATGTACCAGGCCCTAAACCAGCCCTGCTAACACTGCCACCAAGCCTGTGTAAAACACAGTGAGAAGGACTAATTCCCTACACTCATACTGGGGGGACACACCCAGATAGCATATGGATAAGTTTCAGAGACACTTTCTTTTTGGCTGTTATGTTTTGTTTAATAAGAAAAAATACTTTTTCCATTGCTATGTTCCATTCCACATAGCTCAAATACTATCTTCTTAGTCCTCCATAAAGTAAATGTCAATTATTTGATCATCAGATAAATATTGAAGTTCCAGTGGATAACAGGTTGTAACGTTTTTGGTGATGTTCAATGATTTGAGTCTTGTATCCTGTGAAAATATTTATTACTGTTGCTGGATCATATCTTTTTTCATTAACCTCTATTCTCTCAACCTACAAGGAATCCTAAAATTCAAAAATTTTTTTCTCTTCAGGAAAAAGAGGATTTTTTGTCAGAAGCTGGTCCATCTCCCAAGCCAGATAAATGCAACGTTATTGCTGTTGCAGGAGGGACATTGAGAAGGCATTGGAACTATCCTTCTGTGGTTGACAATGAATGCCAAAGTGTAGGTTCCTCAAGTGAAAGTGAAGTCAGTGTTGTTGGAATTGCAAGAAGAAATGGAAGGACAATTAAAGGATAACAGGTTGTAACGTCTTTGGTGATGTTCAATGATTTGAGTCTTGTATCCTGTGAAAATATTTATTACTGTTGCTGGATCATATCTTTTTTCATTAACCTCTATTCTCTCAACCTACAAGGAATCCTAAAATTCAATTTTTTTTTCTCTTCAGGAAAAAGAGGATTTTTTGTCAGAAGCTGGTCCATCTCCCAAGCCAGATAAATGCAATGTTATTGCTGTTGCAGGAGGGACATTGAGAAGGCATTGGAACTATCCTTCTGTGCTTGACAATGAATGCCAAAGTGTAGGTTCCTCAAGTGAAAGAAGTCAGTGGTGTTGGAATTGCAAGAAGAAATGGAAGGACAATTAAGGGATAACAGGTTGTAACGTCTTTGGTGATGTTCAATGATTTGAGTCTTGTATCCTGTGAAAATATTTATTACTGTTGCTGGATCATATCTTTTTTCATTAACCTCTATTCTCTCAACCTACAAGGAATCCTAAAATTCAAAATTTTTTTCTCTTCAGGAAAAAGAGGATTTTTTGTCAGAAGCTGGTCCATCTCCCAAGCCAGATAAATGCAACGTTATTGCTGTTGCAGGAGGGACATTGAGAAGGCATTGGAACTATCCTTCTGTGCTTGACAATGAATGCCAAAAGGTTCCTCAAGTGAAAGTGAAGTCAGTGGTGTTGGAATTGCAAGAAGAAATGGAAGGACAGGATTTGGCCTTGTCCCTAGGAAGATACATCCATTGATGGAAGCACCACCGTATTTTATTTTGAAAATGTGCAATCGATGCCAGGCAGTACATGGGTACAATCAAGCGGTATTTCCATGACATTGATCCAGAATTCGTAGATTCAAAACATTTTTCAGCTTCCAAACGGCCAAGAGGGTATGCTCACAATCTTCCTACTGAAGGGAGAGAGCTCATCATACCTGCCCGTCCAATGACCATTCAAGATACATTGCCTGGGACAAGAGAATATTGGCCTTCTTGGGATAGCAGAGCTAAACTGTATTATAACTAGGAGAGCTCCTGATACACTATGCAACAGAACTAGGAATGTTGTAGCCACATATGAGGGGATGGACCCCCCTTTACAAGAACAGAGATGGATGATACTTGCATACTTGCATGTGTAGGTTATGAGTTCTTAATACTTCTTTCCTCTGCTTGTATTCATTAAGAAACCATGAACTGAGTTTTTTGTAGCGTATGTTAGGTGGCATGATTGCTTTTTTTCTTCTTTTTTGATTTAGAAAGCAGAACTTAGCTATGGGGTTGCATGATAAGGATACAGGACTAGACAATATAAGGTTCCTTTTCTTTCTTCTACTTTGAAACTGTCTAGCTACAAACTCTACCTACACAAAATAATAATCAAGGATTTGGATCCTTTGAATTAGATTAATCAAAGTTTCAGACAAAATGCTTAAACAAATCGTTCATATGTGCTAAGATTTGAGATTACAATCGACAAGCATGAGGCCACCAAACACTAACCCATTAAAAGTTTTAAACTTCACTGCTCCCCAAAGAGTGATTTGCGAATATAGCACTCATCACCAATGTATGTTGAGATGTAGATGAGGCAAGTCACTTAAGATTGTGGCACAACAAGCTTGGACCATTGAAGAAATGGGCAGAGGATGGTACGGCTGAGGGAGGAGAGAGAAGTGCTGGTGGTGAGGCTGAGAGGTGGAGCAGGCAGGCCTAATAGGGGCGTGAAAAGTTCATACAATGGTTGTGAGATTAGGAAACAAGGAGCGTCTATAGCAAAGATCTCTTGAAGAGCGATGTCCTACAGAGTGCCTTTCCTAGATAGCAATATGAAAATGTCATGTGACGATGCTGATCTTCAAACTTGTATGGGCATCAACAAATGTTGATTGGTGATTAACAACCCCCTCCCCCCGTTTTTTTCAAGACTAAGTATGAAAGTACCGAGAGGAGAAACTTAAGGCATAAATACATCATGTGGAGCATGGAAAACCTGTCTGGTCTATATTAAGGGATAGAGATGGCATGAAGTCGATAGAATTGTACACCATAGTGCCGTACTGTGATAGTCTAGGAGGAAACCTGACTATCGTAAAACCTGAGGCCCAATAAGTAAAAGGCAGGCCATTGAACTCCAAGTAATGAACAAAGTGAGATTGGAAAACCTATGCTACAGTTTTGCTATCCCAACCAAAATGATCCTAGCTTGTTTGCACTCCTAGAGGCAGTGTTTAGTAGGTTCATTAGGTGATAAGCACCAAGGACGAGGGGTTAGCTCCAAAAATACTCCTCCACTGATTGACTGCAATCCCTAAATGAATAGAAGGTCAAAGAACTGTTCTCCATCCATAATATTTTTGATGGAATGTGGAGAAGTGCAAGGTTGGCAGACCCTCCCTCCCTCAACATCTCCCTCCCTCTCCCCTCCGCCTCTTTCTCCCCCTAGCTGCTGTCGCAGCCCCTTCTTCCCTCACCCTCAGCCTCTCCTACCCTTCCAACCCCTCCTGGCTGCCTCGGGCATCCCCCTCCTGGCTGTGCGCAGCCCCTAGGTGGTGCATTTGCACCTCTCCCTCTCTCTTAGCTGCTTGGTGCAGCTTCAGGCTGCCGGGCAGCTCCCTCCTCCTGCTGCTGCATTGTGCTGCCTATCTAGGCTGCCACACAGCCTTCTTCCTCCTCTTGGCTGCATTTCACAGTGGTCTACTGCAGTGGAGAGCCCCTTGGGCTGCCACTCAGTTCTTTCCCCCCTCCTAGCTGCATTTCACAGCCCTCTCTGACGTCCCTCCTCCCTTGCTGCATTTCGCAGCCTTTACAGGCTGCTCGGCAGCTCTCCTCAGCTAGTCTTGGGTGGCGGCCTCTAGCCCTCTCTCTCTTTCCTTCCTGACCTTCTCTTTTCTCCCCCTTCCAAGCCTTTGCATAGTGACAGACGGAACTCTTTGGTGTTTGATTCGGCCTTCCAAAATCGATTGTCGAATGGAATGCCATTGGGCAATCTTTGTCCGCTTCCACTTGCCGCGATGACTATTACTTTTTTGAAAGATGAGCTGCTGCAATTCAAAAAAGATGAGGAGTTTGAGAGCACTACTTTTCTGTTCGCATGTATCGATGGCTCCCACCCATCTAAATCTCAAGCTAGGGACTGGATGCTTGCTGCTCTTCATCGAGACCTTGTTCCACGCCTTTCAAATGTTCGACTTTTGGGAGAGGTTTTTGCAGGTGGCTTTTGATTCACCAGAGGCTACTAGCACTGTGGTAAAAGCTAATCCTTTAGCACACGGTTCCTAGAGGATCTTTCTTACTCCCTTTCCCTTGGTGCTCAATTCGATAGAGGAGGGCAAGCGGGTCAGTTCACTCTTCATCAGATTCCCTGGTCATCTACAGGTCTACCATCGCTTCTAGCTTTCATCTGAGCATTCTTTGGCCAGGTCACCTAGATCCCCCCCTCCCTAGTTCGCCTTCTCTACAGCAAAGGTGGTCAGATCGGATGGGGTCATTGTCTCAAACCCTAATATATCATATGATCATATTATGATCTAGTATCCAGATGACTCTGTCTTTTAGCAAAGAGAGTAGAGATTGCGGAAAAACAGGATCAGTGTCGTATTTGTAGGACCTTCAAGCACTTTGCTAGAGATTGCCCGAAGAAAAAGAAAAGGCCTAAGATATCTTCTTGTGCGACTATACGACAGAGAGCACCTTCTATGCATTAGGCGCCTTCGACCCGCCAGTTGCATGTTGTTCGTCCTCCTCTTACTGCTTGTCCCCCTCCGGTCACTCTGCGGTGGGTGGCAGTTAGAATAGTTGCTCCTTTCCCATCTGTAGATCAACAGGACACTTCTCATTCCCCAGACCCTGCACTAGTCCCTTCTGCTGATATTCCAGCCACAGGCAAGGTTACTGAGTAAGATGAGCACAGTCAAGCAATTACTAGTGATGACCCAGCTCTAGTTTTGGATGAGGCCGTTGTTGTAGGCCCTTTATGTCCTCTCCTCCTCCTTCCAAGAAGCCCATTACCTCTTGTGTTTGTGAGTCTCCCTTTATTGATCGAGGAAAGAATTTGGTCCCTGCTTCCTTTCCATCGGCACAGGCAGGGATTCTTGGCATTTTGATGCCTTTTTTGGATCGGAGGAGTCCTTCTTTCCTCTAGCTGATCTTGGAGAGACTAAGTTTGGACATTTTGAAGGTGCAGTATGAGGCATTTTGATTGACAGGATGTCTCCTTCCATGGGGGTGGGGGCTTTGTTCCTTGTGGATTTTTCTCCTCTTCAAAGCTATTCTGAAGACCCTTGGCACAATAGGTAGATGTTTTCGCAATGAGGTCGGGCAAGGCATTCCACCCTAAATCCTCTCATCGATGAGGATTGTTAGTAGAACATATAAGGCTTGGGCGGTGTGTCTCATTGCTGCCGAAGGCAGGTCATTTGCAATCAACTTCATCCAAGTGTCACTGGGGGACCTATTGACATTCTCTTTATCCAGGAGCACAAATTGAATGCCAGAGACTGTCCAAAGTTAGGTAAATTACCTTCTAGTCAATACTTTTTGGACACCTGCCTTGGTTACTAGGGGTGGAACTTGCATCTCAGTTTCAACCTCTATACTTCCCCTTGTCGTGGAACATGGTATCATTATCCCCTCCAGAGCATAGTGGATTATTTTCTTGATTGGGGGTTGTAAGGTTAGTCTTCTGTCTTGATGATTCTTAGATTATTGAAGGTGATTGCAACATGGTGGAATCACCTTTAGATTAAAAAGGAGGAAGAGAAGGAGGCATATATTTGCTAGAGAGAGCTGCTTGGAATGCCTTCCTTTTTCACTTCAATGGTAGAGATGCTTGGATAGATGATGCCTTTTACAAGTTATCACATTCTCTTTTGTCCTCATGGTCAAATAAGAGGATGCATATGCCCATTCATGCAAGGATAGACATATTTTATGTGGATGATTGGGCAGTGGATAGAGGAGGTTCGATACTAGGGGTGGAACTTGCATCTCAGTTTCAGCCTCTATACTTTTCCTTTGTGGTGGGACATGCTTTCATTATCCCCTCTAGAGCACAATGGATTATTTTCTTGATTTGGGGTTGTAAGGTTGGTCTTCTCAATCTTCTCTTGTGCGATTCTTAGACTGTTGGAGGTGATTTCAACATGGTGGAATCGACTTTTTATAAAAAAGGGGAAGAGAAGGAGGCATATATTCACTAGAGAGAGCTGCTTGGGATGCCTTCCTTTTTTAGTTCAGTGTGGAAGAGATGCTTGGATAGATGATGCCTTTCACACTTTGTCACATTCATGTTCTTGTGGTCAAATAAGAGGTTGCATATGCCCATTCATGCAAGGATAGACAGATTTTGTGTGTATGATTGGGCAAGGACAGAGGAGGTTTGATATGCAGTGCACTGGGTGTCTTCACCTCAAATCACTTTTTGGTAGTCATGGATATCTCTAACCCTCGTTCGAGATGCCGATCTACTAGTATCAGAATTCGAGATGCCTTATATGTAGAGGAGGTCTTACAAATTGGGGTGTCTTAGGTGGGGTGCGCCATTTGTACGAGCAAAAACCTATGAGCAGGTTTATCCAAGCGTGTTTTCAAGAGATTTTAAAAATGGTCTCTCTTTAGGAAACATGGTTTTTACACAGATCCCTTTATCATAAAAATATACAAAATAGTCACTCATCCACTTTCACATAACACAAATTTTCTTGTTCATAGACATCCTTTGAACTTTTGTTATTACCTAAAAAGAGTTTTGAAAAATAATTTCTTTAAGAAACGTCTCTCAAAGTCACTCTCAATGTAATAATATTATACATATATAATTACTTAGTTATTAAACACATTGTATCAATATGAAAAGAGCTTTCTAGTGTTTTCATAGCATAAATAACAAGACATTTATGGATATATTTATAAAGAAGGTAAAATTACTATAAGTAAGTACTAACATGGGCTTACATATCTACTCTCATAAAATACATGTAGGATTTAAAACCATATATGCAAGATATAACCCAGTAAATGTGCTCAAATGGCCTTTTCCAATCAATTTGACTGGCTGAATGACTATATTTGGACATTGTATGTGAAAGTTATGACACTTTTAAAATTGTTGTCCAAGGTAGTTTCGTTGAAAGACCTACTTCAAAGGGGTTTCGCTAGTGAAACTACCTTCTATGGCTTGCTTCAATGAGGTTTCTTTGAAAAAACCCTGTTATGGAGATATGTTGAGAGAGGGTTTTCAGTTTCAGCCTCTATTAACTAAAAGTTGTAAGAAGGATCATAAGGGAATTTTCATAGAGAAAACTACTCTACATGTCATCCCATTACGTTATTCACCATTCCCAAAGATTTATGTAAATATTTGTGTATGAATTAGGCATTCCTATAATACTTTGCATATTTCTATGTGAAACAATATTTTCTTCCGATCCATTTTTGCCATATTTTTACATAGTTGGAAGCCTTTTTTTTCCTTCGCTCGGACGCTTAGAAGGTTTCGCTTGGAAAATGCTCGTCCCCATCTCATGTGCAAGGTGGAGTAGCATTTGTTGTAGTAGCATGGTGACAAGATAGAGGCAACAAGATGAACAATGAAGCTTGTTTATTCATTGAGAGAGTGTCAGTATATAGACACTGGGTACATCCATAGATTACATCATATGTGAGCTCAATAGTGAGCATCTAGATCCACAATCATCTCCATGAATGTCTCAATCACACACCACACTCCTAGATTCACTCATTCACTCCTACTAACTGATACATCATCAGTCACACCTAACTTAGGCACACCTACACACACACATACACACACACACACACGTGTTCACACACTCAATCACACGATCACTCACAACCATAGACCTTGGTATGATCCATTACATCAATTTGTCCATCATGCCCCCCCCACAAATTAATGACCTCAATCCTAGTAGTAGTCCATGGAAAACTTCATGGCTTGCCCACCTCTAGTGGCAATGTGACAACAAAAATTGATATTTTGTTTTGAAACCGGTGGGAGGATTTGTGGGGCCCGCAAGGTGACAAAAGCTAGCCACGGAGACAAAGAACCAAGAAGCGTGATGGAGAAGTTGGTGGCAGGAGACGGCTCTTTGCGACTACTCTCGTTACGGCTTGTTAATCTTTTGATGTCGACTACTTTATTTCATGTAATCATTAATGTGGATTTGACACTAATTAGAATAATTAGTGAAAATGATTGCAAATGTGATCATGAGTGGAGTGCATCATTGCAAATACCACGGGTATGAATCATAAATACCTTGGTATAGGGATAGAATGGTTTGGGAGATATATTATTTGCTTTGTAATTGGGAAATAGAAATGAGTCATATATTTAGAGTGGGCCAAAAGCCTACATGGACTCAATAATGTACTAAAATAATAGGGATGCACATGGAGAGCATGTGGAGGGCATGAGGAAAAGTGTGGAGGAGTGTGGAGTCAAAAGGAATCCTTTTAGAATTCTTATGTGGAATGTGGAGGATGCTGACATGTGGAAAAGAGGAGGGTCCTCTTGGGCTCCATGTGAGAGGACTATTGACTTTTCTACTCAAAAGGATAAAGAAGCATCTTGTGATGGGACACTTGTCAAAATCCTCCTAAAAGGACAATTGATGGTGACCCATGCCCTTATGTCACAAAGGGGTGAAAGAATCTACTGCTAGCAAATGTAACAGGGTGAAGGAAGGTGAGAATTGTACTATAAAAGAAGCCCCTCCCCTCTTGAGCGTCCCAATTTGAGACAGTGCACTCTTGCACTTTCTGCCTATGCTACCTGGAGAGATTTGCTCCCAAACTCAAAAAAGGAAAGCAACACTGATCCTCTTACCAAGACACTGCGAACTTGGTTTCTTTCTTGAGCTCCTTACCACGAACCAAGCTCTGATACCATGTGAGGAGAGTGGGAGAGAAGTAAGGAGTCTCACTTGCAGCTTTTTCACATACACAATGGGGGAATACACACAAAGGTGGAGGCTGAAACAGTTTTCCTCTTCTTAGTTGTGAAAGCTAAAAGAACTCTCTCTTAGTACAAAAGGAATAGGTGAACCCTATATGTGGGTCTCAAACCAAACTCAGCTAACTAAGGTGGCATATTAACTGAGCCACTAACTAGAGTATGTAAAGATAGCTATCATCCAGCTATTATTCATGGGCGGTGTACCAACTGCATCTACAGCTAACAAGTCGGTGACATAAATGCACAGCAGTCACCCTGGCATATCACGAGTGGAGCTCGATATCTCAACATGGCCTAGGAGGTATGTTCCAGGTTTTGGACATGCCTATGGTCTAGTTTTTGTGATCAAGGAAGATCTCCTACTTCTTTTGGTTGGCCATCCATGGTGGCTTGCCCGTAGGCCCATGGTTGGAGCAAATGTGGGTAGAGGGGCAGTGTCACCCTACTACTCTACTGGAGTTCTGGAGATGATCCCTCACTGCCTTTGGAGATATCATAGCACAGTGAGGATCTCCCACATGTAGAGACTTCAGAGGGACTACACTTGGGGGATGGTGGCCTGATTGACTGAAGGAGGTCACACGTTCTAGATTGATGAGGTCTCTTCTACTGCTCGAAGAAGGACTGAGCATTACATTCCATCACACCCCTTTAATGGGAATGTCCTTCCTCTGCATCAAACCAAGAGCTAGTCGGTGTTTCTCGAATAGCTCTTTACCGAGTGGTTTGGTAAAGATGTCTGCAACATTTTCTTTGCTATCACAATGCTGTAGTGTGATGTCACCAAGTAACACTCTTTCTCTGATGAAGTGCTCTCTGACATCAATGTGCTTTGTCCTGGAGTAATATACTGGATTCTTGGCCAATGCTTGAGCCAATTGATTATCACAGTATATTGTTGTTGGCTTTGACTCATCAAAGTAATCTGTTTTTGACAATAGTCTTCTGAGCCATATAGCCTCACATGCACCTATAGTGAGTGCCCTATATTCTGCTTCAGTCAAAGACAAAGAAACACTTGGCTGTTTGTTTGACAACCATGATATAGTACCTTGACCAAGGAAAAATGCATACCCCTGTGTCGATCTCCTGGTCTCATGATCTCCGGCATAGTCACTGTCATAGTATCCATGTAACCGTGGATGACTTCCTCTGTATTCTATCCCAAACTGTCTTGTACCTCTTATGTATCTCAAGACTCTTTTGGCTGCATTCCAGTGAGATTGTTTTGGATTTGCCATAAACTGTGCTAGTGAGCTTATTGCATAACAAATATCTAGCCGTGTGATTGTCAGATATATAAGAGATCCAATGAGCTGCCTGTAGTATCTGTCATTGACTGTAGGCTTTTTTGAATCTTTAGTAAGTTTCAAACTCTGTTCCATGGGAGTGGCTGCAATCTTGCAATCTGCCATATGAAACTTCTTCAGGAGACTGTCAACATACTTGAGCTGACTCATGAATGTGCTATCTGAATCTCTCCAGAACTCAATTCCAAGACAATAGTGCATAAGTCCAAGATATTTCATGTCAAACTCTGCACATAAGTCTTGTTTCAATTTTCTAATGAAGCTATCCTTGCTTCTTGTCACAATCATATCATCTACATACAAAAGTGCAATAGTAATGTCTTCCCCTTGAACTTTGTAGTAGAGACTGTTGGATGGCAATACTCTGGACTAGATTCTTGTATCCCTCTCCTAGTCCATTCAGAATGACTTGAACCATTTCTGCGGGGTTCATAGTCTCTCCTACTGCTGCAAGTTGATTGTTGTAGTCTTTTATGCAGAGTACATAAGCATGACCAGTTTCACTGCTGTTGCGAAAACTTTGGTTGATTTGGTTTCTCAAGGTGAGAATCCTGGATGTGTTCTTGGACTCGTAGAGAGCTGTGAACATATCCCATGCTTCTTTTGATGTCTTGACTGTGTTGAGTTGTCCTAGCATGACATATTGCACATTCTGCTTGATCAGATGATAGGCATACTTGTATTTCTTATCCCATTTTGCTTGAGCTTGGGCAATGGCAGGATCTGCTACTGGTGCGAAAACTGTTTGTGTAGATGTAGATCCCGTTGCTGGTGCTGTGACAACAGATGGAGTAGAGCTACTTGTGGCTAGATCGGCCAATGGTCTAGGTGTAGTAGACTCATCGACATACTCCCATTTGTCTTGAAGCACAAGAATGGTCTCCATTTGGTATTTCCATGTACCGTAATTAGAGTTGTCTAACTTAGCAGATGCCTCCAGATTGAGGTTGCTAGTCGACATGGTGCAAGAAATGTACTCAAAAGTGTCATGAAAATCTCTGTATGAATCAACTACAAATACACTGTCTATCTATACTGCCGGTGAAGATAGAACTACAGTATATAAAATCTGATCTATATTACAAGGTTTGTGGCAATGATGCCGGGAATAGCCAAGAGGCTTTACAAGGCTGAAATGATGTGCACGATGCCGTGAGATAGCCGAATAGGCTTTATAATGGTGGCATGTGTGTGTGAAATCAAATGCTATCTGCCCACTCAAACAATCTGCAATGCCTCTGAACTCTGAAGTCTGCTCACTGAACTGATGAACGTAAGGTTTCAGGTAATGTAATGATGTGAAACCATATGTGAGCGTATGGACTGACTCCGAGTAGGTACTAGTCGAGAATTTCGGGCATGGCTTAGATTGGCAACTTGGGAAAATTCAAAGCATCAGGGAAAATGGCACTAGTGCCATTCTCCCAATGCAATGTCTTGATTCAAAATTTTGGCTTCACAAAGGGAGAGTGGCACCGGTGCCATTCTCCCATTGCAATGTCCTGATATAAAATTTTGGCTTTGCAAAGGGAGCATGGCACCCGTGGCATTCTCCCAAGGCAAAGTCCCCAGTCAAAATTTTTTCTTCACAAAGGAATAATGGCACTAGTCTGTTCTCCCCTTATGAAGCCAAATTTTTTTCTCAAGTCAATGCATGGGGAGAATGTCACTGGTTCCATTCCCCTTCGCAAAGATGTTTTTTTGAATCAGGACATTGCAATGCTAGAATGGCATTGGTGCGATTCTCCCATCTCAAAGGCAAAATTTTGAATCATGACATTGCAGTGGGAGAATGGCACTAGTGCCATTCTCTGATTGCAAAGCAAAAATTTAGGACATTGTAATGGGACAATGGCACTAGTGCCACTCTCCCTTTGCAAATTTTTGAAATTTGAGAGCTTTGCAATGGGAGAATGTCATCTACGTCCATTCTCCCATTGCATTATTGTAATTCAAAAGATTGGCTCTCTCATTTTATGAGACTAGAATTTGCACACTTGAACATCATTAGACTAGGCTCGTGAATCCCTTTGGCTGTAATCTGCTCGCTTTCTTATTTTCCATAATTGAAATGATAGGGAATGGCTACTAGAAGTGGGGATAAGGTTAAGATGTTGGTGGGAAATGAAGTGGTTGCAACAACTTTAGTTTGTGTAATCGATGCAAATGGGTGATGTGGTGATGTGAAGATTGGGGTAGGTAATGTATTAGTGATAGTGGAGATGGGATATGCCATTCTCCATAGGAAAGCTGGATTCACATGTAGAATGGCATTGGTGCCATTCTGCCCCACTACAAGGATAACTTTGTTGGTCTTATGAAATTATTTGGTTGTAGTTTGTTCATAATTAATTTCCTATAATCATAATGAGAGGGGATGGCTATCAGATGCGGGAACAAGGTCATGATGATGGTGAAAATAATTCATGCTTTAGAAAAAGTTTTATCAAATTACTAAAATTTTTAGGGAAATAATTCATGCTTTCATGAAAATTTTGTATAGACTCATTCATGGATTCTGGAGATTGGTACCAGTGCCATTCTTCCCTACTACAAGGACATCTTTGTTGGTCTTATGAAATTCTTTGGTTGTAGTTTGTTCATAATTAATTCTTTGTAATCACAATGATAGGGGATGGCTATCAGAAGCGAGGACAAGATCATGATGATGGTGGGGAATGAAGTGGTTGGAATTGGTCCAGTGTGTGCAATAGATCCAGAGGCCTACTATAGTGGTGTGAAGATTGGGGCAAAAAATGTATTGGCGATAGTGGAGAAGTCTATCAATAGTGACATGCTCTTGCCATCTCCCACTATGGATGCAATACTTATTGGGAGGCACTTTGGAGCATTGTCAAGTGGCCTAAGGGCTGTCTAAAACATGTTGGTGATTCTTTAGATGATCCGGTAACTAAGGAAGCCACACCAAATGAGCCTGAGCAACCTTATGTTGAGGCAATGCTAGTTTCTTCATTGGAAACTGACAATTTCATTCGTGAATCTTGGAAAGAGAAAAAGGTTGAAGGTGTTCCCAGGTGACTCTATAAACTTTGACCTATTGGGTAACGATTGCATTGGTGTGGGTATTGAAAATAAAGAACAAATTATAGGAAGTGACGAAGGGTCTTCTATGCAAGATGTCGGCCCTCTCAGCCTAGTTAAGTGGCCCATCAAGCAAATTACCCTACTTGAAGGAAGCCCATTGCAACAATATGTGCCCATGGACCATGTTGTCGCCATAGATTAGTTGGTTAATGATCAAATGTTAAAAAGGGATGATCCAATGTCAAAGAAAAGAAGGTACACTTTCAATAACAGGGTGCCTAAACAAAAAGAGCCTCTAACACCAATGTACAAAATGTCACTAGATTCAATGCAGCAGGTTTCTTCCATCGATGGTTGTGGGAGTAGGTGTTGCCAATGTGCTAGGCGAGATCTCTTAATGAATCTAAGGAAGAACTTTTGGGGGCAACTCCTTCGAGTCTCATACAAACTCTATATATGATGTGTTGTCACAATGGCTTGGCATCATGACTACACTAGGAGGATACACTACAACTTCAGGGTAAACAGTCGGGATGTGTGTTGCAGAGCATGGTATGAGATGCATGGAATTCCAAGGACATCATTTTATCGATACATGGAGCAATTTGAGAGTGGTATGCAATGATATGTGCATGGGAATTCAAGGATTGTGAGGAGGAGCAGGGAGCACACAGGTATGGGAAGGGCTCTGATTCTCAACCTCTTCTCAACACTTTGTTGGATAATAGCATAGAGCATATGCCTCACAAGAGTAAAACTACATGCAGGACGGTTCTAGAGAGACACAGCAAGTGATACCTGAAATGTATAAGAAGATATACGTCCTACGTAAGGTCAACACTTCACTTAATCAACATGGTTATCAGAGCCAATCCACATCCACATTTGGCAGGATTTGGAAATCAGACTTAAAAAATGTAGCCCTTGCTAAGACGAGTGAATTCTCTAAATGTAGCTTGTGCAGTCATATCAAAGCTCAATTGGCAGCCACAAAAAGTCAAGATGAGCACAATTCGCTGATGGAGGAGAGAAAGATGCATATGATACATCAATCAAGTTCTAGGAACTTATACTATGCATGGCGTAGGTTCTTCAAGATGGATCCAAAAAAGTATGTATGCATAATCCATGATAATATGGACCAAAAAAAGACGGCAATTCCAAGACTTTGAGTGATGTCCAAGGACACCAATTCTGCATGGAAATTATAGGTTTCACTCATTGGAATGATTACCCATGGGCATGGACATGATCATTATGGACACTTCACCCCCCTCGATGGTTTGTGGCCATCTTATCCCAACTTGATGATTGGTCGCTCTCAATTTGTTTGTGCAACCTCAAGAGGATGGATATGCATGACCTTCGAGACCTTGCTACCAATGGGATTCCAAGAAGCAGTGCTTGCCTTCTGAATGTTGTATGCTCAAGAAACGCTTTGGACTCCCATTACAGTTTTGAAGGTGCACATCTTTCCACAAGTGGAGCTAGCTTGTTTAAAAATGTAGATGTCATGATCACAAATGCAAATCTAGAAATTATATCGGAGAGTGACTTGAAGTCTATCATGGTTGCCTTGACAACTTCCATTGCAAGGGCTGCAGACACATGTATGAATTTGTTGCCATCAAATACAAGAGAAAACCCACTCTCTTCAGAGGGAAGTGTTGCTGTTGAGCCACCATACCAAAGTTGCCAGAGAACTTGCTACTCCAACTAGATAATTGTGGGTCTAAGAACAAAAATAGATACTTGTTTACATACCTTTCTCTTCTTGTAGCAAGGGGAATTTTCAAGACAATTCAATTGGGCTTTTTGATGGTAGGGCACACACATGAGGACATTGATGCAATGTTCGGCAAGTTCTCTGAGAGCTTGCGAGTGTGACAAACATTCACTTTCCCACATCTGATGGATAATTCAAAAATGTACATCATCTTCACCAACACCATTTCTTTTTACAAGGGTTCCTAACTTGAAGGATTATGTGGATGGCTACCTATGTGATGGGCAAGAAATTCTAGTTGGACACACAAAGCCATAACAATTTTGATTTTACATGCAAGGTGACAGACCTATGATGTAGTACAAGGTGCATTCAAAATCACTGAATTGGATGCCCATAGAAGGGGGAATTGAGCTAGGGAATAAAGATAGTGAGGGTTGACCATTATTGCCAACAGGTTGTAAGGATATACTGCCAATGGCTGCATTTGTCAGAGATCACTTGCAAGTAATATCAGGGATAAAGGATTGCATTAAGTTTTGGGAGATATGTGCAAGTGGAAAGAATGCATTGCCTGAGTCCTACATTAGGCCAGTAATAGACTATTGGAAAACCATGATCGGTGAGCTCGAATAGGAAAACATCTTAGAGATAGCAGTGTATAGAGAGTTTTGGCCAAGAACACAATCACCTGATGAGGAGCATGATATGGATGATTGCATTAATGAGTTCCAAGGCTATGAGGAATGGAATGATCACTATTGCGGGCCTCTAAAATGTAAGCCAAGAGAAGAGTTTAGACCAATGGTGGATGTTAAGCAAGGTGACTTCGTCTTGGTGAGGCCATCAGACCCTATATACCCCATATGGTTTGGGGTTGCCATATCAAGTGCCAAGATGGATGTTGCATCTCCTAACTTCAAGAAATTATTAATTTAGTATTGGGCATCATCAATTAAGAGAAAGGGGCTCAGTGATGCAGATGCCTATGTTGATTGTTGGAACAAGTATAAGGTAGAGAATAGGTTGGATCCATAGGTATGGGAGTGTATTGATAACGTTGTCTGGTCATGGATATCAAAAGCCATAAATAGACCCAAGAAGATTAAGATTTCACAGAGTGTATGTACCAAAGCACCGGAGAGCTTGCTTGGTATCGAAGCATAGAAAATGGTGTTGATTTTCTCCCTCTTAATCTCTCAAACTTCCATTGTAATGTGTGTTCTCATGTGATGATTCTCAATTGTTTTTATCTTGTTAATGGATATTTGCATATCATTAATATGACAATTTTAGAAGCTGTCCTTCACCAACAACTACTTTGTTTCTAGTGGTTCACTATGCATGGTGTTTGTTAACACCACCAACTGGTGTTTATTAACACCTCAAGTAAAATATGCATATTGTCCTCAAACGGTGTTTATTATTAACACCATATGAGGTTGGTGACATATTGTTGTGTAGATATGGGTTCCTCTAGCAATGGCTACCCTAGCAAGGGCATCCATGGTGATGGCGGCCCTAGCTATGGTGGCACAGATAAGGGTTCTCTAGTTTCTTCTCCTATAACTCTCATGTTTTGTCCCCCCAGTCCCTGTCTCATCAGTCTTGTTCCCATCAATCTGGAGTCTAATCAGATAGATATCAGTAGTTCATCGGATTTTGTCATGTAAGATCTAGACCATGATAAATGCGAGACCCCTCTCCCCCCCTTCACCCTTCACTTGGAGGAAAGCGACATTCTTCAACTCAAACAAGGTGGCAAAGAAGTGGAAACTTTTCGTAAGTTTATCTTTGAGTTCAAAACTGTTCCGTCTAGTAATCTTCCCACTAACAGCTAGAGCAACAACCCAATGGAGCCCTCAAGTCCGCAATCCACCAGGTCTCGAAGGGGAACCCTGTGCAGGAGCTACAAAAGAGCACATATGCTAGTGCTATTAGTGGAGGAGGCAGAAGCCTTTTCAAGGCTCTGTTGATGCCGAGACAGTCAGCCTAGGAGCAAGCCTAGGAGCAACTCTCACTATGAGCTAGGAGAATCTTTAGTGGCATCGCCCTCATCCTTCTCAAAACTAGCAAAGCTCCCTGCTGCTGTTGATCCAAATGCTCCAAAGGCTGCAAACCTCTCAAAGGTAAGATTCCAACAGTCAAAGTACACAACGGACTTCTTAACGAAACAGTGAAATGGCTCTATTCTTGCAGTATCGTAGGATATATTTACGGCCCAATGCCACCTGCTCTTTTCCTAGAAGGTTGGGTCCGAAACTTCTGGTCGTGTAAAGGCTTGGTCACCACAACCATTCGATTCCTTAGGAACGGGTACATCGTATTCATCTTTGAAAAATTAGAGACGGTGACAGTAGTGCAAAAGGGACATGGACTATTAGAAATCAGCCTCTGTTAGTCGAGCTCTGGGAGCCCTCCTTTAGTCTTGATTCCCTGCCTACATCTAAGGCCCCCATTTGGGTGGAATTCCTTGATTTACCACTATCTTTGTTTCCTCAAATAGAGACTCTCTATGGGCCACTTGGCCAGTTCCTCGGTGTGGGAAAAAAAAAAAAAATAAGCCCTTGAGGTAACCCTCAAGCCTGTGTCCTGATGGACCTTGCTTCTGACCCTCCTAGTGCCATCTGTATCCTTGACAGGGATAGAGCTGAGTTGATCCAAAAAGTATTCTTTAAGAACATTACTAACTCCCACTTCTTTTGTGGTATGGGGGGGCACTTTATCAAGGACTGCCCATCCAAAAACAACCAGAAAAAAGAAAAACCTGACACGGGCAAACAGGACCCTTAGGAAACCAAGGATACTCAGGATCCTACTAAGCTCCAGGTCCCTCCTCTTGCCATGGAACAAAATGAGACTCAGAGGAAGCCGATTTTTGAGAGCCCAAGGGGTGAGACAAAAGGGAAAGGCAAAGAGGTGATAGTAATGAAGAGGAAGAATAGATGGAAGATAGTTCAGGTGAGGAAGAATTTGTGGTTGCCACCCAAGACTTCGAGGCACAATTGGAGTAGACATAGCACGAGTCAGCAGACAAAGAGGGTCCTTCATTCACAATTGTCAAAGGTAGAAAAGCAACAAGGTTAGGGAAGGCTAAGGCTCAAGTGGCTGAGTTAAACGATAGGGGAAAGGAAATCAACTCAATTGAAAGGGAAAAAAGGAGAATGTTGAGAGGCTTCGCTCTTTCTTCTCAGAACAGCCCAGTAAGCTTTAAGAAGAAGAGAAACAAAAACACTCCGCAATGAAGCAAGTGACAAAATATGAAGAGGGGAGAGGAGAAGAGTGGAGATGAGGAGAGAGGGCACAGCTAGAGAGCACACCACAAATGACTAACTGTACACTAGAATTAGTTGAAAAAATAGAATATATACAAACCCTTTTAGGGTTAGGGTTAGGGGATCTAACCCTTTCCTTTATAGCACTCTATAAGGTTAGTGCTATGCACATATGATCACGTGATGGTGCTATGCACACATGATCACATGATGTTGAGCGTGAACTCTCAACACCTTCCCTCAAGATCAACATCATGAAGTAGGCCTTCCCTCAAGATGATGATTCTGGGGAATAGAAGAAGGACTGAGCATTACATTCCATCACACCCCTGTAATGGGAATGTCCTTCCTCTGCATCAAACCAAGAGCTAGTCGGTGTTTCTTGAATAGCTCTTTACCGAGTGGTTTGGTAAAGATGTCTGCAACATTTTCTTTGCTATCACAATGCTGCAGTGTGATGTCACCAAGTAACACTCTTTCTCTGATGAAGTGCTCTCTGACATCAATGTGCTTTGTCCTGGAGTGATATACTGGATTTTTGGCCAATGCTTGAGCCGATTGATTATCACAGTATATTGTTGTTGGCTTTGACTCATCAAAGTAATCTGTTTCTGACAATAGTCTTCTGAGCCATATAGCCTCACATGCACCTGTAGTGAGTGCTCTATATTCTGCTTCAGTCGAAGACAAAGAAACAGTTGGCTGTTTGTTTGACAACCATGATATAGCACCTTGACCAAGGAAAAATGCATATCCCTGTGTCGATCTCCTGGTCTCATGATCTCCAGCATAGTCACTATCACAGTATCCATGCAACCGTGGATGACTTCCTCTGTATTCTATCCCAAATTGTCTTGTACCTCTGATGTATCTCAAGACTCTTTTGGCTGCATTCCAGTGAGACTGTTTTGGATTTGCCATAAACTGTGCGAGTGAGCTTACTGCATAACAAATATCTGGCCGTGTGATTGTCAGATATATAAGAGATCCAATGAGTTGCCTGTAGTATCTGTCATTGACTGTAGGCTTTTCTGAATCTTTAGTAAGTTTCAAACTCTATTCCATGGGAGTGGCTGCAATCTTGCAATCTGCCATATGAAACTTCTTCAGGAGACTGTCAACATACTTGAGCTGACTCATGAATGTGCTATCTGAATCTCTCCAGAACTCAATTCCAAGACAATAGTGCATAAGTCCAAGATCTTTCATGTCGAACTCTGCAGATAAGTCTTGTTTTAGCTTTCTGATGAAGCTATCCTTGCTTCCTGTCACAATCAGATCATCTACGTACAAAAGTGCAATAGTAATATCATCCCCTTGAACTTTGTAGTAGAGAGTATGATCTGCATTGGACTTCATGTATCCCAGATCAGCAAAATACTTGTCAATTCTGCTGTACCAACTTCTGGGTGCTTGCTTTAAGCCATAGAGACTTTTCTTGAGATGGCAAACCTTGTTCTCTTTGCCTGGTTCAACATAACCGGCTGGTTGTTGCATGTAGACTTCCTCGTCTAGATAACCATTGAGAAATGCATTCTTGACATCGAGCTGATACACATTCCATTTGCTGAGTGTCGCTAGTGATATCAAGAACCGTATAGAATCCATCTTTGCTACTGGAGCATAAGTCTCATCATAATCTTGGCCATATTGTTGTGCAAATCCTTTTGCAACTAATCTGGCTTTGTATCTCTGAATACTGCCATCTGGATTGTACTTCACTTTGTATACCCATTTGTTGGCTATGGCCTTCTTTCCTGGTGGAAGGTCGCATAATTCCCAAGTGTTATTTTTATACAAAGCATCCATTTCTTCATTCATTGCAGTTCGCCATTCTGGCTTGTCTACTGCGTCTTCGAAGTGCGTCTTCGAAGTACACTGGCTCTTCTGTAGCCATGATGGTAGTCATAAGAGCATAGTTGGTGGTTTCCACCTGAATTGCTTTGCCTTTCTGAGCATATGTCAATCTGGCTAGTGGTCTGCTTTCCCTAGTAGACCGTCTGAGCTGCTGTGGCACTGCTTGGGGTGTTGCTGGCAATTCTTGCTCTTCTTCATCAACCTGTTCTGTAGATGACTGTGAAGTCGATGCTTCTATCTCCTGTGTAGGTGAGGTTTTCCATTCTGATTCCTCATCAAAGATTACATCTCTGGAGATAATGACTTTGCGGTTGATGGGATCATACAATTTGTATGCTTTGCTTTCTTCACTGTAGCCAACCATGATGCATTTGCGTGACTTCGCATCCAATTTCCTGCGATGATCATCATGTATGTGGGCATATGCTATGCAACCAAATATGCGGAGATGCCCAATGCGTGGCTTGTGTCCAGTGAATGCTTCATAAGGAGTCATACCTTGTATCGGTTCGGTAGGAAGTCGATTAAGCAAGTAGTTAGCTGTAGCTATTGCTTCTGCCCAATACTGATTCGGAAGATGCTTTTCACTAAGCATTGCTCTAGCACTGTCTGCTAAAGTCCCATTCTTCCTTTCAGCTATTGCATTTTGTTGAGGAGTATCTGCACATGTGAATTGTCTTCGAATACCGTGAGTTTTGCAAAAGTTAATGAATGCTGAAGACATGTATTCACCTCCTTTGTCTGATCTCATGACTTTGATCTTTCTGCCTGTCTGGTTTTCTACCATGGCTTTGAATTCTTGAAATCTGGTAAACACTTCAGATTTCTCTTTCAGAAAGTAGACCCAACAATATCTACTGTAGTCGTCGATGAAGGTCAAGTAATAAAGTGAACCATTGATGCTGCGGGTCTGGGCATAACCCCATACATCTGTATGAATCAAATCAAGAATACCTCGTGCATGAGAGGTACTTCTAACAAAGTTGGTTCGCTTTTGTTTGCCGAAGCAGCATGCTTCACAAACCTTTCCAAGAAACTGTAGCTTCGGAATCCCAATTGCCATATTTTGATTCCGGAGATCTAACAAGTACTTGAAGTTGACATGACCATATCTCTTGTGCCATTTTGCGGATAGTGGCATCTGTTGCATTTGAGCTGACATGGCATGCTTATCTGGTACTGTAGCTAGCATCCTGTATAAGCGTCCTTCCTTGACACCTTTTGCTACTAGCTGACCTCTTTTGGATTTGTCTCTGATAGTGCATTCATCACCGTGTCGAAGATGACTTTGTAGTTGTGTTCCGTCATTTGACCTACTGACAAAAGGTTCTTGCTGAGCTTCGGAACATAGAGCACATCTTTGACTAATCCTTTTGTACCAGTGAAATTGTTCATAGGGATAACCCCTGTCCCTTGAACTGGATTCGGTGTATTGTCTGCTGTGTAGATGACATTCTTTTGACCTTCTAATGGCTTCATTTCTGTGAACCATTCCTGATGATTTGTCATATGAGATGATGCACCGCTGTCGATGTACCAAGGATCCTGTTCCACTTGGTCGACTTGATAACTGAAATCCTCTTTGGGATTGAAATCAGTGTCTAGGTGCATTATTGTATCAGTCTGATGCAATTCCTCACTTGCAAGAAACATATTGCCATGTTCATTTGCAAAATGACTATGACTAGAATGTCCACCACGATGATTTCCTCTTCCTCGGGAATTCCCTCGATTACTGCTGGATTGACCACCTTGGTCATACTGCTTCTTGCGGCAATCTCTTTCATAGTGTCCAAACTTGCGACAATAGTTGCATTGAATGTTTGACACATTGGTGGATGCATTCCCTCGTCCTTGGAATCTTCCTCGGTTGGAATGATTTCCTCTTTGCTGATTTTGATGTTGCTGAGGATGCTGCTGATGCTGATGATGATTCTGACTTTGATTTTGTTGATGATGACCACTTTTCTGATATGATCTACCTCTGTTTCTACCTTTGCCTCTGCTTCTGTCTGAAGCTGTGAATGCCTGATCATTAGAATGACCTTTACGTGCTTGAATGGCCTGAGTCCTGAGTTCTTCACCAAGTAGAACTGACTGAAGTTCTTCCAGTGTTGGAATTTACCGTTGGATGGCAATACTCTGGACTAGATTCTCATATCCTTCTCCTAGTCCATTCAGGATTACTTGAACCATTTCTGCAGGATTCATAGTCTCTCCTGTTGCTGCAAGTTGATTGTTGTAGTCTTTGATGCGGAGTACATAAGCATGACCGGTTTCACTGCTGTTGCGGAAACTCTGGTTGATCTGGTTTCTCAGGGTGAGAATCCTGGATGTATTCTTGGACTCGTAGAGAGCTGCGAACATATCCCATGCTTCTTTTGATGTCTTGACTGTGTTGAGCTGTCCTAGCATGACATCTTGCACATTCTGCTTGATCAGGTGATAGGCATACTTGTCTTTCTTATCCCATTCTGCTTGAGCTCGGGCAATGGCAGGATCTGCTACTGGTGCGGAAACTGTTTGTGTAGATGTAGATCCCGTTGCTGGTGCTGTGACAACAGATGGAGTAGAGCTACTGGTGGCTGGATCGGCCAATGGTCTAGGTATAGATCCATCGACATACTCCCATTTGTCCTGAAGCACAAGAATGGTCTCCATTCGGTATTTCCATGTACCATAATTGGAGTTGTCTAACTTAGCAGATGCCTCCAGATTGAGGTTGCTAGTCGACATGGTGCAAACAATGTACTCAAAAGTGTCCTGAAAAACTCTGTATGAATCAACTGCAAATACACTGAAGATGCCAAGTGAAATCTCTGTACCGTCGTCGGTGAAGATAGAACTGCAGTAAATAAGATCTGACCTGTGTTACAAGGCTTGTGGCAATGATGCCGAGAATAGCCAAGAGGCTTTACAAGGCTGAAAAATGATGTGCACGATGCCGTGAGATAGCCAAATAGGCTTTACAATGGTGGCATGTGTGTGTGAAATCAAGTGCTATCTACCCACTGAACCAAGCTGCAATGCCTCTGAACTCTGAAGTCTGCTCACTGAACTGATGAACGTAAGGTTTCAGGTAATGTAATGATGTGAAATCGGATGTGAGCGTATGGACTGACTCCGAGTAGGTACTAGTCGGGAATTTCGGGCATGGCTTAGATTGGCAACTTGGGGAATTCAAAGCGTCCCCTCTATGGTGATCTAGTCTACTCTGATCTAGATCTAAACCAACCGTCGATCGATGAAAGAGCAGCAAATAATTCCTTTTCCTTTGTTCTTTTTAAGTGCTGGGTCAGATGCGTCGATGTAGAGGCAAATGTGCGTGAAGGAAGTGGTTTTGTCGGCGAAGCTCAAATGTGAGTGTAACTTGCGCCAAAATGTGCGTGTGATGTAACGAGCGCGTAGAGCACGAAAAATCGAGCGACTTTCCTTTTTGGAGCACCCTCAAATTCTTCCTGGATCAAGAGATATGACTTGATCTAGGTGGAGGGGCAAAAGGAGTGCAAATGGTGCTCAATGATGATGTGTCACTGTGAGTCACATGCAGTGATGATGTGGCACTGTGCTTAGCAAGAGGTGTGCCAGTGAAGCTCTGTGCTGAGGTGGCAGGAGTGTGCACATGCAGTGTGTGCACAGTGTGCCTGGCAAGGGACTGTGCCAGTGCTGACTGGACTGCTGAAGTGGCAGTGCTGAGGTGGCACAGATGATGTCAGCAGGGTGATGTGGCACTGATGACATGGCCTGATGACGTGGTAGTGCTGACGTGGCAAAGCTGACGTGGCAGTGATGACATGGCAGTTGACGTGGCAGTGCTGATGTGGCAGTGATGATGTGGCAGTTGACGTGGCAATGCTGACATGGCAGTGATGATGTGGCAGCTGACGTGGCAGATAAGATGATGTTGCCACGTGGCACAAGGATAAGGTGATGATGTGGCAGATTGGATGCCACGTGGAGGATAGAGTTCCACGTGTCAACCTGCAGACCACTTCTGGGGTGAGTGATGACCCTGAGGATAAGGTTGGGTTGAGTGTGGGCTGCCATGTGTCGCAAGGAGAGAGACCGAAATCTTTGAAAGATTCTGACGGAATCTTGGAGATTCTGTCTCCCTACGGATTTTCGTCGATGGGCTGGAGGCGTTGAAGCAGTCGGTTGGCTTGTTGGAGGCGCGCTTGGATCGCAACAAGACTTTGCAGAAGAGAGCTGCTGGAGGCGGGGACGTTGCTTGGGGGCTGGCTTGTCCGTGGAGCAGTTGTCGATAGGAAGCTTGCTTGTCGCTTTGTCGAGATAGTCGGCAATGGAGATGGCCACTGTGAGCTTTGGAACTATTGTCTACAAAGGTTGTGTCGCAGGAGGCCGCCGCTGCTACTGAGTCGTTGGAGAAGCTGTAGTGAAGGAGCTGCTGCTAGCGACTGAAATGCAAAGTCAAGTGCGCTTGGAGATTTGGGAGGCCCGTAGATGAACCATGGTCGTTGCTTGCAGGCAGAGGTGCGTATGCGCTTACTGTTTGCTTTAAATGGTCGGCTGGTTGCCCGTGTGCTCTTGCAAAGAGCTTGAAGGAGGCAGAGCCAAGGAGCCAGTCGTTGAAGGAGCTGGCTATACACCGAAAACTAAGAGCTGCTGTAGGTCGCGAAGGCTTTGAGGCCTTAGTGAGAGTTGCAATGAAGGCGGCATGCGACCGTTGAAGGAGCCTTGCAAGACGTTACTGTTGCGCCATTGTCGAGTGTTGGAAGCCGTAGGCTTAGAGCCTTAGAAGTACTAGTTGGAGTAGTCGATCGAAAGCAAGAGCTAGGCTGTTGATGGCGAGCAAGGCTTCGAAAGCTTGTATGCGTTGGAGAGGAAGTTGCAGTCGTTTGCTGCTGTCTCTCCTAGAAGCCGCTCTCTTAGTTGATGCTTGTAGGAACTTGCAGTCTTTCTTAGTCGTCGTTGAAGTAGAAAAGGCTTTCTTTGTCTAGAGTAGCCCGTATTGTAGGGAAGCAAAGCTCTCGTTCACAAAGTGAAGAACAATGAAACCTTTGGAATGCTTCAAAAAACTCAGTGTTCACTAAGCTCTCACTTTCATTCTCAACGGAAATCTCTCAAGGAATTCAAGAATCTCTCTCTCCATAGACGGAAATTCTTCTCAATGAGAAGGAAATTTCTCTCTTTCAATGAACGGAAATCCTTCACTCAACGGAAGTGAACGGAATGAAAGACTACCTCTCAATCTCTCAATCTCTCTCAACTCTCAAGAATCACAATGTCTCAATGGAAGACAAGGGAGCTCTGATACCATGACAAAATATGAAGAGGGGAGAGGAGAAGAGTGGAGATGAGGAGAGAGGGCACAGCTAGAGAGCACACCACAAATGACTAACTGTACACTAGAATTAGTTGAAAAGATAGAATATATACAAACCCTTTTAGGATTCGGGTTAGGGGATCTAACCCTTTCCTTTATAGCACTCTATAAGGTTAGTGCTATGCACATATGATCACGTGATGGTGCTATGCACGCATGATCACATGATGTTGAGCGTGAACTCTCAACAGCAAGAAAGTTTTTCCTTTCTTAGCATCAATGTGCAGGGCTTAACAAACGACCTCAAGCCCGCCATACTTAAAAGATGGTTAAAAACAACTTGCCTAAAACTAGGCTTTATAGCACTTCAAGAGGTCAAAGTTTCTGGGGATAAGCTACAGTGGCAGCTTAGCCAAATTGATAACAAGAGGCAGTGGTTCTGCACCACCCCCACAAAGAAGGAAGAGGTGGAGTTGTCTTAGGTGTAGCTGGCCACCTTGTCGAGTTAGTCACGTGCCCTTTAACCCTTTTTGGAGCTGTCAGGATTGGAGTTGAGTTTTCCTACCCTCAACTTCAGTGCCATATTTTCTCCATTTATGCCCCTAATGCCACGAGAGATCGAGCTCTCCTTTGGGATGGGAAGATACTACAAAACAATGCTATCCTTCTAGGGGACTTCAATATGGTAGAATCCCATAGGGATAGATGGAACGGCTTAGGTAACACTCTAAGAGGTAGGGAGTTCTCCTCCTGGACTGTACTCAAAGATTTTGCAGTGCTCATTGACATCTCTGAAGACACTTCTTTCACATGGACCAACAATCAAATAGGTTCTCTCCACAGGAAAGCAAGGATAGATAGGATGTACTACTCAAGAGACATCGCTAATGCAACCTTGTGGACCAAGAGCTTAGCTCTTGCCTCTCTCCCCTTTTTGGACCACAAGCCAATCCTAATCACTCTAGACCAAAGTCAGGGAAAGAGAAGTAAATCTTGGTTTAAAGCAAACTCCTCCTTCTTTTGTCTTCCCTACGTCCAATAGAAGGTAGTAAGAATATGGGAAAAGCCTTTCGATGGAACAGCTACTATATCTAAAAAATGGGTTAGGGCCTCAGAAAGAACAAGTACTTTCCTAAAGGCCATCAAGAAGCAAGCGAATATTTCTAGAGCCACCAGACGAGTGAAAATTGAAGACCAAATCAAGCTTCTAAAGGAGGACGCAACAACCCAGGGACATGAAAGACTTAATGCTTTCAGAGACAGAGCCAAGGTAGAAGCAAGAATTGAGGTAGTGCAATCCAAAATGTTCACAAGAGAATGGTGGGCAAGGAGAGGGGACAGACCAAATGATGACATATTAAGAAGCCTTAGGAAAAAACAAGCTCAAGAATCGATAGATACACTGGTACACGAAGGATGACTCATCGAGGATCTGAAAGAGATAGGCTAGATTGTGGTAGAGCACTTCCAGAGGATTCTTGGAAACTCGAAACCCTTTCCACGGATAAGCTTAGAGCAAGAGAAAAATGTTGACTGGTTAGAAAGAGTACTGTCCAAAGATTTGACTCCATCTTTCTAGTCAAGGAACTTTCCATAGAAGAATTAAAAGGTGCAGTTACTGCCATGGCAAGGGGAAAAACCCCAGGTGAAGATGGACTTCCAATAGAATTCTACTAAGAATTTTGGGACACAGTGGGCCCGCGCCTCCTACTCCTTTGGCAAGAATCCAAGTCAAAAGGTTTCCTTGACTCATGGATAAACATAGGGATGATTAAACTGATACCCAAAGGGGGACCCAAGGAAACACTCAAGAATTGGAGACCCCTCACCATGCTTAACACTAGCTACAAAATCTTCGCTAAAGCTTTAGCCACCATCAGACTCAAATTCAAAATGAAAGATTGGATAAGGGAAGAACAAAAAAGCTCAGGCATATCCTGGAGGCTATCTTAACTCTTTGGGAAGGGCTGGAACATGCAGAGGAGACAAACCAGGATATCTGTTTTCTTACAATAGACTTTGATAAAGCTTACGACAGAATGGAGTGGGGATCTGTTATGTCCTCCCTCCAATACATGGGGGTAGGTCCTAGGTTTAGGTCTTGGGTTTATTTCGGCTATTGACATTCTACTGAACCAAGCTAAAGGTGGAAGTTAACAGAGCCATATCCTCCTCTTTTTCTCTTAAAAGATCTATTAGAAAGGGCTGCCCCTTAGCACCTCTTTTCTTTGCCATTGCCAGCTGATGCTCTGGGCTGGCTCATCAAGGAGGAAGAAGACAATGGGAACATCAAAGGTACCTAGGTGGGAAATAGAGTACAAATAGTCTACCAGCAATTTGCAGACAACACGAGTCTCACACTGAGCAATGATGCTAAATCTATGGAGAGCGTCCTCAGATGCTTGGACACCTTCTGCATAGTGTCGGGGTCTAAGATTAATCATGAGAAAATAGGAGTCTTTGGAACTAGAGCGGCTCTGCCTCAAATTATCATAGATAAGAGATGCAAGATCCTAAAGGAGGGTGAGATCTTTCATCTCCTCGGGATCCCAATGGGCTTTAGATGTACAAACAAAGACAGATGGGATTGGGTAATCAACAAGATCAGGTGTAAAATCAGTAGGTGGCAAGGGCTACAACCTTCACTCACTAGGAGAAAATTCATGTTGAATCACTACATCTAGCCATCCATTTTGTATTTTATAGCCTATTAGTTCCCTACTACAAAAAAATAATTTGACCAACTAAATAGATTGTTTCGAACCTATTTATGGGGAGGCTCCTTAGAGCACAATAGAAGTGCCAAGGTCAAATGGAACTTCTGTACTCTATCGAAAGCGGAAGGGGGCTAGGAGTGATGGATGTCAAAAAGTCATCGGCAAGGTTCATGGCTCAGTGGATCCTAAAAGCCTACCAAAACCTGGAGTTAGTGTGGGCCTCTCTACTTTTAAAGAATGTGAGGAAAGTCAAACCTGACTGGTGCAGACCCTGAAGCGCATACTTTCCTGACCGGTGCAGACCAACTTTGGGGCACAGGAGGTTCTCCATATTATTTAGCGCCCACCTACTATGAGATGACCAACTTAAAGTAGCTCTTTGGCTAAGCAAGAAAGGGATAAATGTCTGGAGAGATCTATGGGATCGTGCTCAAGCTAAGTGGCACAACGATAACTTCCTATTGGAATCACACATATTAAACAGATTCAACCTCCTCCTAAGAAAGGAACAGCAGGCTCTGTGGTCTAGAGAAAACCTCCCCTAGACAGGTGGGCATCTACCTCTCATGATGAGAGAATTCAGATGGGCGGGCCAATAGAATCTTTCTCTAGTTTCTATCATCAATGATGGAAATGAGGAGCTGATAATCAGACTAAACAAAAAGTGTTATCGAAGAGATGACAACAACATTTGGTCTCACGGATTCTATAAAGTTTGGGATCGAGAGATCTGTGAAAAGCAATCGTGCCTTCTCTGGCTCATCCTACACTGAGGTATATGGACCGCAATTCGAGCCTGAAAGATTGGGCACGAGAATGGTTGGTGCAGAAGATGCAAGACAGTGAGAGAGGATATCCCACACTTGTTCCTCAACTATCCCTATTCCAGGGAATTTTTGGATTTGACACACCGATATACAGCCCTTCCCTTTTAGCTATCGATCATTCTACTTGGAGACTCTCTTAATAGAGCTTCGCAAAATTGGAACCTCATCAGAACCTCAGCGCTTTGGTCAATTTGGCTTCAACGATGCAATAAATTGTTTAATAATGTCTTAATGGACACTAAAATTGTATTAGCTCCGCAAAATTGGAACCTCATCAGAACCTTAGCGCTCTGGTCAATTTGGCTTTAACGATGCAATAAATTGTTTAATAATGTCTTAATGGACACTAAAATTGTATTTTAATCATTATGGGTCCTCACAGGAACGAGGAGATAATGTCAAGAAGCTTGGCCTTCTACACACTCAAGCCCAAGAATGCTTCAAGATTGAAGAAAAGCTTGCAAATGAGGAATTCACGCTGCTGGACCAAGCCAAGGCACTAGTTGAGTTGGTGGAAGATGAAAAAGAAGAGTTCCTATGAAACAGTGGCACCTTAGCCCCAGCTCTAGCCCTGCCCCCCCAGCCCTGCCCCCTACTGTGCCGACTCCTCCTCCTCCCATCTCAGCTCCCCCTGTGTCACCTCTCCTCACTGCTGTAGGAATAAACGTCGCAACTACATCAGTGGATTGAATCTTGCCTCCTCCTGTGCGTCCCTTCAAGCGACCAACCTTGCACGTAGATCCTTCGAGCGTCTCATACAAGGTTCATTGAGAAGCACTTGCTGGCTCAAGAGTTCAGGGAAAGAATGTGCAATTCTTCTCCTCCTCCACCAGCTCCCATGGCTACTAATCCCTCTCTATTAGCTCCTGCCGAAGTCAAAGAAGAATTGGAATAGATGTTTAACTTACAAGGATGCCATCTTCATGGACTGGCGGATCATGCTCTGGGGTATCTCTAAGGACTACATGCTTGAACTCACACCTCTATGTTTTGATAGTTTGCTTGTTGCCTATCACAGAATGTTTTTCTATCGATAACGCACAATTGTATATAAGCTTTTTGATAATTTAATATAACCCCCATTTTTGGGGAAAAAATTTTATTAACACCAACAAATACATGATTTTCAAACTCTGCCACAAATGCTTTGTTCCGGTTGTTATATGCAATGAAATGTTTCACAACCAATGAAGTTTTTCATAATCATTGGAATTTCCAAATATTAGCATATTCAATATTGGCAAAATTCCCACAATCAATGAAAAATTTCCCAATTTTAATGAAACCTTTCCCAATTTTAATGAAATCCACCCAATTTCAAAATTCCCAAAATGCAACTTTTGTCCCACTAACGGTGCCCCAACAAGTAGTGGTGGAATTTCTTCACAGAGTAAACCATCTCCAGGCCTTTTCGTTTTGTCACTGAGTAATTTTGCTCTGTCGGTAATAGTCTACAACTTGCATAATAGACTAGTCAAAACCAACCCGCCTCATTTTGTTGCATTAAAACACTTCTAATCATTCGATCCGAGGCATCCCTTTTTTTCGGTGGCTGACACTACAAAAGGATGCCTATCGGTTCACGCTGCGGTGTGATCTATGTCAACGGCTGGGACAATCTTTGGACTAGGACCATATGCTGATGCAACGAGTGCTTCCTTTGGGCCCTTTTTAGAAGTGGGGATTGGACTTCATGGGTCCCTTAATGCTTTTGGTGCTTGCATGAACTAGGAATTGCTATGTGCTGGTAGCCATAGATTATTGCACTAAGTGAGTGGAAGCCTGGACGTTGCGGGACAACAGCGCATGCTCCACAACCAAGTATTATATACAAGGACATGTTTTGTCGGTTTGGTTTGTCTGATTGAGCTAATGAGCGATAGAGGGAAGCATTTTATGGTGCAAGTGGTGAAGGAAATGTCGAATTTCTACATGGTCATTCACAAAAAATCATCGTCTTATTATCTGCAAGCGAACAGCTAGGCGGAGTCTTCTAATTAGCAGTTCAAGTAGTTTACCAAATTATTGGTGAATAGTCATCGCACAGCTTAAGATAAGAAGTTTATTTCCACAATCTAGGCATACTGCATATCATTCTAAGTTGCTATCGGCATGACACCATTCAAGTTGGCATTCGGGGTGGAGGCCATTACACCGATGGAACATGTTGTGCCAAGCCTCCGCATCGCAGTTGTGGATAGGTTGCTTCCGCAAGAGTCCATGGAATTCCTAGTCAATGTTCTAGAGTAGTTGGAGAGCTATTACTTGACCTAGATAGTTCAAGATCAAAGGAAGAGATGAGTAGACCTGGTGTCGAAGAAGAAATTATTTTACGAAGGGGCAACTGGTCTTGCTCTTTAATAGTCGCATGGGTCACATGTCGAGGAAGCTCAAGATGTGGTGGTCGGGTCCCTTTTGGATCTTTGAGTATTGTAGATTGACGTCTTTCTATGTGGTAGATCTGCAAGGGTGGGTGTTATTGTTGTTGGTGAATGGATTCTAGTTGCAGAGGTATCATCATGAAGGCTGTATTAAATCCCCATTCCCAATCACATGCAAAGTACTCATTCCATGGATCGGGGTAGGTGCAAAGTATCCAATGGTGAGATCGTGCACTCCTTGTGGTGATGATGAGCACGCACTTACTATTGATGGGATCTTGAGTTCAACAATAGCCGCCATGCATTGACCCACCACTACGCCCCATCATCAGCTCAATTCAACTATACTCGTTCATGACCAACTTCTCACATTTTTTCTTTCCTACTATTTTCTCCCTCACACTCTCAGTTTCTTGTTCTTACCTTTCACACCTTAACATCCCTAGCTTCTCCCTCACCTCTAACACCTCCTTCTTACCTCTCTTTCTGCTCCCAGACTTATGGGCATGGAACTGGTATAGACCAACATTGTGACACCTCTTTGAGGTCACAATGAAGAGACAATCAATCTTGTTAGCTATGCTTGTTGAGGCTGAGAGCTTTCAAGCACTGATTGGGCTTGAATTGTTGTGTGTACCTTGAGACAGTGCAACTATGCAGGTAGGTGGAGCAAGGTGATCGCATTGACATGCTAGATGGGCCACGAACTTTAACAATGGAGTTGATTTATGTGCAACTCTACTTGCCTATGGACGGAGAAACATAAGACTTCCCAATGCCTGATGCAACAACTTTGGAGGTAGAGAAAGTGCAAGCAGTGTGAGTAGAGTATCGCCTAAGCAACCATGCAAACATGCATCTCAGGGAAGGCTATCGATGGGTATTGGAGTCTATCTTCCTACAGGATAAGGCATATACTATTTTGATTTGTACTCGTGGCATATTGCTACTGCTAGCAGAGACACAGCCAGTGGCATGGGCAGTGGTGTTCAAGGAGTGGCTCTGAGCAAAGGCAGCAAGGGTGGCAAGAGCAGTAGCAACAAGGGGCAAAGCCATTATGACAAAGTTGGGCCCAAGTGCTCAATCTTCTCTTCCTGATCATCATTGGAGACACCAAATTGCCCTTGTACCTTGGCACTGTCATTAGGTCGCTAGTGCTGGATGGCCCAAGAATCTCCCGCACTATGAAACAAAGGAAGAGGAAGCACAATCACAAGGGTAGCAGTTCATTGCAAGCTCACACACAGGTTATGCCGACCTCATTAGCACCAGTGTCCCCCTTTCCCCCACTGGCCTCCTCCTAGTTGCTGTTTGAAGCAGTGTCAATGACACCTTTGCTACCACCAATCTCTTCTTAGCCAACTTCCGAAGGAGTCACTACATAGCAGCAGTGATGGCACCAAAAAAGTGATGCAGATACCCAGCCCAGTTTGGCAGTGGGGACAACTAGCATGGTAGGGAAAATAGTGTTGAATCAGGTGACCAATCCCCTTTCAGTGGACAAGCCTAGTGAGCACGCTAGCAGGGATTTCTAGCATTAGTTTAGTGATAGGTAGCACAACCAAGTTTGGCTCATCCCTCCATCACAGTGGTGAGAGTGGGGATCCTGAAAATTTCAATGCTGTAGACTAGTGTGGTCCCTATGCTAGTAGAAGGGACAACCATAGTATCGATGTAGTGGTGTGCTCTCTTCCATTACAACAGTGAGACTATTGTTTGTTAGTTTGGGTGGCTAGCCATGGATGAGCCCTACATGGACCTCACAACTAGCGTCATCGCCTGTAGAGGCATGTGCATGCTATATGGTTCAATTGTCACGGCAATGGATAGCTCAACAGGCCAAAGGAGCACAACTAGAGGAGTTGCAGAGAGAAAATGAGGACTTGCGAACATAGAACACAACCCTTTAGCAACAACTAGCCCAGGCCCAGTAGAACAAAGCCTGACTCCTTACACTTGAAGAGCAGGTTTGGACTACGGAGGAGTCTGTGGACCAGGTTTGCACGCTACATGAAGAGAGCCTCTGCAACACCTTTGCGAAGTTGCATAGCAGAAAGACGTTGGGTGCACTAGCACACTTTCTAACCATAGTTCCCAGGATAGTGTCCATCAACATGGAGCAGCTGTACGTCTTATTGGTCACACTCCAAGATGAGATCCAATGAGAGTGGGATGTCCAAATCACACGGTGGCAACGTGCGGTGGTTCCGACAAAGCATCATTTCGACACCCCCTCCTCTAGACATAGCTAGCAATGCGAGCGGGCTCTTTGGCATGGGTGCGGGTGTAGATAATTTTGTGGAGACAATCGGAATGGGTCCAACTCCTACCATCACCGGGTCATAGCAGGGCACCACCACGAGCGGCGGCCTCACTGTAGACAAATGCAAGGTAGTAGCGGATGTCTCAGCCAAGTGGCCAAAATATCTTCCCTATTGGGGTCAGTGAGACCACATATGTTCAGGGACAGGAAAGAAACGGGTTTACTTACCATGCTTTTTCTGCCCTTTTTTAGCCCTGGGGTTTGGGCTACTTGGATGAGCAAAAAGACCTTTGGTTGTCGACAGCCTCCTCTTACTGTGTGCCATGATAGTTGGTTTACCTTTGACCACTATATCTTTATCTACTCGAGGAGGAAGAGGAAGATCTTCCTCAGAGTCATCAAAATCCTTAGTCAACATATCATCACTCTTGTTGACTTCATCTTTGAAATCCTTGGCCCATTACTCTCCCAATTCATGCTTGGGAATGAGCTGGAGGTTCCTTTTTTTCATTATAACATCTTCCACTATTATGCATTGGTCATTGTTAAGATTTTAGAAAAGGTTGCGATATTCCTTGTTTTGCATTAGTGTTTTCCATTGATGACTGATTTCATTGTTTCTCTTTTTGTTGGGACATTGCATGCCAATACCAATGTCATATTGCTCTTGTTCATTGTTTTGGAAACTATTGTCACTAGAGTTTGATGTTGTGTCAGTATCAGATGGGAAGTGAATGGGTGGGAGTAATACCTCCTTGAATGTTAGTCTATTGAGTTCGATGGTTTCCTTGTTTTGATTGAACATGTCATGCCATGTCTTAGTGTCTTATGTTAATGAGTGCTCATTTTGCATGAAAGGCAACTATAGTAGACATTATTCTCTGTAGTGGTTCTCAGGGTCCTTGTTTTTGTTGTAGTTATCAAATCTTATAATCTTTGGTTTCTTTCTCCTTTTTGATGACTTGCTATTGTGTGTGTATTCAATTTGAATTGAGCGAGGCAAATGTCTTGCAATTCTAGTGCTCTCTTTTGATATTTAGTGATGATGTCATCAAAGAATATGTCAGTGCTATTTGGGTCCATCTGTTCTAGATCCCACTCTTTTTAGTAGAAGTGTTCATTCTTCTTGTGGATTGGTGTTTATGTAAGCATGTCTTCTAGTACTACTAGTCAGAGGAAGTGATAGTGAAAGGTACAGTTTGTTGAGCAATTATGTGTTGAGTTTAAGGACCGCATTGTCTATCTTACATACACTTTCATTAGCTAGGTCCTTTGAGGCTAAGCTTTCATTTAATGCATTCTTTACGACTTCTTTCATAGCGTTGTCCTCTTTTGCTATGTATGAGGTGCAATACGTGGCAGTGCCATGTAGATTGAGTATGAATTGTATGTTAGTGTTTGATCCCCAAAGTGTGGTTATAGTAGGATTGAAGTTGTTTGTATATATGCATTTTGGGATTCTTCTTAAGAGAATAGTTGGTTCATGTAATTTTTATCTTAGAGCTATAATGTATTCTTGCTCAGGAAAGTGCAAGCAATGTAGGAACATGTCAAAGTCTAGTGATAATGTCTAGATCTTGTAGTGCCAAGTCAATTTCTTTTAAGACTTTTTTGTGTTTCAAGCTACTGTGGTTTTGCTGAGGTGGTAGTAGAAGTTGTGTTATTCACATCGGTGGGCATGGAAATCAGGTCCTTCTTCTTTTCTTACATGTTTTCCTATGCCTATGTGTTTGAATGTCCTTATCCATTTGGTCTAGTAATGAAGAATCTGTTGTGATATAATGGTCTACAAAGGCCACTATTTCCTCAAGACTTGATTATATCGATGGAACATCTTGAATCCACAAAATGCCATGGTCATGTTTACTTCCTCTGTTTTGAAATTCTATCACAAAGTAGTCCAACACCTTTCCATTGTTGGTCCTTCTGCAAGAGATGCTTCATTGCATTGAATCTGTGCACATAATATTGGGTTGTAGTCACAGGGTCGGAATGTACTAGGGTCCGTATTTGGAATAGGGTTCTCATTTTTGAAGTTTGTATTTCCATTTTCCTCACTTCCTCTAAGCAACTAACCAGTGGTTCTATTAAGCATGAATCCAAGAAGCAAGCTTAGAATTTCAATATCAATATTGTCTGTAACTTTTCACTATCCAATTTCTTCCCTATGTCGGCTTTTGCTACTCTACAAGAAGGTATAGTGGGAGTTTTTCCCCCCATAAAATAGACTTCTGTTAAGAATGAAAGACCTCCTAGACCAAAGCTCAATAGAGAAATACGTCATTTAAATCATGAGAAAATCAATCCAAATACAATCAATCTGAGAAAATAACTAAGGTTGAGGTTGATAGTGTCATCTCAGGTCCATGAAGATAAGAGTGAATTTTATTTTTCTGAGGGATTTCGTCTCTTCCAAAAGGATTTCTACATGAGCATAAATTTGAACATAATTTCTATGGTGCTGTAGAGAACGTAATTGAAAAATTGGGTGCCCCTAGTTGATGCACCATTGCGACTATGTTCTTCTTTAGTTTGTGCTTGTAGTCAAGGGAAGTTCGAAGGAAGGCTAAGTCCCTATACCCGATGATTGAATTAAATAGTATCTCGATGTTTGTATTGGATGTTGCTCCTCTTGTACAAAGTTATTCATCCATTATTATTATTTTTGGGAAAAAAAAAGTAGTTTTATATTATGTCTCAAGAGATTGATAATCACATAAAGTTCCAATTACAACTAGTTCCACCAGTACATTTGAGAAACCAAAATAAAAAAGGGAGAGCAAATGAAGATCATATATCAGTTAATAGACTAAGGGTCTATTGGTTTTGCTTTGAAGTCTTTGATCAATGCCTTGCCATCTCGGTAGATAGCCCATTTGCCTTCCTTTCTAGCTACCTTCATCTTTGCAAGCTCTCAAGCTTTACTCTTTAGCTGAGTTTTTGTAAGTTCTTATGCAATCCACACTAGAAGTCCTTTCAACTTGTTAGATTGTCTAAGGATCTGTATTCTTTCCTCTCTTGTTCCAAAAGTGAGAATTGCGTGAGCTCCTTCCTATCCAATGTCAAATTCTACATCTCCCCAATCAATTCCTGGTAGAGATTTGCTGAGTTTTTTGAAGGTCTCACTCCCACTCTCTCTGCTACATTCTAGTTGTTTGGTAATCCTCCAATCCTTAGTTTCTTTGAGTTGAGTTGCCTTTCAGCTTGCTCCTTTACTTTCTTTTGGACTTGTGTACCTAAAGAGCCCTTTATCTCTCCTTTGAAATTCTCTTGAATCTCTCCCATAAGCCTTTTGTGCAACTCTTCCATCTGAGTAGAGAATAGCTACTCATCTAAAACTATAGTAGGGATAGGATTGTTGAGTTTGAGCTCAACAGTTTTCACTCTATCTTCTAGCTTCTGGAACTTCTCTTTTAACTCACTATTCTCCTTCTTGAGAAGGAGAACCTATTGTTGAAGAAGTAGGATGACTTCATTTTGCCTATATTGGGCAAAGATGGTGCTGCTATTGTAGCATAGGAAGGCTACTTTTCTGCTTTTCCGTTACTCATTGAAAAAATGATAGACTGCCAGGACCCCCTATTTGCGATGCTGATATCACACAAACGAGACAAAATTTGACTTTGATCCAGAAGAAAAAAATGTAGCTTAGTTCTAAGGAACAAAATTTCTTTTTACTTCAAAATAATCTGAGCAAACCTCAAAAAGTTATGCTTGATTCTTTGTCTGTGAAAAAACCAGTTTGGAGCAGTCGCCTGGTAGAGCTTCGCCTAAAGGTGAGAAACGGCTAGGGGGGAGCTCCTAAAGTTCCTCCTAAGTAAGATCAACTTGATGGTAACTTCAAGCTAGAATCTAACCCCCTAATCTGGGCCATGGAGTTCAGCCCAGCTAGGAGTGGGAGCACGAAGGAAGAAGAGCAGAGAGAAGAGAAGCTGAACTTCGTGAGAGAAGCTGACTGAATCCTAAACTACAACATCCATTAATTTTGCCTTTTCACATGCATACCCACGTTGAGGATATAACCTAACAAATCAATATCTTCATTGTTTTGAATAATAAGTTCTCAATGCTAAATGCAACTCTTCTATCCTTATTTCATGATTCCCATTGTGCTATGCTTTGAAAAGATGTGGAAGATGGAATTTTGTATGCCCTTGCTTGCCCATAAAAGATAGTTGGGAATGCTAGTTCCTCATAATGTGTGTCTTTGAACACATTGAGAAGACTAAAGCGTTCTAATGGTGCAACAACAATGGTCTTATCCTCAAAATCAACAACTTGATGGCTACTATAGAGTCCATGAACCAAGGTATTAGTTGCAATGTCTTTGTCTCCTCCCCTTTCTTCCATTCCTTTGAGCCCATTGTATGTATCCGATTCTATTTGCATGGTTTGTATGTGTGCATCCCAACATGGGTCAATCTTTACGTTATGCATTTGATATAGATGATACTTCATTAACTCTTGTAGGGCGCGTAATGTCAAAGTTGGTCAGACAAGACCACTCATGTAGCTCTCCGCATATTCTACTTTTCTTTTGATGGCAATTGTTATAGTTGCACTTTCACTGATGAATCATGGGAGAACACATTGTGCTCTCTCAACATCTACCAGCACATTTACCACGCTCCCGTGTATTCCATATTGTCCATCATATGTTAACTCCCTTACTTGGCAGAATGGTATCCTAATGGAAATCAATCTAGCTTCTATGTTGTTCATTGGTGCATGTCATTTCTGTTGCCATAATCATGTCTTTGGCATTGAATGTAGGCATCTTTTTCTTGTGTGCTTGTTTTGTGCAACACATGCAAAGGATTCCTTCCATTGACTTATAGAGTGTTGGCAGCAATCCATGCTCTTGTAGAAATGGCTTTGTGGTTGCGTTTAAGTTCTTTAAGCATGCATAAAAGGTTAATGTGCCACAACAGATGCATGGGAATTTTTGGGAGTCCCTTATTTTGTTATTGTAAATGCCACACTCATTGATGTCATTCCTCTTCCTTTTTGTGCAAATTGGACGCGTAGATTTGGTTGGTTGATTTATCATTTTTTCATGCAAGGGTTCTTTCAATGCTTGTTTTGTAGCCATCTTCGTTTGTACTTTGTATGTCTTATTCATGACAACTACGAGAGAGTGAGGTGTGTTGTTGATTTTTCTTTTGAAAGCGATTGCAATATCCCTAACTGCTGGATGAGGAGATGTTGTAATGAGCTTTTCCAATTCTAGCTCATGTTTTGCACTCCAAATATTGTAATGTCTTCTCTTTGCCTTGTCCAAAATTGGGGAGAGAGTGGGTGGTTGCTTTGTGTCATCTAAAAGTATAGTACATATTTTGTTTGTTACGATTGTCACAATGTGGTTCATGGTTGACAACTACATTGTGTCAAATTTAAGGATGTGGTAATTTTCTCCCAACATGGGTAAGAATCTTGTCAGGCAATCAAAAAGTATTGCTATGGATGTTGAAGCTGTAGCAACATTTGCAACATGGTCTCTTGTAATTTGTTGCACATTATGCAAGTGAAGCACTCTTAGAAACAACAACCATGGGTTGGTGGATGTACTTGTGCATGACACTATGGAGTTGTAGAGCATGTTTAACAATGATGCATACGATTTGCTTGGATTGAACTCTACTAAGCATGTAATGATACCATTGTTATGGTTATTTGTTTTGTTAAATATATTTTGTCTTTTAGTGTCGCAACACTCTAAGCTACCTATATAGATATTATCATTCAATATGCTGATGTTCATGGCCTCTTCTTCTTGCCTTTGCTTGTGTTTTGAAACAATGGAGATTATGTTGTAGGATTGGTACATTCATCTATAAGAATCATGTGCAAATGTGTTCCTATGTATCAATTGATGCTTTCCATCTTCCACAGCTTGGTTTCATCCTTTTTCAAAACTACAAAATGTAGACACAAGCCATTCAAAAACCTTGGCAAGAAGTCATAAACTATGTGCCTAATGAGGAAGCTTTACTCACATATTCTCTCACTTGGCTATACATGATCTTTTACTCTATTCTTTTATCAACAAGTACTCTTGCAATCGAGGACCAGTGTGGTGTGTACAATTAACATGTTATGTATTGAGTTGAAATGTACATCAATTGATTGCTTGTACGTTTTGGAAGGAATAAATTCTATGATGCACTTCACTATGTCTGTATTATGTCGATTCTTGTTAGTGAATTTGATTAATTTGGCCAAGACATAATTACCCCGATTCTCAATGACCTCCATTTGTGCCTTTATTCTATGGAGTAATACACACGTACAATGGAAGCCAAAATTTTTTAAATATTGGACCCACAATAACTACAACCATGAAGATAATGTTGTTGAAACTTTTATTACAATTCAAAAATAAGTTCATAAGGTGTGAAGCAATCATCACCACAAGCATGAGTAGTCTCCAAAAAATTCCAATCAAAAAACAAGTTCATGAGGCACGCAACCTTCATCACAAGAAACATCTCTACTGTCCAAAATCTACTAAGGCAGTTTATGTTGAAGGCATGAAGCCCTCATCATTCCTCATCAACACAAAAGGTAATTGTCTCAAAACCTACAAAAACAAAAGGCTTGAAGATTAGAGAGCTCTGCAACATGTAGAATGCATTGAACATTGAAAAAGATCAGATGATGGAGGAACTGAAAAGGGAGAATGCAAAAAATAGAAAGGTGATGCAGGAACTGTGAGAGAGCTTCAAGGCCAGGAAGGATGGGGCAGAGAGCAACCGGGGTGGAGAAGACAATGAGATAGCTCTCTAGGGCCAAGAAGGATGTAGAGAGTAGCCACCACGGTGGAGCAAGTTACAGCAGCCACCATGGTGAGGATTGTTTTTTTGGAACACTGTTGGAAGTTCAAAGAGTAAGCTACAAGACCCTGCAACAAAAAGATTATGATAGGGTTGTGCATGAGCTTGCCATGGCTTTTAATAATTTTGAAAAGTAGTCCGTCGTCCTGAGAGATTTCCAAACTAGAGTGAAAGTCTTGGAAATGGCCCATGTTGATGTTTTTGAGCAATTTGAAGCTATTGCATAGAGAGTGAGCAAAGGAGAACATTTGCAACCTTAGGATGAGGGAGGAGGGAATTAAGAAGCAACTTCATCATGTACAAAGAAAGACTATGGTATCAATGGCTGCAAAAGTTAAATCAGATGCCTACCTTGCTATGCAGCAGGGTCCAAAATGCATGGTCTACCATGTACCCCCATCATAGATGATTGCATGCTCTGATGGTCTGTGTGCTACCACCCTATGTACGAAAAGGCGACCTACTCAAAGCAATGTGGAACCAGCCCCTTGAAAGAAAGGATTCCTTGAGATATAATCTGAAGGAAAGGAGTATTTGAGATGTAATCTATGTAATCTGTGTGTAATCTATTGAATTGTTAATCTTCTCTAGAGTTTACTTGGGTGATGTTTTCTTAGCTATGTGACTAGATAGTGTCCTTTGACATGCCAAGGACATAATGTGAGACAAAAGATTTTGATTAGACAGCTAATGTGAGATGAAATATTTCGATTAGACAACTAATGTGAGACTAAAAGATTTTGATTAGTCAACTAATGTGAGACGAAAGATTTCGATTAGACAACTAATGTGAGATGAAAGATTTCGATTAGACAACTAATGTGAGACTAAAGAATGAGAAGGTTGGGCTCAATGAACTCTTTCCCTATTTAAGTGCAATGCACACATGAAATCTAGCCCCAAAACTCTCTACCTATTTAAGACTTTGGAATGCTTTTGCTCTATCTGAAAATGATGTTAAATGACCTCCTCATAGAAATAGACCTGGATAAGAAAAAGTAAAATAGCGACAAGGAGAACATGCTTCGGTGATGGGTGTATTACTTGGAGTCGATAAAGACGGTGAATATTAATTTTTGTTTTTCTTGCTCCTTTAAGGTACTTGTCAAGCTCATGATGTAGGTTTCTTTGGTAGGACATGATGGAGGCACAAAGTTTTACCAGGATGAAGAGGACCCCAATTGAAAGGAGGAGCTACTATGGGCATACAAGTCGACAGAGATAAGCAAGCAGTGTGTGATTTAAGTGTGTGAAGAGGTCTATGATAGTCCATTAGACTGGCCTAAAGAGCTAGGAGATGCTTGCTATAGAGAGGTTGATAAGATAGTTGGGAGTTTGGAATTTCCTTGAGCCGCAAAATGTCATCGTATTTCAAAAAAGTAAAAATCTTGCATACGTTTCTTGGACTTGTGGATTTTCTCGGCCTGCCATCATCCATGATCTATGGTGCTTGTAATACTTGATTTTGTGTCGACCTGCTTCCATGTTAGTACTTAAATGTTTTAAGTAGCCCGGTGGTTGAAATCTGATGGTTAAAGATAACTAGTCTAAAGGGGAATGTTTTAGTATAGCACTGTGCAACAAATTTTAGGATAGCACAGCTATAGTGCAGGATAGCACGGTAGTAGTGGAGGATAAGTGATCACTAGTGTCACGGTGGTTGGTTGTGCTAGGACATTAACAGCCACCAGTACGGTGGTTTGCTTCTATTATTACAAGATGAATGGTTTTGAGGATGTGTGGATTTGTTATGGGATTTGATAAAACTAGCATGGTGGTTGTCAAGATATACTAAAAACAAGCATGGGATTTACCATTGGGGATTTACAAAAATAATTTAATAAAACCAACATGGTGGTTATTTGGGATATACTAAAAAGCATGGGATTTATCGTTTGGGATTTACAAAAACAAGTGTGGTGGTTAGTTTGGGATTTACTAAAAGAAGCATAGTTTCATATACATTTTCCATTTTCTAGGATAAGTGGAATATTGTTTCCTTGCAATGAGGCTACATTTTCTTAGTACTATCTTAGTCATCCTCGTCCACCACTCCAAGACATCCCACGATGTGCTCATGCGTGTCTAAATCCAATTTGAAGACACTCTTGCCCTTATTTTGTTGTGGCACGAGTTGCATCTAGAAATTAATAGCTCTTACTAAATGAGAGTGCACAAATGTTTGTAGACTCTTATGTAGCAATTCATAAATTACAGCCTCTCTTGGATGTTTTTTTAAACCAAAGCTCTGACTACTACATCCCACTTCTCATAGATTGCTCCCTAATTATCCTTAAATGCTTCCTCAACCTTGTGCTTAGGTTTTGTGCACTCCAACAGAAAGTATGGGTCATCTTCCTCATTCTCCCCAGAGGCAGCGATGACAACTGCAAAGTTATCCCCCTCTTCCAGACAGTCAGTGAGGTCATCAAAACTCTCCCCAAACTGTGGCGATTCATTTGCCTCTCCATTGTTTATCACTCCATTTGAATGTAGAGGAAAACTTGAACTTGCTCCCATGTCTTCATAGAAAAGCAAGGTAATATGGAATGCTTTTCCCACTATATAGCATGAAAATATAGCAAAATACATAGTACTTAGATGAAGAAAAAACGAAAGTCATTGTTATATTTTTCAATAAAATATAGAGGGTTTGTTGCATAATTATGTGTACCACTACCAAGAAAATGAAAGACTGACGAGACGTTTCGGGTAGGTCTTAGATTCCAACAACAAATTTTGTTTCCTCCTAATCATGTTGTCAAGCATTCTTGCAAGTTGAAGAGCTTTATATTCACTATTTGTGCTATTGCACTATCATCCAGCTCCTGACTTCAGTTTCCCCACAGTGAGGACTCAAACACGCCTGAACTAGAGGGTAAAGTCTTGATGGAAGCAGTTTTTGCTTATCACTTTCTACTGTTTATGAAGTTTACTTGCAGATGTTGGCATAGACTAAATGAGGCCCGATTTCATTCAAGTTTAACACATTGTTTCTTGAATTGATAACATTGATATAGCAGTTCATTATGCTTGGAAGGAGGAGGAAGTATGCCATTCGAGACCTTTCAGTAGATGGAGTGCTTGTATTGAAATGGTTACTAAGATTGCTAAAGATTTTGGGAGAGAGAGAGCAGGAAGAATGAGGAGACAGGGGAAGGTGACGTTTTGCATGAGTTTGTAATTGTTGTTGACTATTGCTAAGAATCCATTGGATCCTATTTTTCCTTCGTTGCTTTCCTCGGTTGAGCTTTTCTTGAGAGCTATAGAGCATGCTAGGCTGGGTGCAGCTAAGGTTCAAAGTGGCTTCAAGTAGGTGACATGCCATTGGCATTCTTCTTTAGATAGGTTAGAGAGAAAAGTATGCTGAGGGCAATCTAGTGTATGAGGAGTCAAAAATAGCTGAGATTTTCGTGTAGCATTTATCTAGCATTGTGGTTACTAGGCCACGGTTACTAGGCCAATTGAAAGCACAAATTACAAGGTAAAGCTAGATCCATTCCCAAGCAATTTGCACAATAGGTTGGTGATGCCTTATGAGGCTCTGTTGCTATTGCAAAGGCCCTTCTTCAACATAGACCAAATATGTTCTTTGGCTGAGATCAATGGCTAAGATCAAATATGTTGTTTATCTATGGCTAGAGGTAAGTCACTTGGGCCTGGCTGTACGCCTATTTAGTTCTATCAACATCACTTGCGGAGGATATGATGGAAGTAATTAACTGGTGCTTTCAAAGAGGTGTGATGCCTTAGAGTCTTAATATGGGTATGATAAAGCTCATTCCTAAGGAGCAGAATATATGGTTACCATGTCGTTGGAGACCTTTATCAATGCACAATTATGTGTGCAAAGTTATGGTCAAGGATTTGGCCGATAGAATCAAGCATATTATGAGTCGGGTGGTCCATGCCAGACAAAATGGTTTTGTATATGGAAGGAACATAGAAGATGTCGTTCTAAATATATTGTTGGCTATTGATCATGTAGTGAATCATATTGACTTTTTCTATCTTTGCAAAGATCATGGCAGCTATTGTAGCTAGCAAGGCATCTAAGAAGATATCACAAGTGCAGGTCCCAATACAAAAGAAAATTTACCAGTACACATGGGAGTTTAATGAGGAGTATGGGCTTAGTATGGTTGGAATATATCCAAGGGAGATACAAACAGGCTCAAAAGACATCAGCGTTGCAGACTGGAAGTTTGTATTTGCATGTTCCACACTGGTTTTTGGCCAGAAGAAAATAAAGTCATATCATGTATGTGATGAGTTTGCTGAGAAGCTTGTGCGGAGTCACTATGAAGTCTATCAAAAGGCCGCCCACTTATGAAATCGTGCTATTTTTTGCAAAGTCTTTTGCCTTGGGGAACTCCAAGTCAACGCAAAGAGCTGAGGACATGTAGCCTTTCACCATTGCATGGGCTCCATTTGCGGAGAGTGCAATGGAACATGCTGGGGTTAGAGGGAATCTAGGTGCAAAGCACAAGAGGTGGGAAGAGAATATGAGATATTTACATGGTGTGTTCCCTTCACCCAATGTAAAACCTATCATTTCCACAACACTAGTGAAAAACATGTTTTATATGAGCTCATAATTCCCAAAAAAAAATGAAGATGGCATTACTGGAATGACAAGTGCAAATGAGATTAGGTTGGTACATCTGAAGTCGGCGAAGTCGGCGCTTGATGAGGAACTCCATGTTCTTGAGGTCGTGAGCTAAGACTTGTATAGAGCAGAAGGCAAGCACACAAAGATATAGTTGTGCCACACATACATTCATGCAGGACAGCCAAGGATGCATGGGATGTTTTAACAACAATATATCAACTTGTTAAAAATGTTGCCAAAGTGCTTGCTTTCAAAAATCAATTGGATAATTTGCATATGTAGAAAGATGATTCAATGACTAAGCACTTGACCAAGATCAAGTATATTTGAGATTAGTTATCAAATATAAATGAGCACTTGTTTAGTGTCATATTGAATTCATTATCTCCTTCATATTAGCTCATTGAGTATCACCCTCACGGGGGGTAATCAAATGTCTTGGCCCATTATTACACGAAGAATAGATTAGAATAAGTTTTAGAATACAATTTCTTCAAAAAATGCATTCCTTGGTAAATACAAAGGTAAAGATAAAGGCACCACTTCCATAGGTGTGTATGGTAACAAAAATGCAATGGCTATTATAATAAGAAGATTTTCTCTTCATTCTTATGAAAAGGAAGGGAAAATGTGATTATTGCCACAAACCTGGCCACTATGTTATCAAGGAAAAGCAAGGAGTTGGTAATGCCACTACAAATGTAGACACAAGTCTCGACACAAAAGATTAGCCTTAGCAAATCTTGTTTTAATGCATGAGAATCAATATTGGGCTCTGAGTGTGACATGCTCATGATGCACATGCATATGCATCCCAAAATGCTTCATCAAGTGGATCTAACATCAAATGGTTTATTGATAGTGGTGCCTCAAGGCACATGACATCAAGAAAAAATTCCTTTTAACGTTTAAAGGAATTGGACAACAAGCGTGAATGTTTCTATGCAGATAACTCTTCCTACCACATTAAAGAAGCTAGCAGTGTGGCTTAAATTTTACCCAATGATCAAGAAAGGAGTATGAAAGATATCTTGTATGTTCCAAGTTTGCAAAAAGAATTTGCTTTTGGTTCCAACTATAGCAAAACTTGGTCTTATAGTGGAGTTCCATGAACATAAATGTTTGATAAAGGACCCCACTCAAATGCATAAGATTATAGCATCAAGGACTTTACAAGCTAGACACTTATGCTAAACTATATGATCCTACATTTGTGACACAAACTTTGACACCATCCATGAAACAAAAGGAGTTATGGCATGCATGCATTGGCCACATAGATTCTGATAGCTTAATGCTCCAATAACATCAAATGGTTGAAACTTTTCCACACCTAAACAACCAATTGGGCATGTATGTGAAGGATATATACTTGGGAAACTTCACAAGAAGTCCTTCCCTAAAGATGGATTAGTTAGAGCTATTTAGAAATTGCACATGCTCAATTGGAAAGGACAAATATTTTGTGACTTTCATTGATGATTATTTTAGGTTTTTATGGTGAACCCCATGAAAGAAAAAATTGAGGCGTTTCAATATTTTTAGAATTTTATTGCATTGGTTGAGAATCAATCATTGTATAAATTCTAGATTCTCCATAGTGATAGAGGGGGAGAAAATACATCAAATACTTTTAACAATTTCTTGCAAGAAAAAGGTATAGCAGATCAATGCACTTTGCCATATACACCTCAACAAAATGGTATAGCTTAGTGCAAAATAGGAGCCTCATGGAAATGGTCAGATGTATATTGAAGATTCAAAATATGAAAAGTTTTGAACTAAAGTTATAATAGCTACAAGCATCTTGAATAGATGTTCCATTCAAGTAATGAAGTGTAAAACTCCTTTTGAAGTTTGGTCTAGCAAACCGAAGTAGATTACGTTACAGTATTTGGATGCACTACTTATGCACATATTTCTTTACAAGAAAGGACAAATCTTGGTGTGATAAAGGGACCAAACACATATTCATGGGTTACAATACTAAGAGAAAATGGTATAGATCATACAATCACTCAAAAAGTAATCACAAGTGGGGATGAGTAGTTGTTGAACATGGGACATTCATTTCCATTGAACTTGAGAACTCGGAAGATGCTTTGGATCAAGATGGGCCCTCACATGCACATACGCTGCTATCATTTCCAGATATGATGTCAATGCAGATGCTCCTTCTTCTCCTTGAGTTTTGAGTCCATTGCTTCTCTATAAGTTTTTCTCCTCCTACTTCTTGCTTCTATCTTCTCGCCTATGTACATAATTGCTCCATTACACAAGACCACTCTTTGTTAGTGCCAAAAGTTAATGCCCCTTATCAACCACACATTATCTAGCCTGCATCGAACTCTCCTATGTGTATTTGGTTAGTGGGCAACATCCTTATCAAGAACATTATGGTCCATGATTTATCCCAAGCTTTTTTGATGATATTTTTCCTCCTTCTGTAATGTGAAATTACTAGGGTAGTAAAGGGGCTAACTGCATAGGATTCCTTCTCACTAGTCTCCAAGACTTGTGTCTTCATATGTGCCATATTTCATGGGGGCTCTACCTTACCTTCCATCTAAAGAGTATCCAAGGGACCTAATGGAAAGTTTTTTTATCTATGCCACAATAGACTAAGTCCATAGTATTCATGATAGACTAAGCCCATAGCATTTGTACTGTATGTGATGCTCCTTTAAACATACATACATACCTACCTACCTACCTACCTACCTACACACACATACACACACACACACACACATGTATACTTCCCTAACTATGAATTATTCTTTTAAGTAACCCCCCATGAAATCTCTCCTTTACACTATCTTTTTAATCAACCCAGGTACCAAGCACACTAATCCTCCCATACCTTCACTAATCCCTTCTCAACCCATGAACTCATTCGATCCTTAGTCCACTTGTGCCTTAAACTTTATATATATATATATATATATATAATCTAAGAATCCATATGGTTGTCTATATTCCTAGGTAAAGCGATAACAAGTCGGGTAAAACAAGCATTACCTGTCTACCCAATCGCAACTATGACGTTCTAACATCTAGTTTGTTTGGATAGTGGCAGGTAAGTGGACCCTGACCTTGGAATATGGACTGCTTGAGGATTCGACATCTTTTTTCAATATCATGTTTGTCAAACCCAACATTATTGAAAATTCTAATTTTGGTGAATTTTTTTGCAAACTTTGGTTATTGCATTTTTCAACTTAGATGTCTTAAACATTTTTTTCTTATATGTTTTCCTTTTTAAAAAACTTTTTATCCAATTGATGGAATTAATTGTATGGCTCAATTATTGATGGGACTTTTTAATCTAAACACACACTTTGATTTTCCAGCTAGCCTTTGGTCGGGCTAGTGCCATACAATTAATTCACATCCATTGGATAATTCTTTAGCATGGAAAATCCCTCATCATTTTTTAATTTACCTTAGTTTTTACTAACCTTTATATCTATTTTGTAGAAGTGGTTTATGCAGTTACTATTGGAATCATGTTTTTATTTTGAAACTTATCATATAGATCCACTTTTACACACACACGTTTTGGCACAAAAATACGAGAGTAGAAAGGACATCTGTAAAAAGCGGATGAGATGCAAGGTGTTTGAGAAGCACACCATACAGATGCTAGATACAATGCAGGTCAATGGTGCCTAAACCAGCACGGTGGTTGTTTATGATCAATATTTGGGATACTTTACTTGTTTTATTTCTTAAACCAGGCTTGGACTCAATGTGAACCCGGTGGTTGGAACATCATGCAATCGTAGGTTGGTTCAGCTCAATCACTAGTTATGTGACTAAAACACTGTGGTTGAACAGACATTAGTTATTGTCCAGCCTGGTGGCATGGTTGAGTAGAAATTAACAACAATATATTTTGCAATAGAATAGAGATATATTTTTATTTTACTAAACTAGGCCGGTGTTTGGAACATCATGCAACCATGGCTGGTTCAACTCAATCACCAGCTATGTGATTATCCTAAACCAATGTGGTTGAACAGGGGTTGAACAGACATTAGTTATGGACAAGCTCGGTGGCTAAAATTATTGTGTTTCTTAGTACTTAAATTTGTTAAATTTAATTTCCTGTGCTATTTGGGTCATATACCACTATTTCTAGACCGGGATTGCTTGGACTTAATGTGATTGTCCTAAACCAACTCGGTGCTGGTTCAACCCAAACGGTTTAAAACAAACAGCAAGTAGTTATTACTGACATAAATTGTAATTGACATTGTGAAATTCAAAAATGAAAAGAAATATATTGTTATTTTCTAATTGTGAAACTCAGAAATGAAAAGCAATGTGCTTATTATTGTCTAATATGTGAAGTTAAGACCGTCAAGCTAAACCAAGCCGGTGGTTGAAATTGTGATAGTGTCCTAAACCATCCCGGTGTTTGAAATTATGATTTTTCTAAATGTGTCCTAAACCAACCTGGTGGTTGACTTTCGTAAACATGTCCTAAACTAGCCCAGTGATTGAAATTGTGACTATCCTAAACCAACTCGATAGTTGAAACTAGACTAGTAGTTGAAACTAGACCAGTAGTTGAAACGTGTCCTAAACCAGCCCAATAGTTGAAACCATGCCAGTAGTTAAAATTGTGACTATCCTAAACTAGCGCAGTGGTCGAAAATTATTTTGCTTCAATATATACTTTAATTAGACTGTGTTTTATCTTGTTTTAGTAGTGCAAAAAGGGGTCTCACTATTCTGTTGTTCCTACAGTTGGATCAGCACGTTGGATCAGCACAGACGGAGTTGTATCTCAAGTTTATGAATCAAAATCTGGACATTTCAATTGGACAGAGGAGCTTTGAGAATTGTAAGCCTTGGTACATCAGAAAACTCAAAGATAAGAATGTTGTTGCAAAACACACATAGACTTTGACCTGGCATGACAAGCTATGAATAACTTGAGATATGGTCATGTTAGAACATTGCTTCATGGGGATCAATGCCCATGCCTCCCCGATGAATGCATAGTCTTCTGTAGGCCACCTGGATCCTCATCATGCGTTGCAAGGGAGAGTAGGTTTTGTAGCCTAAGGTCTCTATGGGAGCCAGTGGTTTGTTCAAAGGGAGACCGTGAGTGGTACCACATTGAATTCATTCATGGCAGATGAAAGCATTATAGTTTGAAGCTGAAGAAGAAGACATTTCATGTCTGTGCAAATGAAATGAGGGAAGACAACCATGTTGCTTTAAAATGGAGGAGATTTGAAAATGTCAATGTTGAAGGATCCAATAAAAAGAGATGGCTACTGTCATATAAGAGCACTCAGCCAAGGGAGCTTATAGGTCACGTGGTTCAACCCATCCCAAAATATGTGCTTCACAATTTCACGGCCAGCTAGGGCAAGATAAGCAGATCAGGACGTGCCTTGCCAAATTTTCCCATGAGACTATTGTCTCTGTCATAGATTTTGCTGAAAATTATTCATTTCAAGAACAAGATGAGATACAAAGTGCCCACTGGTACAACAAGCAGATAACAATTCTTGTGCATATCACGTACAATCATTTGCTTGATTCTTCCATTGCCTGATGTCAATCTTCTCGTTGAGTCACAGGAGTCCAGGTCAGTGCAATGCACATACCATTTCTACATTTTAGATGATAGGGAACATGATACCGTATTTGTGTAGCATGCTTTTCTACTGCATTGGGAATGGCTGAAAAAGTAAAATCCCCATGCAAAAAATATAAAACAACATTGGGTGTGGTCAGATGGTGCTACCTCTTGATTTAAATTAGCCCATGAATTCTACTTTGTCTCAAGGTTCAAATCCCTAACCGGTCTAGACATGATGTGGAATTTCTTTGGGTCTAGCCATGGCAAGGGTGAACATGATGGATTCGGTGCTGTTATTAAGCAAGCTCTTTTTAAACACCAATTAACATGCCCTCAAGAGAAACTCAATGATGCCCATGATGCTATAACATGGCTTACAACCAACCTCTCCACAGGCACGCATTCAACATACAGTAAACAAAGACTTAAGAATAGTATAGTACATAGAGTGTTCCATGAAGTGAAAAGGAGAATTCGGCATGATTGCATGAAAATTAAAGGAGTTCATGGTCGGCACAACATATGGGGCTTTTGAAACAACCAACTGATTAAAACAAGAAAACTTTCTTTTTTTGGTAGTGTGTGCATCATAGGAGATCATGATCATTGTGAGAACATTGCAATTGGGTTGGAGCAAGGTAAGGTGTCCAAAATAGTTGTGTCCTAGGACATGAGTTCTGAAAGCACAAAAAGCACAAAAGAAAATGATATTTTTTTAAAGAATTTATGTCATGTGCAACTAGACAAAAAGAGCGTCTTGATTCGTGAGTCTGAATTCCCTTCTAATTTCGAGCATACTTTTCCATATGAAGTTACTGCTCCACAGCTGTCTCCAAGATTGTAGGCCCTTGTTAGATAGAAAGCAAGCTTTGAGGAATTCTTCATTGCTAAGTAAAGCATTTCTGTGTATTGAGGAGGTCCAGATGGAATCAAGGCGCATAAAAGAACCTTTACCAAAAAACTGGAGCTGGGCTTTGATTGACTCGAGAGTTGCCCAAAGAGATTTTCAAAAGGCACTTCCCTTTGTGGAGTAGGGTTTCAAGCAAAAAACAACAAATAGAATTAAGTATCTCTTCCACCCCTTGGCTCTGACGTGTTTGAAATTTCTTGCTAGTAGCATCACCCAGTCAAGATCAGGGTTTAGGAGTACTTTGATAATCCATGTTGCAACCAGTTTCACCGATGCCTGTTTGATGTTGCAGCTAATCACTTGTTTAATGTCCACTACTTCCAATCCTTCTTCACTCTTAGGTCTGAAAAAGAAGCTCCATCTGACTTTAACAATCATGTTTGTTCCACCCCAAAGAAATAATTTGCACTTGGAGATCAGTTTATCCAAACCTGCTTGACTTGGGTGCCAACAAGATAAGTAAAAAATAGTAAAAGGGTACAAGCAATGATTAAGAACCATTTGCCTTCTCACCAAATTGGCCTGAAATCCTCTCCACTTTTTGAGCTTGGCGCTGAATCTGTTTAACACCACCCAACCCCACCTTTCCTTCATGGATACTTCAAAACCCAGGGGTATGCCTAACAATATGAAAATTGTGCCTTTAGGGATCACCTGATAGCCCAAGCACTCTAGGTCATCTTGTGCCCTTCCACTAAGTGTGCAGTATCCCGTTTTGTTGTGGTTGATGAGAGAACCTAAAGCTATATAATAAGTTTCAAGACACTCCATTACCTCTCGCATGTCTCGAGTGGTGTTCCTAGGCATGAGGTTAGTATCATCTGTACATTGTTGCATGCCCAACTGCTTTATAGAAGGTAGTTTAATTCCCTTGACCATGCCATCTAAAGTTTTATCGATGAGCAGCCAACCCAAAGCATCAGTAGCAATGGCATAGAGGAGAGGGGCAATGGGTAGCCTTATCTAATGGATCTTTTCAACAAGAAAGGTGAAGACATCTCACCATTTATGCACACCTTGGCTGAGGCATTTGAAAGCAAAAGTTTGACCGAAGAGATGAAATTTTGACAAAGTCCCATATCTCTTATGGATTGAGTTAGGAATTCCCAATCAAGCCAGCAGTCCTAGGCTTTATCAAAATCTACTTTGATAAAGCAGATATCTTCACCCGACTCCCTAGCATGTTCACAACCCTCCTAGATGTTGATTATAGCCTCCAGGAGGTGCCTCCCTTTTATAGAACCCTTCTGTTCCTGCAAGTTCCATCTATCCATCTTGTGCTAAATCCTTAGGTCCAAAGATTTTGTAGCTGCAGTTAAGCATGGTTAGAGGTCTCCAATTTTAATCACATCCTTCCTAGCTTGTTTGGGAATCAACTTGATTATGCCACTGTTCATATGCTCAAAAAGAGACGAGGTAGAAACACTTTCTTGCCACACCTCCACGAGTCAGGGGCCTGCCTACACAATCCCAAAAACATTGTAAAACTCAATAGGAAGACTATCCTCTCCTAGGGTTTCTCTGTCCTCATAATCGGCATCGCTTCCTTGAGTTCTTTCAGAGAAAGAGTCATGGGAAGCCCGCTACAATGCCCTTGCAGAGTCAAAAGCCCATGCACTCACAACGCAAACAGTCCAAGTCTTATGCCTCAAGGAGAAAATGTGCCAACTGTGTTTCCGGCTAGAGTGCACCGCACACTCCTTCTCAACACTAACCCTTCCACCTTGACCTCCATGGTGGAAGGTTGTTGATCGTTTTCTAAACGTGCAATATGTGGAGCAACACACGCCTTTTCTCGCACTTCCAGATGCACCCTCTCTTTGGCCATAGGAGTTCGAGTGCCCAACATTGATCTAGGAAAGACATGATCTCAATCTTCCACCCAGAGGAGTGGTCATTCGAGAGCAGCTTCCACGTGAGCAATGGACAATCCCAGCGCAAGTGGACCTAATGCAGAGGAACCAGATGCAGTGGTTGGTGGACATGGAAGAGATGCGCCGCCTTAGGGAGCGATGCCAGTGACAATGCGCTCGACAAGTAGGTGTATGGGTTTCTGATGGTGCAGAACCGAGTGATACTGGTGATGTTTCTTTCAGTCAACCGACAAATGCATCACTGACAGAAGAAGAAGAAGAAGCCCGAATGTTGGACCTATAGGTCGGGACTACATGCGAAGACAATACAATCGCCGTTTTGTTGGGTGTAGTGGGGGGATCGAGACTAGATAGTGCCAAACTTGATGCAATCATCAAATAAACGTACTTTCTTATTTGTCTCTAGATAAAATGAACATACTTTTTTATTCGGGGATGGATCAAGCTGTGGTCTGTGGATTAAGTGGATGTCTACTTGCACAAGTTCTTTGCCTTGACATAGACCGAAATAATTGTTATGCACTTTGCACCATACTAATCTGACTTCTATTAGGATCAGTAGTAGCTAGAGTGGATTTGAATAGTCCACCGTGAGTGCCATGTGTTAAGCATTAACAGTACGTGGAGTCAATGCAGATCCCAAGGGGCGCAAGTGCCCACAACCTTTCAGTCTCATCAGCGGTTGCAACCGCATACATTGTATATCCATGGGACCAAGTATCTCTTGATCATTACCTGATCATTATGCATATTCACAGACTCAAACACACACTGTCTTCATTATTTTCCACATACTTTGTGTCGCATGTGTGTGAGTATGCATGTTATCTACTTTTCGTAGTGCCTTCAGCTTAGGGCATTACATATCTCTCCTTCTTTTATCATCTTACACCCCTTTTCAGCTAATGCTTGGGGAGGAAGGCTCCTAATACCATATATGCCCATCTTTTCATGTTTGATCTTGGATCCAGAGGCAAGGCAAAAGACCTCTAAACATCTCACACGTTTTCTATTGATTGGGCATCATTATATTATGTTAGTTTTGTGTCGTCTGTAAACTTTTGAGAAATGATTTGGACTTCACCATCAACTTGAATGCCATTGATGACACCTCTATTTATCCCATCCTAGATTAGACACCCTAGAGCATTAGCCACAATAGCAAATAGCAAAGGTGCAAGTAGGTAGCCCTACCTAATAGACCTCTTTAAGGCAAAAGGGGAAGACACCCTGCCATTTATCTCAACCTTGCCTCTGGCCTGCTGAAGCAAAATATCCACAAAAGATATACCACTTTTTCCTACCCCCATGTCCATAGCAAAGATGAAAGGATGAAGCCCCATTCCATCCTACCATAAGCCTTGTCAAAGTCAACTTTTAAAAAGTAGATGTCCTACTGGGTTTCCTTTGCATATTCTAGACCCTCCCATAGGGTCAAGATCGCCTTCAAGAAGTGTCTTCCACTAATCAAGCCCTTTTTTTCTTCTCGAATCCAAACTTGCATCTTATTCTTGAGTCTCATGACCAAAGCCTTAGAAAAAGATCTTATAGCCGATATTTAGTATTGTTAGGGGTCTCCAATTCTTGAGCTCATCTTTTGGCCCTCCTTTCGGGGATTAGCTTTACCATGCCAGTGTTTATCCTTGGGTCCATAAAGCCCTTTTCTTATTATTCATTCCATAGCATCAACAAGTAAGCCCCCACCATCTCTGAGAACACTTGATAGAATTCCACTGGTAAGCCATCTTCTCCTAGGATTTTGCATTTTGCCATGTGGTCTATAGCTCCCTTTAGTTCCTCTAATAATAGGTCCCTATCCGAAAATTGTCCATCAAAGTTGGCCCTAGACTTTTCTATACTAATTACTTTCACTTTTCCTAATTACTAATTACTTTCCATCCTCCTAATTACTTTTCTATACTAATTACTTTCAGTTCTCCTAATTACTAATTGCTTTTGTTTTCTGGTCTATAGCTCCCTTTAGTTCCTCTAATGATAGGTCCCTATCCAAAAACTACGCATCAAAGCTGGCCACTGCTTTCTTTCTAATCTTCGAAACTTGTCTCACGCCCTAGAAATTTTTGTAGTAATTACTTTTGGTTCTCTTAATAAAATCTAAAAGTGAGTAGTTACTTATTTTAGAATCTCCTCCGGTTCAAAAATGATTTGATTATCTTTTTTAATGCTCTCTAGAGTCTCCTGTGCATGTTTCTTTTTTAGAATTCTAAACATATCTTCATTCACATGATCTCCTTTCCCTGCCCACCATTCCCTTGTATATATCTTCACTTGAGATGTTTCTATTAGTGCTTCAACTTTGAGCGTTTCCTTGCATACCTTTAAATGTGTTTGACAATGCTCAAATAGATCTTCCTCAAGTGTTTAGATGTGATCTTCTAGGTCTTGTCTTCTCTTAAGTCTTGTTTTGTCTGCACTTTTCTTGGTAGGTCTAAGAAAAATCATGGTTCTTTCTATGGCTCTAAACCATTTGTTTGAAATGCTAGCAGTTCCTCCAAAAGACTTATTCCAATTCTAACTACTTTGCTCTATACGTAAGGAAGCTAAAAATAAAATGTGTTTGCTCTGAACCACGACCTAGCTCTTCTTCCTTACCTTTTATCCAAAATCACCAGAATAGGCTTGCGGTTTGAAAAGGGAAGAGACACTAGAGCACTGCTTTTACTACATCTTATGCTCTATCAATTCTAGAATTTATATGATTTTGATTGATCTTATTATTGGTCTAGGTGAATGAGGTATCTTTCAAAGCATCCACTAACTCTACAGACTCTTTGAGTTTGTATCTGATGATGGTGACGGTTGTGGGATCCTTCTTTGGCAACGACCGACGGGATACTTGGTAATCCTCTATAAATTGTATGGACTACCAAATGGCATTGTTAGTGACCAGGATGACAAATTCAAAAGTCATTTTTGGAGGGTTGAGTTTATGAGGTTGGAAACTTCTTTGAATATGAGCACCGCGGATCATTCACAGAGTGATGATCAAACTGAAAGGGTCAATTAGGTCATTGAGAATATACTTCGAGCATATGTAAGTAAACGACAAACTAATTGGGAACAGTATTTGCCCATATTAGAATTTGCATATAATAGTGCCAAGCATTCAGCTACAGGTTTTAGTCCATTCGTGATGATGTATGGATTTCAACCTACAGTCCCGATAGCAGTGGAACTCGAAAAAGAGAAGGCTCAGGTGAAATACTTTCTTGAGGATATGAATCAAATGCTTAAATTAGCTAAAGATAGCATCAAAAAGGCTCAAGATAGAGAGCAAGAAGTTATGCAAAACCCCACCATAGAAGGTTGGAGTCTGAAGAAAATAAGAAAGTCTATCTTAGGGTACCTGAATCTTTAAAATCCCTAAAGATAGGTAAATATCCAAAGTTATCTCTTAGGTCTTGTGGACCATTCATAATACTTAAGAGAATTGGAGAACTTGCTTAAAAATTAGCCTTACCAAAGGGATGTAGAGTACATCCTATTTTTCATGTAAGCTAGTTGCTACTTTACCACATGAACCAAAAAGAATTTTAAAAGAACAAGACATACCGTATACCAAGGATGCCTCCTAAAGAGAGTTCAACATGGGAAAGCGTAAGCAATCTCCAAAAGAGGTTTCCCAATTTTATTTTCGAGGACGTAAACCACACTTAAGGAGAAGGGAATGTTATGTCAGCCACAATCGTGGGCCTTGCGGCTTGGTTATGGCAAGGTGGGAGGCTCGATAGTGCTTGGCATATTATGGGGCCTAAAGGGCTTGGGTGTAGGGTCACCCCTAGTCCTAGGCATTTATCAAGAGTTGCATAGGGTAGCCCAAGAGAGGGCTTAATGGAAGGGGTCCCCTATGGGACACGTGGCACCAAGAGATGAGGCCACTTGTCAAGCACTAGGCTAGGGGGAGAGTTCTAGGGAGAACTCCAAGGTGAAGAGAGAAGAGAAGTGAAAATGATGACTCTCTCTCAGGCAAGCAATTGGACTCTCTCAAGAGCTCGAGGCTAGGGGGTAGAAAACTTGAGAGCCCTCTTGCACTTGTCTTGAATGGTACTTGGAATCTAGTGACATTGCCAAAGGAAGAAACCCATTGGCTGTAACTGGGTGTATAAAGTAAAGCATCATGTTGATTGCCAAAGGATATGCACAGACATATGGCATTGATTATGAGAAAAATCCATCCCAGTTGTCAAGATGGCTACTGTGAGAGCTATGATAGCATTGGCTGCATCAAAATGATGGAAATTATAGCAAATGGATGTCAAGAATGCTTTCTTAAATGGAGACCTACACGAGGAAGTATATACAGAGCAGCTAGAAGGGTGTGTGCACCACACTATAAGTGTAAGTTGAAGAGAGCACTGTATGGGCTAAAACAAGCGCCAAGAGCTTAGACAAAGAGAATAAGCACATTCTTGAATTGATGCAAGATCTGTGATTAGTGAGGTCGATCATTCATTATATGTATGGAAGACGTGTGCAAAAATGGTGGTGATAGTCATCTTGTGGATGACTTGATAATCACACAAAGTGATTCGGCTGAGATAGCACATGCAAAAGACATGCATGAAGGGCCTTGGTGAGGTAGGTACTTTTGGGAATCGAAGTGATTCATACTGATGATACAGTATTGGATATACTTCAGAAGTTTGGGATGACCACATGTAAGCCAACTGCCACACCAATGGAAGTGAATTTGAAGTTACAACCTAATGTTGGAGAGGAATTGGAGAATCCAACCATGTATAAGAAGCTAGTTGGAAGTTTGTTGTATGCTATCTTGACCAGGCTAGATATGTGTTATGATATAGGAGTGCTGAGTCAGTTTATGTAGCATCTATGAAAGCCACATTTAAATGCAGCACAAAGGATGCTACGGTATGTAAAGGCTATGTTGAATTATGGGATTTTTTATGCATATTACGAAGGATGCTACGGTATGCAAAGGCTATGCTGGATTATGGGATTTCTTATGCATATGGTACAGCTAATGTTTGGATACATTGAAATTGGGCAGATAGCTGTTATGAAAATAGATCGACCAGTGATTACGCTTTCAATTTTGGTAGTGGTATAGTCACTTGGAGTAGTAAGAAGAAGCAACAGTTGCATTGTCTAGTATTGAGGCTGAGTACAAAGATACAACAATGGCAACATGTGAGATAGCTTGGTTGAGAAAGCTACACATGACTTGAGAGAAGGTGTGGCCAAAGCAGTCAATTGTATTGCGACAATATGAGTAGCATTCAGCTGGCTAACAACCCGGTGTATCATGCAAGGACAAAGCACATAGAAGTGCATTATCATTATGTGAGGGAGAAGGTCCTTGCCAAAGAGATTGACTTGACATATGTCAAGACAGATGATTAGTAACATAACAACAAAATCATTGGGTGTAGAAAAGCACCGGAAGTTTCAGAGCATGTTGGGTGTGATGGAGTTTGTGTAGAGCTCGAGGGGGGGTGCTGAAATAGTGAGCTCACCACATGATCGCCCACCTAGTAGTGGGCCCTACAACCATTGGCGTGATTAAAATTAGGTGGTTGCAGCATGATTGCTAGTAGCCCTAACAGCCAGCCGTATACTTAGTTGGTTCACCATTGTTTGGTGTGTGGGGAACTATTGTTTGTCGTGTAGAGGCGGCGTAGTGGAGTTGTTATTGTGTGTGGAGTTGTGTTTGTACAAGAGCCGTTGTTGAGTAGTTGTAGTGTGGCTGAAGACTTGTGTACGCCTCCACCTCTCTTGTGAATGAAGAAGTCCTCTCTTGTGTGTATACTTGTGCGATTGTAGAGCTCAAGCTCCCTCCTCTTCCGCTGTTTCATTGTTGTTGAATTGTTTTGTTTCATGGTATTAGAGCTCCATACCTTTTCACATGAAGAGCAAACTCGACCGTGACAAAGGCTTGCACTAAAGGGGAAGGCTAATCGAAAAGTAGTCCACGTTCTCCTCATCCAAGCTACAGCTACTTGCGAAGACTATACCATCTCATTTTAGTCTCTCCCTGTTAACCTCAAGTTAGCATATACCTAGATGAATCCAGGAACATTCCCAAGCTCATCCTCTAAAAACGCAGCATAGTGCAATTTCAATCTCATGATAGTCACTCATAAGGTTGAAAACCATAAACTCCATCACGCATAGTAGAGACTAGCTCCTATGACTTCCACACTGACGTCATGAGCGCCCAACAGTGGGTGTAGACCATAGTATAAAAATATGCACACACACATACAAATCCACACACCCACTTGAGCATCCATTTATACAAAGTCTTCGTACTGATGACTCGGGTCGCGCCAACTCAATCGAGGCCACGCAAGTGAGCAATAGTGGAATTTCGCCAACACCAACAGCCCGATAGTGCAACCACAAATTACCAAGAAGGGCAAAGGTCAAGAGCCTCAGCGAACCAATCTCAATTAGCGGTACTCTCCTCTCATGCTAGCTTTAGTCTTGTTTGATGATGCATAGGCTAGAAGGATTGAGTCAGATTGTCGTTTCTCATAGAGTCTCGTGCCTCAAGCTGAGGCGAGCGAGAGTGAGGAATATCAAAGTGCCGGTTCTACGACTATGCTCGTCGAGTAGATCTTATCGAGTAATACAAGTGTGTGTGCATTTTTAATCATTACTTCTTGCATTCTTTAATCAATACTTACATTTCTAATTTGAGTGGTTGACCACCCGTCTCCATACGGTTTCGACCCATGCAACACAAACCCCGTTGTTAGTGTTTCCGTTGACATCGGTTCTTGCATCCCAAGTGACATAGGAAAAGCCTGCCAAAGTAACCCCAAGATTGCAACTTTAGCCAAGCACTCACATCGAGTTGAGCACAGGGTTATTGGTCAACCGAGGGGTGAGAAAGAGACCGTCAACACTTCCAAACAAGCATCCAAGCAAAAATTAGACTATCTAGCTGATAGGGCAACACACCACTTAAGATGGATAGAATCTATCATACTATCAGCAAGCCACAACATGGACAAAAACTTCACAAGGTGAAATTTGTATGTCCGCAAATACGATAAAATATATCTAGATGAATCCAAGAACATGCCAAAACTCATCCTCTAAAAACACAACACATAGTGCAGTTTCAATCTCATAATAGTCAATAAGGTTGAAACCATAAACTCCATCACGCATGGCAGGGCCTAGCTACTATGACATCCCCACTGATGTCATTAGTGCCCAACAGTGGGTGTAGACCATAGTACAAACATATGCTCTCACACATAAATCCGCACACCCACACATACATGGGCATCCATTTATACAAAGGTCTTTGTATTGAGTTTATGTCGGCACTCAAAGGTCTTTGTATTGAGTTTATGTCGGCACTCCGGAGATGAAGGCCATGACAAAGGCTAGCACTAAAGGAGAAGGCTAATCAAAAAGTAGTCCACATTCCCTTCATTCAAGCTACAATTGCTTATGAAGTCTATATGATTTCATTTTAGTCTCTCCCAAATGAGCATCCAAGCAAAAAAAAATACTTAGACCATGTAGCTGATAGGGCAATGCGCCACTTAAGATACATAGAATTTATTGTAATATCAGCAGGCCACAACATGGATGAAAATTTCACAAGGTGAAATTTGCAGTCCATGTCTGTCCTCATGGCAACAGATGTCAAAGGATCATAGTTCAGAAAATCGAATGTGCCAACATGTTTGACATTCAAGTAATACATTGCTAGATCTGGAGAAACGGGGGAAGGGCCTGGAAATTTTAACAAGGATCTTGTATACAATCTTGTATACATAAAGAGCACAGGGAAGGATTGAGAAAATGACAAGAGATTCATACATCAATACGTCCAGGTTCTCTGCTTCAGACATTAATCTACGGGCACCTAGTGATTGTCTTCATCTAAATTGTGAACCCTGGTTCATGAAATAACTATTTGGAAATTCCTATCAAACGATGAATTCTGTGAGAGAAAACGTGTCACAGCTTTGTGGTGACTTGGTCTGTAGGGACAATAGTGTGCTAATTTCCATTGACAGAAAATTGCCCAAAGTGTCCCACCATAGCTATAGTAGAAGTCCTGATGATCAATCCTCAAATATGTTTTGACTTGCAATGATTGATATCATAAGCAACATGTTGCTCTATTTTTAGCTACAATATACAGCTCTGAGTGCAAGTAAAGCACAATTAAAACTGACAACATATAATACTCTACACATAAATGATCCTAATATTCAATGCAGAGCTTTTCTTTGCAAGCTTGTGGTCAGGGGACTTATGCGAGGTAATGAGCCTTGGAAAGATTTCTTTCTTAGATGCATTGGGTATTGCACTTCCTCTTAGGTGGTGATTGGATGGACAGCATTAGATGGATATTTACTTCTGCAAACATAAAGATGCCTTCCTCACCTCTTATGGTTGCTGCTGTCAGAGCTTGGTGGAGCTTCACGAACTCACTACAGAGAGTTCCCCTATTTTGTAGGATGAGATCAATAGGCAGCCATTATGTGGAATGATTTTATTTTGGATGAGCCTGGTAGACCTCTTGGTGCCTTGGGGCATATGCAGCGGTCCAGTGGGAGAGAGGACTGATTTAGAACACATAATTCAATCGACTATTCACCTCAAAGGGAGGATTGCTCAAACAGATGCAAGTATCCCTCTAGAGTGGGTTCTAGAGATGGAGGTGTCCCTCTTCAGGTCATAGTCTCTTGTGAGATACAGGTGAGGACACTTTGGTCTTCAATGTGCAGCTTGGAGGTTAATTGGTCAGACCTTTTGATTCCGATGTGGCTTTGATGCACACTAGGAGCCAGTTAAAGTAGTGGGCCTTGTGGAGCAGTGTTATTTTGCTTTTGACTGGTACCTAGATTCTTGTCTTGAGCATATTGCACTTCGAATTTGGAGGCTTTGGCTTTTTGGGGTTGTCCCAGTAAAGTTTCTTCAATGGGGTCCAAGTGACTTCATGATAAAGTAATGCTAGAAAATTTCATATTATTGCCGAAGGTTGGACACCTACCAAAGCTCACAATGAGAGCTTTTAGATCACCTTGGATATTTCGATATCATTTTGGAAGAGGCTCTAGAAATCCCTTAGGAATAGAAAAGTCGCTCTCTTCTTCTGGCCCGAGGGACTAGCGAATCAATTGATGAGTATGGAGCTGCTCCCTCTTATCCTCGGTGCTTATCAACTGACGAGTCTATTCAGCACTGCCTCTAGGAGTTCAGACACATCAAGAGCATTTGGACCGGGATAAGCTGGTTTTCCTCCTCCACTTTGTGCTTCAGTGGCCTGACTCTCACATACTGGCCTGAGGTATTTTATGAGGGTTAGGACTAGGACTCCTCTTGGGCTATCATGGTTCGGCACCCTTGTGTACAGTTCTGTCAACTTCATGCCGTCCCCAACCTGCACATGCACCAGAGGATACCTGCTGGGAGATTGTGGCGAGCATCAATGCCTAGCACATTTGGAGATCAAGGCATAGAACCTAACTCATACCTTGGCCAATATCTGGACAGATATTACACACACTATGATGGCTATTTGGTCGAGGATGCATGACTTCGGTCAGAAGAATGATTTGTCTCAGAGTGGAGAGGTGGTCCTTTCTTTTTGAGACCATTACAGGCATGAGGTTGCATTTCCCGTCACAATCCTAGTTCTTACCAGGGTGTTCCCTTGCTTAGACTTTTTGAGTGGTATATTACCATGGGTTTGTCATGCTACGCATGCTGTATCTATGCCTTGAGTTCCTCCTGTCAGTTGTTTCTTTATACTTAATTAATGCGGGAGGAAAAAAGCCCTGATCCATTTTATCCTCCTATCTTCTCGTGATGCATAGGTCTCCCCAGACACTCTAGCTCTCGCATCTATGAAAACATCAAGCCTGCGTTCTTGGTACAACTCTTCAGCTATGAAACGTAGTTCCTAGAGTGGCACTAACAAGAGCAAACAAACCAGACACTCTGGGGGGAAAAAAGAGCAAACAAACCAGACAGTGACCAGCAACATATAGTTGACAACTATCACTCTAGGGGTGTGATTCAGCCTAGCTGATCTCCCAAAAAGGAAAAAAATTCCTCTGATACTCTCCAACACAGGAGCAAGCTGTTGTAAAGAAGAAATGCCTATGCCAACCTAACAGCTTAAATTTCTATCTAAGAGACCTCTCTGGCTAATGGACCAGAGCTTTGAAACTGGGAGGGAAGATTCCTATATCGCTTAAACCGTCCCGCTTAAACCGTCCAGCCTCAAAGAAAATAAATTATCCTAGAAAATGGAAGCTTTGTGTACAAGATGGGAAAGTTGTTGTCCCACACACGGATTTTAGGCTGTGTAAGACCAGCTTGTTGTAGAGAATCGGGACAAGCATGGTTAGTATACATGAAAGGTTGAGGGCATAGCTACAAATCGTAATATGGAGGACCAGAAGAGTAAGGAATCTACTGACAAAACTTGGGGACAAAGAGGAAGCCTATCACTCTGTCCAGACAAGGACCAATATGAGTGGTATGGAAAGAGTAATCCAGTCACAGAGAAATATGGTAAGGGCACCCGTATCTCCACCAGAGCGTCTGTAATATTCACGAAGGGGTGCTTGCAAGAAATAGGAAGGTCAACTGCTGATATCTATGAGCTCAAGAAAGATTGTAATCTATAATCTAAGTAAGCATTTCAAACCTCTCCATTCATCTATTATAGACTCGTTTTGAGCATTCACATACTAAAGGTTCAAGTCCAAGAAAAACCTTTTTTTTTCAAAGAAATTTTTTTTGTATTAATGCTTGGACCCAGCTCACTGCCTAGGGAATCTTAGAAACAGGGGCCAACAACCAGGTTGGGGGACTATACAACCAGCGGATCCTCGCTCGGTGAATGGCCAAGCCTTGCAGAAACACACCTGCCTTTTGGCCGTTTTCCGAGAACCCATCGTCCCTCCCCACCCGTATGGCACACAAGGTATACATGAGATCCACAAGGAGTCCAAGAAAATCGATCACAGCATTTTCCTCAGAACAGGAACTCACTGAATTGACTCTTTTCAATGTTGTTTTTTTGAAAAAGATATGCACTTTCTCCTGTGTCTGCAGAAGGACAATTCATTTGATGCCTGCACACACAAAAAAAAAAGATGCTGACATACAAAGGGCTTTCAAATCAAATGAGCATTCTTATATATCCAACTCAAAAGTCAAGGTGATTGCTTCCAATCAGAATTCAACTTCACATTGGATGATCAAATACCAGGAGAAATGCTCATCACAACAGACTGAGTTTCGGATAATCCTAAGTCCCATTCCCTTCCTGCAAGCAGCATCAGTGTGCTACATAAGATGAGAAATGAAACAATATTTGAATCTTGACCTGAGATAATTTCTTCCGAAAGTTTTATCACCATGAGCAGGGTGGTACCATGTGGCTGTATACATGCTGTAATACTTGTCAAATGCCTTATTGAGGCAATAGTTACAACACAACAACTCTCTGGTATTTGTCACATTACAAGTTGGCTTGCAGCACTTCACCTGCCACATCAACAGAGATTCTAAGCAACAAAGACGCAGCGACCAATCCTGTAGCAGAAATTAAAACCCTCCATACAACAGGCAAAAAATGTTCTTCTTTTCAGTTACAATAAGGCAAGGGAAATTTGTAGCTTATATAACCTTAGACAGAATCAAACAAGTGTTCATATTGTTTATAAATGTTCAAGAAGCAAGCATAAAAGACACTTGCTTAACAGCTGGAATCCTTAGAGCTTGTTCTAGCAGGGTTTGCTATATGTCGCAGGTTGCTATCTTCCCACCATGAGGGTGCAAACTGTACACTCAACCAGATCAATCTAATCATAGGGCCATGTGATGCTACCTCAAAGGCTAAGGCATTAACCGCTAGATAGGGAGGGAGAGAGGAGAGAAGACAGCAGATTTGAGTTTGCGGGAGAAGGAGAGCTTTAAGTTCTTATCCCAATCCAGAGATCCCCTTGCCCTCAAAGTTACATATGGTGGCTGTATGGCACATAGACGGATCAGGGTGTTCAACCAGATTCCACCCAAAGTGTTTCCAAAGAGAGGTGCTAGTCAGCACCCTACTTAAAGATTAGGACATTCCAGCATCTCTGCTGCCAAGATTATACTTCGTCTTGCAGGCCAGGATTGGATCAAGGCACCTGGATCCTCGAACATGTTAGGTGCATTCAGGATTCTTTAAGGACCCTTACCTGATTGTCAAAGCACCTCCCACCACTGTTTTGTGCAGCCACTTGGAGCTCCTGCAGACAGCCCATTAGGCCAAACATTAATACTTCCCCCTTTGCACTCATTTCACCCCCCTTCGTCCTCTTTTTGCCTTTAACATTGCATTGTGCGGGCTGCTCTCTCTCTCTCTTACAGACCCGCAGGTTTGGCTTGCCTATACTTCCACTTTATATGATCAGATCGACTTATCCCATGTGCCTAGACCCACCTCCTCTGCCTTATTCTCATCCAATAGTGTCCGAGCAGCAGCTCATCGTTTGAAGACTGGGAGAGCTAAGGACCATGATGGATTGCAAGCGGAGTATGTAATCCATGGGATTGATGCCTTAGCTACAGTCCTCTCCCGTCTTTTTAACGAGTCCATTTGTACAGGTCTTCCACCTAGTTGGCTAGAAAATACTATAGTACCCATACACAAGTCGGGGGATCCTTTGGAGGCGTCGAACTACAGGACCATTATGATTGGCCATGTCATGGCCAAGATTTATGCGACCATTCTAGAAGGACATATAATAGACCACTTTGTCTCCGACACTCTTTGGTCTCTATATCGATGAGTTAGAGATGTACATACAGACGATGGGTGGTACAAGTTCCTTACTGGCAGGATCCACGATACCGATTCTCCTCTATGCAGATGACGTGGTTCTTATTTCTTCCTCCCAGCAGGGTTTACAGGCACATCTCCATGCACTCCACAGCTTTTGTCAGGACAGAGGGTTGTCTGTAAACCTTGGGAAGACCAAAGTCATGGTCTTCAACAAGTCATACCAGGTTTATAGGAGAGGCGAGTTCTCTTTCACATTTGATGGGCAGGAGGTGGAGCTAGTCAGGGAGTATACATATTTGGGGGCCACATTTAGAGGTCCAGTCTTCACCATGACGCATGCAGCACGAGATAGGATCAGTAGAGGGTATGCCGCCTTGGCTCTTCTCGAGAGGCAGTGTGCACAGTCACATTTTCAGCATCCCGACACGAAGTCCTTACTTTTCGATACGCTGGTGAGACCTGCAATCATGTATGCTAGCCCCTTTTGGGCAGGAGATCTCAGTGTTGCAGATTGGAGACGAGTAGAGAGGTTACAGATCATCATGTTCTCCAGATTGATCAGAGCGAAGCCCACGGTACCGCATCAGATTACGTTCGCAGAGTTCGGAGCTACACCCCTAGCGCTAGATGTAGCATTTCAGTCAGTTACATACTTGCATAGGATCAGGGCGCTCAGAGACTCAGCAGCAGGCAGAGCACGATTACCGTGGCTAGCACTGACATCCTCGCAGATGTTAGCGGAGAGAGGTCATACTTTTTGTTGGTACCACACACTCTCCACATGGCTCACCTCGCTGGGCTTGGATATGGATAGGCTGCCACCATTTCGATACAGCATAGATGCCCCTCGCCTCCCTCTCACTCGACATGAGCTCAGCCAGGTTATCAGGGCAGATTTGTTGCAGCTACACACGTTTCGCACTTGGGTTCATCCCACGGAGCTTCCTACGAAGATGGCCACATATCGTGACCATTTTCTCAGGATTTCAGAGGATGGCTTCATCATATCCCCAGGATATATCGGCGTTCATATGTCGCACTCACTCAGAATTGCCTTGGGCCAGCTCAGGGTATCTTCCCACAGATTAGACGTTGAGGCCGGCAGGATGCGTCGTACAGCTACCGGACATAGACCCAGGCGAGAGACTAGGATATGCCCTTATTGCACTATGGGGGAGGTGGAGACTGAGGAGCACTTTGTTTGCAGATGCCCTTTATATTATGAGATCCGTGGCAGATTTCACTGCTTATTTGGGCACGGATTTGGACCTCTCTCTCGGATTATGGAGTATGAGGATCAGTATTGCTTAGCGTTGTTCATCAGGGAGATCACCAGATACAGAGAGAGATTCCTCAGAGAGCACCGTCGCATCCCTGCCAGAGACCTGGTTATTCATGAGGAGCAGGACGAGGCGCAGGACCATGAGCACAGAGATAGCCCATCTTGCCAGAGAGCACCGATGGTTCCACCCCGAGGATGTACATATGACATGATCCGGCAGCACCGCAGGATGATCTTACACAGAGGCCGTACCCGTCGCTTTATTTCTAGACGACGGAGGATGATGGCAGATTTTCGGAGGAGATTGCTCCATGGAGACTTGGCACCGCCAGCAGCCCATTTGACACTTGCCCAAATCTTCACACTCATGGCAAAAGGCATGGTCGATGGCCATGACTTCCATCATTTCTTTGGATCACAGACCCCTTAGGGAAGACGATGTTCCTCATATTTCATATTTTACATTTTGAATCTAGGCATTTTTGGTACTCTATTTCATTTCATTTTGTATCTAGGATTTTTGTAGCCATTTTTGGCATCTTAGCGGTATTACGATGAGGCCACCTAGTTGGCGCATCGTTGATGATGTATTTTCCTTTCGGATGATTTTGTGTCCCATAGGCCATGTATGGCCTTCCGTGGACCTTTAATAAAATTTCTTTCTTTCTTTCTTTCTTTCTCTCTCTCTCGCCATCTCAAGATGCCCACACACAGCAGCTGAAAAATGCACTCAAGCATGGGTTAGCTAGGCCTATATCTAGGTGTGTCCAAGTTCACCAACTCCAAGCACTCCATACCTGCAAACACCGCAACGTTAGCAAGGACCACATAGGGGAAGCTGGCAAGATCACCTCCCTGCCATAGATCCAGTACATCGGATCTCCCACTGAGCCTGAGTCTAGGCCAGCACCAAGCCCACATCCTCTCCCAAGCATCTTCAGATACCCACCAGGTCCAGGTGCAGGGATTGAAATGCTTAAGCCTGCTCTAGGTCCTAGCGTCCTAGAGAGCCCATCCCCATGGGATCCTCAAATACGAGCCCATGGCTCCTATTTATAGACTCACCCAAGGGTTTAGGGTGCCCACACACCTTGTGTAGTATGAACTTAACGTTAGAGTTAACTAACTCTAAGGGACCCCTTTAAATGGGTCAGGTGCTCGGACCTAACCTCATTCTAACGCCAGTGTCCTAAAGTGAACATAACATACTCCCACCTCAAAACTACCTTACACTAAGAAGTCTTGAGTGAGAAACTCAGGAGATTGCCACTTGATGGATTCAACATTCCCCAAGTGTAATCATCATCCAATCGATTCCTTCCATTTAATAGAACTGAAAATACTCCTATTCCTAAGTGGTCGTTCCTTATCATCCGAAATTGCCTCTGGTTTCGTGAAGGATATAGGTCGAAAGATCCCCCAAATGAACAAGTTTCTCACATACAAGGCCTCCTTCAATCGACTGACATGAAAGATTGGATGCACCTGCACTCCAAGCGGTAACCCCATGTCATAGGCAACATCATTGATTAAGCGGATCACACGATAAGGCCCACAAAAACGAGCAAATAGTTTGTAGACCACTCCAATTCGTAATGTCTGAGAATCCTTGAGAATTCTTGAATAAATGAACTGGCCAATCACGAACACTTGAGGCGAATGCTTCTAATTAGCAGAAAATCTAGGTCTATCTTGAGCTGTGCATAAATTCTAGTTAGCAAATGACATCTCATGTTGTTCTTGCAAAAATTCTGAAGCAGCTCAAAACTTGATGTTTTAGAGTCCAATGGTCCATGGAGCCTTATGCTGAAAACCATACACCATCATGAATGGACTCAGCTTAGTGGTTGTATGCATTGCACTATTATATGAAATTTCAGCCATTGAAAGATACTCTTCCCAATCAAATTGCTTATGAGAAACATAAGCACAAAGCAAGACCATCTGGATCTGGATGGTTAGCTGAACTCAGCTTCGTGTCCAAATTCTTGAACACCTCACACCAGAAGTGACCTGTAAATATTGTGTTCCATCCCAGGATGTCCTACACGAGGGCTGTCATGAATTCATAAAGGACTTTCTTCCTCATGTCTTGAACACCTAGTACACAAACCTTGCCTTTTCGGAATAAAAGTCCACTCTGAATAGAGTGGACGTGTTGCCATATACGGCAGGAACTTGATCATGCTCATATGAGCCTAAAGAAAAGGAAGAGATCAACTTGGATTTCCATAAAAATCATCATGTTAATGTGTCCAATGAGATTCAAGGCATCTATTACAACATTAGTAGCCATCAACTCTAACCATCTTGCCTTCTGACCAGCGCAAGTCAGAAGCATTACAGAATTAGTTTAAGGGATGTATTATCTACACACCGCAAAATTGGTGGCCTATAGATAATGCTGCCACTCTTCAATGCATGGATTACAGCGTACAACTATTTCTCATGTGTGGGATATCTCACCTGTGCACAGTGCCACAATCAGCTTTTGTATAATAAAAGCTACACGGTACATATCCTGAAATAAGGCTACCCCAATAGCATAATCACTGGCATTAGGATCCACGATATGCAACATGGGTGTGCAGGTGACTGCATGCTTCAAATTATTGAAACAAGCACGAATTTCATTCGTCCATGTAATGGGTATTCATGTACAAGTCCCCTTCTTCTCCCCCCTTCAAAGGTTAGAGAAAGACAACATCAAACATGCATAGTCACGAATGAATGTATGGAAAAACTATGCGAAGCCTAAGAAAGACCTCACTTTTGTGATAGTATGTAGAGTCGGCCACACGTTGACAACCCATACCTTTTCAGCATCAATACGGATTATGTCACCGGTAATAATATGACCTAAACACAACAGTTCTTGACAAAAGAACTCACGCTTAGGAAGTTCATAGAGGGCTTAACTCTGAGAGTAGTCAAAACTGTTCTCAAGTTCTTCTCCTGCAACTCTAAACCTCCACTTTACACAAACTTTCCCAGGATGCACAAAAGATATCGCTCATCATCTGCTAGAAAGTGATTGGTGCATTTATGAGTCCAAATGTAGAACCAAGAACTCATAATGTCCATATCGTGTACCAAAACCCGTCTTAGGGATATCGTCCTCTCTAATACATAGCTAATAGTACCCCGTTCATAGATCAATCTTGTGAAATACTTTGCGCCATGCAGACGATCTATGAGGTCATACATCATTGGCAAAGGATCTTTATTCGTATAATAACTTTGTTAGTCCTTTATAGTTTACACATAAGCATATGGTCTTATCCTTTTTACAAACCAGTGGCATTGATGCTCTCCAAGGAGACTGACTGAGGAAAATATCAATGGAATATATTCCCATTTGCTCCTTGGACTCATCTGATAAGAACTCCCACCAATTAGCAATAACACTGGTGAAACCTTTGGTGGTTTCAACTGATACTATCCGATCAATCGTCACAAGGATGTTTCCCTGCTAGCTCGACATCATAGGGACGATTATTGATGGCAATAATCTTTGGCATTATAAAGTTTAGGATTAAAAAAGCTGTGACGGAGTGCTGCAAAGATAACTTGTGTAAAATAAACTATTGGCCAGCTACGGTAGCAGAACGATAGCTACGGTTACATGCACTGTGGATTACTCCCTTTCAGTCTCAAGACCGCCGCTCCTATAGAATTTCAGAAGTTTATGGATTCCATATTCAGTCAGCATCATTCTTTTTGTTTAGTTTATATTGATGACATACTTGTGTACATCAAGGATGTCCATTCATATCTCTGCCATCTCCAAATTGTGTATGATCTCATTAAATCCAAAGGGCTGGCCCTTTCCGCCAAGAAGATCACCCTCGGCCAGGAAACGATTTAGTTCTTAAGAGTCCACATCCAGAAGGGTAATATTCAAATGCAGCAACATGTCTTGAAGGCCCTTCTTACATTTCCACATGAAATCAGGGATCGAACTCAACTCCAAAGGTTCCTTGGATGTTTAAATTACATATCCCCTTTTTATAACCAGCTGCCCGAGATCGGCATCTTCTCCAACTCTATTGCAGAAAAGATGGACTGACATGGGGCCCACCCCAAACAGAAGCAGTGCAACACATCAAAGAAAATGTCCAACAACTACCATCTCTGACCATTCCATCAGCCACAGGTTAGCTGATAATTGAAACATATGCATCTGACCATTTTTGGGAAGCCAGTTTACTTTGAAAAGACACTCACTGAGAGCCAGGAAACTTCAACTTCCTCTTTCAAGCTCATCTGGTAAGGCTGTTGAAATACCATTTGAGCTCCAGGAATCAACTCAATTCTATGGTCTACCTCTTGCAAAGGAGGTAAACCATAAAGAAGCCAAATAGAAAACATCTGAAAATTCAGTCAAAAGACGTTGGAGAAGCTTGGTCTCTTTTTGATCCTCAGAAGGAAAAGCTTATTCAAGATTTGACCCCTTAGTCAACGCTTGCCTGAAATTCCAATAGTGTGGATGTGTGAAATCGGAGCCATAGCAACGAGCAATCCACCCTGCCTTATGAATCCACAACCTTACCAGCAGGTCCAAAGTCCACTGGACCGTATTCCAAATCGATGGAATGGTCTGATTTCGACACCATATACTGCTGTCCTAAAATTTCAGAAGTCTTTGTATCCTTGTATATTCAAAATAGCTCCTGGTATGCATCGATCCCAAACCTCTGAACCGACTTTGGTAAAGTTTACCACCTAAGTGGCTACTGTTGCCTATCGATAGGTTCAGCTTCTACACCAATGCCATATCAATGAAATTGTGAGTGCTTGCATTGCCAAGAAGAACATTCACTGGTCAACCCATAACAAATCTTCTCACGAGAATCAAATCATGAGGACCAAAAGACATACTAAACATGTCACATTTGTCACAGTAGGAATCAACAGCAAAAAATTTAATACTAGACATTGTTGTCAATATACCTGAAACCTTCACCTCCGCTACATGAATCGCAACCTTACCTCCCTTGTTTGGCATTGTGTCCATCAAGACAGGCAATTTCTTTGGCTATGTGCCCTGCTTGATCACATTTGAAACACAAAGCTTTTCCTTGGCCTTGTGAGGTCCACGAAATTCTTACACGGCTGCTTGCGCTTGAAAGCAGAGGCCCTTTTCTCCTCAATTTTCCTTCTCCCTTACCCAGTTCTTGAGATGATGATGGACCCGGTGCACCTTCATTTGCTCAAGAGGCATAGTATCGTCAAAAGTCTTGGAATAATGCATAAGTCTTCTAAGGTCTCAATCTTTTCATATCTCACTTCATCCTGGTAGCCTTCTGGAAGACCACTATCGAAGAATGTGCACCAAAGTTGATCAAAAGGTAGGACAAAACAGCAGAGAGCCTGCCTAGGAAGGCACGCTCTGCTGTAATTTAGCCATACTATAGAGTGCCTAGCTTCTGTGCACACCCATATTGATTTGATTTGCCCACATGCTGTCAGCAAATTGCAGCAGCAAACCTGCCCAAGAAAAGGATGGCCAGCCTCAAACCAGAAGCACAGCTACCATCTCTTGGACAGAAAATGAAAACAGCAAAGCAACCCTTGAGAAGAGCGACAGGTTCTCAATCCCCACGCTCTAACTTCCATGTAACACGAAATTGCTTGTGACATATCCTCCTCTACCGGACTTTTGGAAATCCCTTTCCCTCGTGAGGTAGAAGACAACCAGCAAACTTTTGCATCAAAACTCCACTCTTGGGACAATTTCTCATCAACCAACAAGGCACTGATTGCACAAAGGCAACCAGAATCATTTTCATGATTCAAAACAGAAATCAAAGCGCACATAACACAGTTTGCACAAAGAAAATGCAGGAAAGAACACCATCCAAGTAGAGAGTTGGAGTGGCTCTAATACCAACTGAAGC